>NC_050581.1:185275325-185619848 GCF_011100635.1 Trichosurus vulpecula | reverse complement strand
TATGACTCTTAGATTAATGAGAAGGTGAGATCTCCACATAATACTGAGTTCTTTCTCTGCTCAGGTCCTGGATGTGTCTGGAGCTGACTTGTTGGCTAAAGGAATCTCCAACTGTCAAGTGGAACTTTTGGAAAACTGTGGCCACTCCGTGGTGATGGAGCGGCCCCGAAAGACAGCCAAGCTCATCATGGAGTTCTTTTCTTCCATGCACAGTGCAGCCAACAACAAGAAGCATGACTGAGCTTCCTTTGGGATCCAGCCCCTCCCTAGGATCTACTCAGATTTTAGAAATCCGATGCTCTGTTCGCTTCTCAGGGATCCTGTACCCAACACACAGGTGAAGTGCCAAAGTCCCTGTGGAAACCAGAATCATGATCATTTTCTAAATTGTTAGCACTATGGCACTCTGCTTCCATAAGGGACTGGAGAAGGTCTAATTTTTTTTTTTTTATAAAGTGGAAAATCAGGTGGAATAAAAGAAATCGAGCCATGGAACAGACAAAGTCTTTACATTTGTTCAGCTGACAACACAGGGACAGTTTTGTGACAGCCGACCCATAGTGGACCATAACCTTCAAGTCTGTATCAAGCCCAAGAGACTTTCTTTACTGACTGAGACATCACAATATTTCTGTTAGAATCTCTCACCTTGCATGATAACCCGTTCTGGTAGGAGATATTCTCAATGAAACACTTACTCCTGCTTGTGTCTAGTTTATTGAAGCTGTTCGTGGAGACTTAGACAGGAGAGCCATTTATGAGCTGAAGCCGTGAGATGTCTAATCTAAAATGTTTACAATGGCTGGAGAGGAGAGAGGTGGTGAGCTTGGGATCAGCTCTAAGGGTGCTCGTCTTGGCAGTGGGCACAGGTCAACAGCGGAGAACAGTTAGTTTGAAGGGTACTGAAAATCCAGTTGTCAGACATGTCCCCTGGAATCATTTGTTTTTCAAGAATTGGGGCCTAATCACCAAACTAAGCAATAATATACTCGGTAATGATGCGAATGATCAAATTAAGGTTCCATCCTACACAAACAAGTGACTTGCTTCTTTTCTATAGACCCGTGCTGCTGAAAATCCTTAGATGTAAATAATGCATTTATATTACTGAATTCTGTGAATTCTCTGCACAGTCATAGGATTGATGACGAGGGTAACAGCCGTAAGATTTTCCTGAAATGACACAAAGTAAATCTGAATTCGATCAGGACCACGTAGGTGATTCTATTTTCAAACTCCTAAGTGAGCTCATGTGTTTGTTAAAGGGGGGAAATGAGTCTGTTTATAGAAAAGCTGGGTGGCCAGTCTAGGTGATTTCTAAGTCTCGTTTTTTATCCTGTTTGTAATTTGTAGCTGACTGAAATGGTCTGTCTGGAGTAAAGAACAAGCCTGGTCAAACTGTTCCTTGTGGCCTCTTCTGTTGTCTGTAAATGCTGATTCTGACCTGTCTTTCCATGTTCCATTACTCCCCTTCACTGATGCAGAGCACTTCCTGGTCTCTACACTGAGTTTTAGACAGTTGCTTGGGGCTCAGGGGGGTGAAATGAGCGGCCCATGGTCACACAGCATGTAAGCACCAGAGGTGGGGCGGGGCACTGCATGGGATGGTGGAGAGAGAGCAGAGGCTGTGGAGTGAGAGGACCTGGGTTCAAATCCCAACTCTCCCACTTTCTACCTCTCGGCCTCAGTTTTCCCATCCATAAAATGAGAGGTCTGGCCCAGATTTGGACCTCAATCTCTGTAGGACCTTATATGACTCCTAATTCTGGGTCTCTCAGTCACTAAACTGCCTTCTCCAGTCTCACTCCAAACAGATCTCCCAGGAGAGCATCTTCTATACATTGCTTTGAAATAGGTAAGAACCTGGTGTTTTTGCTACAGTTTAAACCTCTGCCCAAGTGTTCTTGGAGTTGGCCTCCCATCTTCTCACCCTTCCTTTAGTTGATCACATGCAGCTGGGGCTCCAGCCACACTGGCCCTCCCCTTTGGAGATCACTGGCTCAGCCTGGCTTCACTTTGATCCAATTCATATGCAAGTCAAGACTGTCCTCCTGATGTCATTGGTCCTCTTTAGGGGGAACAAAGAATGAACTACAACAAAGATCTAGACCAGGCCCTTTATTTTACCGATATAGAAGTGAGATCACACTGGGAGTTAAGAGGCAGTGGCAGGATTCAGACCGAGGTTCTCTTGATTCTAAACCCAGCTCTTTTTCCAGTAGACAAGGCTCTCTGTTTCCTTAGGGTTACTGGTGTTAGAGAAAACAGAGCAAGCAGAAGGTCCTTCACTTGGCCGTGCAGGGTCCTTGGCCAAACCAGCTCAGTCTTTCCCAAGCCATGATGAAATTGTTTATAAAACATTACACAGCAAAAGCTTGGCCTAGGACAAGAGTCATTTGGGGCTGTTTTGGACTCTGACTCTTAGGGATTACAGATTTAGTGCTAAGTCATCTAATAAACATCCTCCTCCCCAATATGGGAAGAAACCAGAGGTTAAGAGATTTGTCAAAGGTCATACACGTAATAAGTGTCAGGGACAGAATTTGACCTTTTGATTCCAGAACCAGTATTCCACCCACTAGACTATACTCCCAGCTATTCTGGGCTCCTTGATTTCCAAGGATCCAACAACCTGTCCAAGTGTGCTGAATCATATTTTCCATGTGATAAGGGCTGTCCACAGGCTGGATTGTCTGGAGTGAGGCTGATCATTTCAGACTAGACTCATCAAACCCTGGCCTGGGTAACACTCCTGAGTGCAGCTCAAACCAGATTAAAATGTAATTGGGAAATATTTAACAAAATAGATAAAAATACAATATAACATAGATAATGTTAATATGTAGTTTTCTAAGTCAACATGCAGCCTGTAGGGATACTTATGTATGGTTTAATAGCCTGGTTCTATTTGGGTTTAACACCACTGGTTTAGATCTTAAGTTCCAAGAAAAGTCTTGTTGGTTTAGCTTGGTCTGTCCAATGTACAGATTTTGTTTTAAAACATCATCATACCTTTAACACAGCCCAGGCTAGTGGGTAGCAAAGACCACACAATGCTTCTTTTATCAATTAACCAAGAACAGTTAAGGAAAAGCAACTAGGTCTGCCAGTACATATACCTTTCTCTCCCCAAAGTCCCCCACCTCTTTACTGTGAGATGGAAGTAGTTCCACCATCTCCTCTCTGGGACCAAGATTGCAATTAGTCTGAATTCAGCCTTCTTTCAGTGTTATGTTTGTTTGCATTGTGGTCTTCATTGTGCATATTGTTCTGTCAGTCAATCAGCAAGCATTTATTAAGCACTACAATGTTCCAGGCACTATGCCAAGTGTTGGGATACAAAGAAAGGCAAAAACAGTCGCTGTCCTCAAGAAGCTTGCACTCTAATTGGGGAACATGACACATACGTGGTTTTTCATCCTTCATTCTCGACTCAGTTCTTTTATATCTTTCTACAGTGGGTTTCTAACAGGTTAGCCTTCTGTAAGTTTGCAAGGTTTGAGAGAACTTTCTCTGGGCCTTTTCACGCCTGGGGAAAGTGGTGATCACAGCCCCTATATACACCTCTTGATCCCTGGATAAATCCTACAAATCTGGAACCCTGCTAGTGTAGGGATTGTTAACATCCAGATTGAGTTAAAAACCTGTAGTCACATACAATCACTGCCCAAACTAGACCCATAATATACGTAATTCAAACATGGCTTTTTGGAGTCTTAATGGTGAACAAATTCCATAGGGAACAGTCTTCCATCCCGCTATGCTGTTCTTGTGCTTAAAGACATGAACAGAGTGGTTGGGAAACACTTCGGGATTTCAAAGGTCTCCATTTACCTTTGATTCTGGCCGTACTATGTCTAGAAAAGCAAAGTATAGACAGAGCCCACCTTCCTATCTCTGTGATTTCAAAAGTAGTTGGAAGTTGAGGGAGGGTGAGTAGAAGAAAGCAACTTACAATGGCCCTTCTGAAAAACACGCTGGATCCTGATAAACAAAGCTTCATGGAAAGTCACAGAATTTAGGAATTGGAAGGCATCTCAGCGGCCAACAAGCAGTCCAAGACATAGCCTTCAAAGGATCCCCGGGAAAAAGCCATTCCATAGCTTGATTGGTGGCAGATGGGATATTTCTTCCAGGTCTTCTTGCCCGTGTCTGAGTAGATTTAGAATGTAAGTTTCTGGTGGGCGCAGAGTATTCTTTGTACTTCCCTTAATGTTAATGCCTTCCCTCTGCTAATAATCTCCAGTTTTTTACCTTGTACGTATCTTGTTTGTACAGAGTTGTTGGCATGTTGTTTCCCTCATTAGACTATGTGTTCTGTGAGGGCAGGGACCGTCTTTTGCCTTTCTTTGAATCCCCATTGTTTAACACAGTGCCTGGAACATAGTAGGTGCATAATACACGAAGAAAAATGAGCTCATCCGGTATAGAGGCTAACCAATAACCTTTTATTATTTTTGTGAATGGGACACAGAGTAAATAGAGTCAGCGGGAAAATGCTGTTTAAAGGGAGAAGGGCTCATACGGGGAGGAGCTTGTGGGTAGCGGTAGTGACACAAACAATGAACGTTGAACAGATGCTGAAGACAAGCTTTTCTATCTGCAAGCATGCCTAGGCAGGTGTGCCCTGTCACTACATACAGCCTATTTTTCTACCTTCTGTTCTCTGCCAAGTTTCCGGAAGCAGTTACCTACACTCACGGCCTCCATTTCCCTACAAACCACTGCAATATGGCGCAGTATTGAAACTGCTCTATCAGATATTGCCAATGACTTCACTGCTAAATACTAAACTGTAGGTTCTGTGAGGGCAGGAGAAAGTGTTAGGAATTGGACCGGCGATTCCACTGCTGTAGGGAAACTCAAGTGAGAACACTCCAACGTCCCATGCAGGCACCACCTTCTCTCCATTTCTTGTGTTAGTGAATTACCTAGAGCATTCAGAGCTTGCCCAGAATCGCATGGCCAGTATGTGTCAGAGGTGGTCCTTGGACTCAGGTCTTCTTAGCCTTGGAGCCAGCTCTGTTCATTATACCACACTGTCTCTCCACCTACCCACACAAATGCATCTCAAATAAAGACATGTTTTCTGCCACTTGCCCTCTCGGTTGCTCAAGGTGCAAAATTCAAGAGCTACAGTCTTGCCTTCCCTTTAATTAGCCATTCTATTCCCAGTTTCCATGTCCCCCATACCCAATACAGCGATTCCATTCCTCACCTGCCCTGAAGGACATAGTTATAACAATGTTAAGATGTGTCTCCTTAAGGGCACAGACTGATCTGGCATATGCAATAACAAAGGAAAACCCCCCTTAGCTCTGTTTGATTCC
Organism: Trichosurus vulpecula; assembly: GCF_011100635.1. Classification (NCBI taxonomy): domain Eukaryota; kingdom Metazoa; phylum Chordata; class Mammalia; order Diprotodontia; family Phalangeridae; genus Trichosurus; species Trichosurus vulpecula. The sequence goes on along the minus strand of NC_050581.1, from coordinate 185,614,518 downwards.
AGGTATGAGTCATATCTGATAGTCAATCATGTAGTCACAAAGTAGCAAAAGCCAGGCTCAGGATTAACCAGGTGGGGAAATTTCCTATTCAGAAAGGAAATAGCACAATGGGGAAACTGAGTCAAGAAGCTCCAAAGGAAATCGCACAATGGGGAAACTGAGTCAAGAGGATCCATGTTCCCCAAAACTTTTCCCAGGCACAGATATCCACCTTAAGCAGTTCTCAGACTACAGCATATGCCACTGTCTACTCCTGGCTTCATGACAATTCAGACCACCATCCATATCAAAACTCAAACAATAGTAAATTATGGTCCAAACACTTTTTACCTCAAATAGCAAAATTCCACTAATCACAACTTAGGACTTGAATATTATTTATTTTCTCATATTTCCCTAACTGGTACATTTCATTCATCCTTTACTTTTAAATTAAAACTAACCACATTCTCATTTCAGAATATAGCAAATACCTGATAGTTGACTCATATTGATGTATTGAAATTACATCTTTAAACCACCCTATATATTTTTATAATTTTTATAAGTGTCAGGCAAAAATTTTCAGATGAAATCTCACTCTTTATTATAGTAGACTTATCCTTATTATTGTCTGCTTTAAAACAAAATATGCCCCATCAAATACTAATTTTTTCTATCAACATTCTTTTAAAAGCTTAATTCATAATCTAACAGCATCCAGATTTTTTTTTAAAAAAGGTGTTTTTCTAACAGCATTTCTGATACAATGGTTTCTCAAATTTCACAATATAAAAATTTAGAAATACAGTAACAACATTTAGAATACCATGTATTTAAAACATGGAACAAAACTTATTACCAGTCAGAAGACATCAATTCAGCTGAATGCATTTCCAAATGATCCTACATACATAGAAATCATTAATCTTACTACCTTTGTCATTTTATACTAATCACATCTAAAATCCAGTATAGAATTGTCAAGTATGGAGTAATTATATTCAATTAAAGAAATAATAACAATAGTCAACATTTATATCGTGCTTACCACATGCCAGTCACTGTGTTAAGTAAGCACTTCACAATCATATCATTTGACCCTTACAACAACCCTGGGAAGTGAGTACCATTATTTTCCTCTTTACAGATCAGAAAACTGAGGCAGAGATAAGATAATTTGCTTAAGATCACACAGCTAAGGGGCAGCTAGGTGACACAGTGAGTAGAGCAGTGGCCCTGGAGTCAGGAGGACTTGAGTTCAACTCTGGCTTCAGAGGCTTGACACTTTGACTAGCTGTGTGACCTTGGGCAAGTCACTTAACTCCAAATTGCCCTGCCAAAACCAAAAACAAACAAAAAAGATCACATAGCTAATATATTTCTGAGGCCAGAGTGTAACTCAGGTTTCCCTGCTTTTTTCCAACTTTTTTTTGTTATTGTCCAACATCTTTATTTGGGAACCTGATCTGAGATGATGGATTAACAGGGTCAGAGGGGGAGGGTCTCTGAACTGGGGTAAGAGTCAGAGGGGAATCTCTGTTGGGATAGGGGTCAGCTGAGCTGGGATGGGAGTCTGGGGGTTCCTGATTTAAACAATCTTTTCTCTTTTCATGGTCAAGGACTGGTTAAGTACCAGGTAAATTTAAACTGCAGACTGCATACCATTCTTTTTCTTCACTCTGGGATTGTTCTCAAACTCGCTGCCTTCCTTCCTTCCACTAAAATAATAGCTCTATCAATCTTTAGAGGATAAGTGATCTAAGTGCTATTTACCCTTAACATTTTTATAGAATCTAAGTTTTATTTTCCTTAAAACAAATACTACAGAGCGATACCCCAAAACTCACTAATATATTTCAGAAGGGGGTGAGTTCCTGGAATGACCTAAAGTCCCAGAAGTTCTCCCCTGCAGTCTTAAAATGATTAGTCTCCAAACCTCCAAAATCTAGTAAAAAATTTTTAGCATTTTAAAAAAAAACTAATCTCCCACTGAAAGCCTATAGCAGGAGTTAGTCCTATTTAGTGGGACAACTGCTTCAAGTATGAAACTTCATCAATCTTCCCCAGCACACTAAACTCTTGGGCTACAGCTTTTTAGCAGTCTTTCTGGCTGGATACATTTTCCCTTTAGAAACCTTTCAAGGTAACATAATCTACAAACAGGACTAAATAAAAGACAAATATTTCTCCAGAAAAACACAGACAAAATGATAAGACAGAAACATACTTGTTAGCCTTAATTTTTTTCAAGTTGCCATAATTAAAAGAGCTAAATTAACCAAAACAAATTATCAGCTGAATCTGTTGTAGATTTATGTCAGGTGTCACAATTCAATAGCATGCTATTTAGTCATTCTGGTAACTATTGGGAGCATGCCCTGGTCCTGCACTATCAAAAAGTCTATCCAAGGGGCCACCCATAGGTCCTCCTTCACCACTTCTGGGGGAAAAAATAATTGAAAAACCAAAACTTAACCCTAAAGTGCCCCACTCCCTGGAGCAAACCTAATTTGAACCTAAACCACCCCAATCCCTGGGGCAAACTTACTCTAACCTATATTAACTCTGTTCTCTCTCTGCACAGGTTTCCACAGCATTAGTCTTATGTTGGTGACCTAGGGTCCTCCTGCCATGGGTCCTATTAACACACAAATATATCTCAAATAAAGCTGTTTCCTGCCACTTGCCCTGGGCAATTTGTTTTGGTTGTTCAGGGTGTAAAATTAATAGTTACACCTGCTTTCTCCCCTTGATTAGCCATCACCTCCCCCATTTCCATGTATGTTAATGGCACAATTATCTTTCAGTTCATTCACATTTAAAATTTGTAAGTGCACTCATCTTTGATTTTTCTTCTCCTTTATTTCCCCATATTTCAAGTCTTCAAGTTTTTCCTTCCAAATACCTCTAACCACCACCCTTCTCCACCCATGCGAGAGTTTGACATGTCCCCAACTGGTAACACGGCAGCAATCCGAATTCATTCACCTTTCTTCCTCTTCCTCTCCATTCTCACCACCATCACTTCTATCATTTCACGTTAGATTGCCACAGCAACCTTCAAAATGATATCTCTGGCTCCAGGCTCTCTTCTCACCTAATACACTGCTAAACATGAGTAGGCACTAAATAAATACCTGTTGGTTGGTTGATTGATTCACAATTTTGCTTAGGTTGGTCTTTTCCCATGGCGCGAGTCCTACCATCACATAGCGACCTCATTTCTAGAAGGTAAGCACTTGCTAGAGTAATGAGATGCCTTGCCTGGCCTGTGGGAAAGCTGATGGACCAGTTGATATTATTGATTGTTTTGTCCTAGGGGAAGGGAGAGGGAGAGAGATCATTTTGGTTCTCTTTTAAGCAACCTACTTTCATTTTCCCTTGATCTCCATGGGAATATTCTATGAGAACACACCTAATTCGAGGATTCAGGTTTCTGAACCCTAAGTCATGAAAAGAAACATAAAAACATGGTAAGTCAAGGGAAGGCTGTGGAGACAATATATCTAGATGGTAGCAAAGTATTCAATTTAGTCTCCCATGCTATTCTTATGGAAAAGATAGGGAGATGCAGATTAGGTCATGATACCACTAGATGGATTTGGAACTAGTTAAATGGTTGGATTCAAAGAGTCATTATGAATGGTTTAATATCAACTTCAAAGGAGGAATCTAGTGGACCCAAAGATTTGTGCTTGGCCCTGTGCTATTTAATGGTTTTGTCAATGTCTTGGGTATACGGCTAGCATTTCTATCACATTTGCAGTTGACTCAAAGCTAGGAAGGGTGGTTAGCCCATCGGATGTCAATCAGCATTCAGAAACATTTGAGCTATTAGAATTTAGTCAGATAAGAGGGGACTTAATAAAGAGAAATGTAAAGTCTTCTGCTTGCATTCAAAAAATCAATGGCCCAACTACAAGATGGGGAGGTGTGGCTAGACAGCAATTCATCTGAAAAAGGACTGGGGGTTTTAAAATTCTGAAAAATTCCTTTGCACCAGCATCAGTGTGTTATAGCAGCCAAGAAAGAGACAGTGGCCTTCAGCAGCACTGACAAAGCCTGTGATAGTCTATCTGTAGTTGGCCCTGATCATATGATGTCTGGAGTATTGGGTTTGGTTCAGGGTTCCACAAAAATACATTGACCAGTTGAAGAATGTCCAGAAAAAGGTAACCAGGGTGGTGAATCACTTTACTTCTCTGGCCTCAATTTTCTCATCTTTAAAATGAAACACTGGACTAAATGACCTCTGTGATCTTGTCCAGCTCTAAATTAATGGTGAAGGAACTCCATTTCGAGTCAAATAAGGATCCACTGAAGGAATTAGGATTATTTAGCCTGGAGAAAAGTTGGGGGGGGTCCACAATAGATGTATCAAGGGTCTGAAGGACTGTCACAAGGAAGAGGGGTCAGGCTTGCTCTGCTTGACCCCTAGGTACCTCAGGTGGAAGTTGTGAAGAGACAAAGAGAGCCCTGAGAAGGGGCAGGATATGGGGAGTCCCCTCTCAGGAAAGCTGGCAGCCTTGGCACCTGGATGACAAGCAGAAAATCCCAACTGGTCGGAACCATGCCAAATCCCTCCGTGCTGGCCAAATAGCAGGGAGGAGAGAAACAGATCGAAGGGACTCAGGTTTGACGGTCACCTCCGAGCAGCGATGCTGGTGGCTCCAGTAGAGGGAGCATCACGAGAGCCCAGACTGATCTCGGCAGGTCCAGATCTCCTCTGGGCCTTAGTGGATGAAACAGTCAGCGGTGCTCGATGAGAATGTCTAAGAGATGCTGCTGCCAGCCTGGGCCAGGAATTTTAGCTAGGAGTCAACTGTGATTTGAAGGATTTATGGCTTACAATGCTCAACTTAGAGTCCAGAAAACCTGAGGAAGCCAGGGAAGAGTTAGGTCTGAATCTTCCCTCAGAATTAACTAGTCATATGATCCTGAGCATGTCGCTGTCACGCTCTCAGCCTCAGTTTCTTCATCTGTAAAGTGGGAATAATAATAACCTACTTCATTGAGCTGTTTTGAGGATCAAATCAAATGATATCACTTATGGAAAGTGCTTTGCAGAATAAAATATTGTATAAATGTGAGCTATGCTATTATTATTTTCTTTTTTTAAGAAAATCATTGTAATGTTGGCCTGTGCCCAGTCCAGGATTTCTTCCATTTTTCCTGATTCTTTAGAGATTATCCACAGTGGTTCAGGAATCGCATCTCCAAGTTCTTTTCAAGCCCTGGGATGGAGCTGGGGAGGGTTTCCGGGTGGTGGTGTCAATCATCACTCTTCCTGCTGTTCTCCAGGTGTGAAGGACCCCTCTGTCACCATACCTATGGTTCGCCATTGTTCTGGGGTGTGGGGGTATCTCTCTCCTTTGTCCAAAGGAAAGGCAGCCCCATCTCAGTGAGAAAGAGGGGAAGAGAGGGGATGCCAGGAGGGACCGGAGTGCCTCTACTCTCCCTTTCATTGTCGTTCTCGAGAGCTTCTGACCTCATAAAATTTTACTTGTGTGCAAGAACACAAGGCTTTCCTTGTGTCTCCTCTTCCAACCATTCTGCCATTGACATCAAGTTGGGTCACAGTGAATCCCCAGTCTGATGTCCCCTTTTTCCTAATCTAGGGCTGGGTTCATGCTGCTTTCAGCTGTATTTCCTTGGCGGGTACAGAAACTTGAGAAGACACTTTCATATTGCTTCTCATTGTCTCTCCAACCCATCACATCTATCTGGGGCCAGTTGGATATGGTTATTCAAATGAGCCAGGGCTCTTTGCCCTGATACTGAGCTTCCACAGACAATTTAGAGGACTTGGAAAGCTTTCTGTCACCCATGTGCCAGCTAACACTAGGTCATCACAAACCATGTAGTTGCTGTGTAAACAGAAACCTCTCAAGTCAACTAGATACTCAGTTAATACAATGCTAAAAGAAGCCCAGTCAAAGAGTAGCATAGAATCAGTGAAAGCACGTTATTGGAACAGAAAAGGGCAAATGAGAGACAGCCTAACATAAAGGAGAGGTATCAAACACACAGATGGCAGGCCTCAGGGGGCCCACAACATTCCCCCGTGCTGCCCCAACCAGATGAAAATGCAGTTGGGAAATATTTCACAAAATAAATATGTTGGTGTCATTCAGTTGTGTCCAACTCTTTGTGACCCCGTGAACCAGAGCACGCCAGGCCCTTCTATCCTCCACCTTCTCTCAAAGTCTGTCCAAGTTCATGTTTGTTGTTTCCATGACACTCTCTGTCCATCTCATCCTCTGCTGTCCCCTATTCCTTTTGCCTTCAGTCTTTCCCAACATCAGGGTCTTTTCCAATGAGTCCTATCTTCTCATTACGTGGCCATAGTATTTAAGCTTCAGCTTTGGTATCTGACCTTTTCAAAGCCAATATTCAGCTTGCAGGGATCCTTAGGTATGACCTTGTGTTTGAATGGACTCCACTGGCATGATGGGTAGAGAGCTGGTCTCCAAGTCAGGCCAGGCTAGGTTCAAGTCTGCCTCTAATGCACACAGACCCTCTGTGTGACCATGGGAAGTGACTTAAACCTCTCCATACTCCCCTAAGGAAACCCCTTAGGTTTTCAACGTTGCATGGGTAGAGAGATCTCCCGTATCAGGAAGCTCCCTGTGCTGGTGAAATTATAGGCCCAGAACAACAAAAACACAGTAAGGCAAAATAAAACGTTAGAAACATTCTCAGCAGCCATTCCCTGAAGGAACACATTCTCCTACAGACTTACATGTGGACTGATTAATAATGCTAAACAGCAGCTGGTATTTACATGGTGCTTTAACATTTGTAAAGTGCTTTACACACAGTATCTCATGTGATCCTTACAACAACTTTATGATAAGGTCAATGATATTATCATCCCTATTTTACAGATGAGGCTTTCCCAGGGTGATAAAGCTAGTGTCAGAAGCAGGATTGGAACTCAGGTCTTCCTGCCTCCAAGACCTATGCTCTATCATCTACCTCATGTCACAGGTAGAAAACTTTTCTTTCCATTTGTCCCAGTCCCATGTCTGCTCCCAGGGGTTGATATGAGGGTCTCTTGAAGCCCTTCCTTTGCAGTTCCCTGTTACATAGGCCTCCACTTTGGCTTGGTCCATGGGACCATCAGGATTCTGCCAGAACTACATCCCTGACTCATACACACTCTAATTTATATTTCCTGAGTACCAGCCTCTCCACTTTTAAACTTCCGGCCTCTCAGAAGACATTTACGCCAAATAGAATCCTTACCTTGTGATGTAAACACCCTGCATCCAGTCCCACAGTCTCATGGGAAGTGGGATGCTAGGAACTTTCCCAATAAAGGATGATCTCTGAGGCCCAAGTATCATTGGAAATGGAGTTCTGTGCATTTCTTCCCTCACCGATGCTTACTGCATTTCTACAGATACCTTTGTTGATGTGCGGAGATTTGAGGTAAGATTACTTCCTGGTCTAGTGTAGATGCTAAACTCATCCCATGAACTTCTCAGGGACTATAAAGCATTGGAGCTTTCAGGCCTTGCTGAGACTGCTGGGGTGGGGAGAATTCAGTTCTTGGATCTTCTTGTCCTACCAGTATGCAAATAACAGTAGCACAGTCTAATTGCCATGGTCCAGTACGGAAATATCTGATTTCTTCTTGAATAGCCACGAGTGCTTAGAAGGCCAGAGATGCAAAAGTCTGAATTCAGAAAGGACTGCATTGAGCCAGGTCTGGACAAATACAGTTTCATAAAGGTTCTCTGTATGACAAATGTCAACATAAGTAACTGATGAGTACCAGCAGCAACATCTGTGGCCAGGATCTGATCACTTACTGAATGCCAGAATCTGTGTATGAGCCCCAAGGCAGGACTGAGAGGGCCACGGTGTTCTGGCTTAAGGTGAGTCCTACTCTACTTTGGACTTTGATATCTCTTTCCTGATTTACAGGGCAGTGACTTCATCTTAGCTAAACCCTTGTTTCTTAAGCATCTCCTGAAGCACAGCATTTCATATACAGCAACTCCTTGATAGAAGACCAAAGGGCTGGGTGAAATCTGCCCTTGATTACCCTCCCGAGACTGTTGGAAACATAGTGGGACAGTCCCCAGCAGGAAGGAGGGATAGGCTTCTGGAATCACAAGGGATGCCAGGATCAATCTCCTGGTTTGAAATCCAAATAGAAAGAATGGGAAGGACCTGGAGAGTTGTAGTTCATTCATTTTCCTCTAATTTAGGGATTCTCAACCTAGAATCTGTGAACTTAAAAAAAATATTGCTAACTGTATTTCAACATAATTGATTTCCTATGTAATCTAATTTATTTTATTTTATGCATTTAAAAACTTTATTCTGAGAAGGGGGGAAGGGTCCATAGTCTTCATCATGTAGCCCAAAGGGCCCACGACACACAAGAGTTAAAGAACTGTTGTTACAATATGAAACTGGTCTGAAATCATTTCTGAAAACCTAATTATTTATACTATTATTTTTGGTGAGGCAAATGTCGTTAAATGACTTGCCCAGGGTCACACAGCTAGTAAGTATCAAGTATCTGAGGCTAGATTTGAACTCAAGTCCTCTTCATTCCAGGGCTATGCTCTATTCTCCTGTGCCACCTAGCTACCCCTTATAGTTTTCTTATCTCCAAAGAAGATTCCTCAAGGAGCATCTCAAGGTCAGTGTTGTCCTGGGGGATACATCTGGGTACTTTCCTACTGTTTCCTTAGGGATAGGAACAGGAGCTCGATCTATGATCTTACTGGTGTAGGGCATTCCTAAGTCAATGCAGAATGGCACCTTTTTAGAGAGTTTTCTAGATTGAGAGGTGACTTGCTCAGGGACACACAGTCAGAATGTGTCGAAGGTGGGACTTGAACCCAAATCCTTCCAGCATTCTATTTCACATCACTGCCTTGGGGAATTGACTTCTTAACAATAATTTATTTTTGACAGACAGGGGTATGGTGGGGGTGGGGTATGGGGGCACAGCCAAATGGCAGCTGGAAAGCAGGGACTTGCCTAAAGCTCTCCCACAGGACCTTCCAAACACTTATAAAAATGGCTCTGAACAAATTCCAGAGCCACAGAACCCACAAAATAGCAGAGGGAAGCAGGGCTCCAGCCCAGGACAGCCTGGATGGTCACTGGGTAAGGTCCATCACACGGATCTGGGAGCAAAGCAGAGCCCAGCATGGGCTGAGCTTGGACCGACCAGACCGGGAGCCAGGTGGAACAGGCCCTAGTGCCCTGAATCAGGGAGCTGTGGCAGTTAACCAGACTTCTCAACCCACAAACACCAAAGACAACAGAGAAGGTTAGTGGGAAAAACTGCGGGGACAGAGTGAAAGGAGTTCAGGTTCAGCCACTGACCTGGGGGCAGTGGAGGTGGTGCAGCTACAGAACTACAGCTGCAGTTGCTTCCAGCCCCAGGCCCACCTGATGGGAGAAATTAAGTGGCGGATCAGAGCAGGAGTATAGAGCCTGCTCAGATCTGAGTCAAGGTCCAGATTGGTGGTTCTTGGCGGGGGAGGAGCGCTGGTGTGGCAGAGCTTGCTGTGTAGAAATAGCTCTGAAAACAACACAGCCCTGAAAGCTTGGCACAAAGTACTCTATACTCTACAAGCAGTCATATCCCAATGAAAAACTCAAGGGTCAAGTAGTTGGCTGGGAACATGGCCAGGCAATGAAAACAGACTCAGATTCAGACTCAGACTTTGGAATCTTTCTTTGGTGACGAAGAAGACCAAAACATACAGCCAGAAGAAGTCAACAAAGTCAAAGAGCTTACATCAAAAGCCTCCAAGAAAAACATGAACTCTTCTCAGGCCATGGAAGAACTCAAAAAGGATTTGGAAAAGCAAGTTAGAGATGTAGAGGAAAAATTGGGAAGAGAAATGAGCAGGATGTGAGAAAACCATGAAAAACAAGTCATTGACTTGCTAAAGGAGACCCCAAAAAATACTGAAGAAAATAACACCTTAAAAAATAGACTAACTCAAATGGCAAAAGAGCTCCAAAAAGCCAATGAGGAGAAGAATGCCTTGAAAGGCAGAATTAGCCAAATGGAAAAGGAAGTCCAAAAGACCACTGAAGAAAATACTACCTTAAAAATTAGATTGGAGCAAGTGGAAGCTAGTGACTTGATGAGAAATCAAGATATTATAAAACAGAACCAAAGGAATGAAAAAATGGAAGACAATGTGAAGTATCTCATTGGAAAAACCACTGACCTGGAAAATAGATCCAGGAGAGATAATTTAAAAATTATTGGACTACCTGAAAGCCATGATCAAAAAAAGAGCCTAGATATCATCTCTCAAGAAATTATCAAGGAGAACTGCCCTGATATTCTAGAGCCAGAGGGTAAAATAGAAATTGAAAGAATCCACTGATCGCCTCCTGAAAAAGATCCCAAAAAGAAAACTCCTAGGAATATTGTTGCCAAATTCCAGAGCTCCCAGATCAAGAAGAAAACACTGCAAGCATCCAGAAAAAAATAATTTGAGTATTGTGGAAACACAATCAGAATAATACAAGATCTAGCAGCTTCTACATTAAGGGATCAAAGGGCTTGGAATATGATATTCCAGAAGTCAATGGAGCTAGGATTAAAACCAAGAATCACCTACCCAGCAAAACTGAGTATCATGCTCCAATGAAAAATATGGATTTTCAATAAAATAGAGGACTTTCAAGCTTTCTCAGTGAAAAGACCAGAGCTGTATAGAAAATCTGACTTTCAAACACAAGAATCAAGAGAAGCTTGAAAAGGTAAACAAGAAAGAGAAATCATAAGGGACTTACTAAAGCTGAACTGTTTTGTTTACATTCCTACATGGAAAGATGATGTGTATAATTCATGAGACCTCAGTATTAGGGTAGCTGAAGGGAATATACATATATATATGGATGGATAGATAGATAGATAGATAGATAGATAGATAGATAGATAGATAGATGGCACAGGGTGAAATGAATATGAAGGGATGATATTTTAAAAAAACAAAATCAAATTAAGGGATGAGAGAGGAATATATTGAGAGAGGGAGAAAGGGAGAGATAGAATGGGGTAAATTATCTTGCATAAAAGTGGCAAGAAAAAGCAGTTCTGTCGGGAGGGAAGAGGGGGCAGGTGAGGGGGAATGAGTGAATCTTGCTCTCATCAGATTTGACCTGAGGGAGGAATAACATACACACTCAATTGGGCATCTTACCCCACAGGAAAGAAGGAGGAAGGAGATAAAAAAGGGGGGGACTATAGAAGGGAGGGCAGATGGGGGAGGAGGTAATCAAAAGCAAACACTTTTGAAAAGGGACAGGGTCAAGGAAGAAAATTGGATAAAGGGGGATAGGACAGGAAGGAGCAAAATACAGTTAGTCTTTCACAACATGAGTATTGTGGAGGGTTTTACATAATGATATACATGTGGCCTATGTTGAATTTCATGCCTTCTTAGGTAGTATGGGTGGGGAGGGAAGAGGGGAGAGAATTTGGAACTCAAAGTTTTAAAAGCAGATGTTCAAAAAAAAAAGTTTTTACATACAACTAGGAAATAAGATATACAGGAAATGGGGCATAGAAATCTATCTTGCCCTACAAGAAAGTAAGGGAAAAAGGTATGGGCCGGGGAGTGGGGTGACAGAAGGGAGGACTGACTGGGGATTGGAGCAATCCGAATATATGCCATCTTGGAGTGGGGGTAGGGTAGAAATGGGGAGAAAATTTGTAATTCAAACTCTTGTGACAATCAATGCTGAAAACGAAAAATATTAAATAACTAAATTAATTAAAAAAACAATAATTTATTTTCTATCTTTTACTCATAGACGGCCTGCAGTGCCAGGGTTTAAACAAGTAAAAACTGGGAAACATTACCCTCTTGTGGACATGAAAGACATGACTTTAGGAACGGCTTCCGACTTTTGTTTTTTTATTGGAATCCTAGTCTTGGGGGGTGGGGGGCGGGGTTACAATCAAGTTTAAGAATAGGATGATAACATTTCCCAGTCCTATTAATTTCTTCTCTTGGAGTCCTTAAACAACCCTCTTTTGAGATTGAAGTCTTTAGAAGACCTGAGTTTGAATCCCAACTCAGCCACTTATCACCAGTGTGACTACTTAACCACTTGAGACCTGTTTCCTCATCTGATACATGAGGGTTTTAGAAATGAGGATCTTTAACATCCCTTACAACTGTGATTCTACGATCTTCTCTTTTTATACAGTTGGTGGTGGTGTGACCCATACTTGTAATCCCTGCCACTAAAAAGATGGATTGCTTGAGCTATGGAGTTACAAGCCCTGGGAGGGGGTGGAGTGGGTAGCTACCAGGAAACTTAAATAAAAGTGAACCTGCTCAGTTGGAAATAGAGTAGGACAGTTTCTCTGATGATCAGCAGTGGATAGGGCCCATATGTAACTGCTTCACTTCTGACCCAGTCAAGCTGGGGAGACTCAGTTTCCCTGCCCCCACTCCCTCCTCCAAAAGTGATGCTGTGTTAGGGCAGTTTCTTTTTAGTGGAAAGGTCTTTGACATGGAGGACATGGGTTCAAATCCTGCCTTTGTTGCCACCTGTGTGAATTTAGGCACGTCACTGAACCTTTTTGGGACTCAGTTTACTCATTTGTAAAATGAGGGGAAGTGGACTCGTTGGCCTCTAAGGTCCCTACAAGTTCTAAATCTATAAATCTGAGTTTTTTAATTTGAGAGGACCCTTATTGTAACTGGGACTCTGACCCCACACATATCATAAAACTTTTGGTCTTCACTTTCTAGGGCATAGAAAACAATGTGGTTGACCTGGGCTTGAATTCAAGCTTGACTACCAAGCTTCACCTCAGCCTTATTTCTATCAACTAGCCAACAGTCAGTAAACATTTACCTAAGCTCCTACTATATGCCAGGCACTGTGGTAAGTGTTGGTAATACAAATAAGAAAAAGATAGTCCCAGAGAGCTCAAAGAGCTTTCAATCTAATGAAAAGCAGGAAGGAGGTAGCCAGAGGAGAGGCATGATGATGTCAGGGGGTGGAAACCCAAGCAGAACAGCTAGTAGTAAACGAAGAGTTAGCTGGAAATTTTGAGCCCTTGATAAAGTGAGGCTTTGGAAGGAGTTCATGGCATTCTCCAATCAGAGGTCAAGGCAACTGAGGGTACTGAGGAGATCTTGATGACTAAGGCTAAGGCATTCCACGAAGATGAGATTTCAGTTGAAACAAAAGGAGCCTACAATGAGCCCATGTCTGGAATCTACTTCCTCTTCATCTCCACCTTGTAGCATCCCTCACTTCCCTGAAAACACCATCTCCTACACTACACTAATGCTTTCACTTTCTTGAAAGGACTCTGTATTACTTTGTATATACTTTGTACTTTCTTATTTGTGTACTTATGATATCTCTCTCCAGGGCCCCTCCCTTCCCCCAGTGAATGTATCCTCTTTCAGCACTGGGAGGGTTTTCCCTATCATCTAGTTATGGTTTATTCCCAGTAAACAAGTCAAGAAGCATTTATTTAAGCACCTACTATGTTCCAGAAACTGTCCTAAGCATAGGGATACAAAAAAAAAATTCAAAGACATTCCTGGTCCCCAAGAGCTCACAGTCTGATGGGGGAGGGAAGGCTACATGCAAACAACTATTTACAAACAAACTACAGAAAGAATAAATTGGTGATAGTCCCAGAGGGACGGCACTACCATTGAGGGGGATCAGGAAAAGCTTTTTGCAGAAGGTGGGATTTTAGCTGAGATTCTGTTGAACTGAATTACTCTTGCTTACTTCAAAAAGTTGGGTTCTTGTTTTGTTCTTTTTCATTGTGTGGTTGTAATGGTCAAATAAGAGAATGTGTTTGAAAATGGTAAGAACATTGTCCATCAAGTGAGAAAACCAAGATAGGTTCCATCTACCTTCACTAGAGGGACCTCCTGGGGCATTGAGACAATTGATCTGTTTAAAGATGTGAAGCTCAGAACCAAGATGCCTGAAAACAGCATCTTACCAGAGCTCTCTCACAAGTTCTGTCAGATTCCTACAAAAAAGTGAATCTGAGCAGATCTGAGAGAGTCAGAAACTGTGAGCAGTCTGAGTAAGGCAAATTTCCAAGCCAGGAGAGTCTGAAAGGCTGAAGGGACGAATCTGTAGGCTGGGAGAGCGCTCGGTGTGTAGAGCTGCTCCAGACAGCACCAAAGTGGAAGCCGCCAGGGAAACCAACGTGGGAGACAGGCTGGGAGAAAGCTGGGCACCCCAAACCGGTGGAGATCCCCAGACCTCCAAACACAGGACAGCAATCTGTGGAAGTGACGAGAGGCAGTGCAATGCCACCAGCCATGAGACATCAACTCCTGAGGCTTGCAGCCCAAAGGTATGAAACGTTTCTTCTTGAACTCCCGGGAGACATAATGGCCAGGTAAACGGCTCTAATTCCTCCCCCCCTGACCCAGAGAATTCCTCTGGAAAAAACGCTAGAATAGAGGAGACAGAAGTGGGGCTTCAGTGGCTGCGTAGTGGGAGTTCCTGAGTCACAGAGGGGCAGAGCCAGCAGGGGTCAACATCAGGAGCCCAGACATACCCTTGCTCCCCCAGGGGAAGTGCCAGACACCAGCTCAAACAACAAAGAGCTGAGTCCATTGCTGAGGAGCAACAGTGCTGGAGAGCAACCCTAGGGGAAGAGACTTCAGGCAGCCAGACCCCTCCCCCACACCTCAGGAAACTGAAGGCTATAATTCACAAAGCCAGTAACTAGACTCGCAATCCCCAGAATAAGAAAGCTGGGACAGAGAGCCCTGAGCCCCAAAAGCAGAAATTTATTGTAAAGCCAGGAAAAGCCTAACCAACATGAAGAACATAAAGATATGAAGCTCTACAATTCTGTGTGATTGTTGATGCTCTTATTAACAAGGCAAGAGAAGGAAGATCTCTAAGTGGAAGGACTAAGGATAAAAGTACTTGTGGCACTGGGTCATAGCTGGTGGAATAAGACTTTTCTGGATCTCATGACTTCATCCTCCTCCTCTCTGGGGCCCAGACTTCCCTGTTAACAAGCTTTCCAGGCTCATCCTACCTACAAATGTGTACAGCAAATACTTGACATTCCTAGATTTAGAATTTTCCATTTTGAAAACTCACTATGTACTGTGAAACCCCAACACAGATTTAACTGCCTAGTTCTCCCTGAAGGTCCCAGACCTCACAGAGCTCACAGTAGGAAGGCAAGTGCTAGTCTTTTTTTCCTCAAATATGAATGAGGGGCCTAGCAGGAAAATAATCCTGTTCAAGAGGTGTGGAAGTTTTTGTGCTCCTTACCTCAACGTTTTTATCCAGGTAAAATCAGATTTAGAAAACATCCAGGGTAGGTTTGAAAGGGAAAAAAAAATAATAGGGCAGATTGAAGTGTATGTGCCCAAGGGGAAGGGATGGTTCTCACAACTTTGTCTTGGGAGAAGTTGCATGCAAGAGATTCAAGATCAGCAACAACTGATTAGAACTCCCTCCTTCTTCCCCAGCATGGGGCTTCCTGTAAAAGCACAGGGCTTGTGTCTGTCCATCACCTGGACTCAGGAAACCCTGCCAGATCTCTGTATCTGGGTATGCTTGGAAGCTGCCAATTTGGAGACGATGCTCCAAGGAACGACTTCACCTTACCTTCTGTTCTATGTGTTTGTAGGACTGTACCCCTACCACTTCACATGGGCACAGTCAGATCCACTTCTACTAACTAACCCTCACAACAGCACTGTGAACTAACCAGTGTCTACTTGAAAGTTTGGTTAAAGGAGGCAAACAGGCTTGGTGATATATAAATTCATATTGTTTATTCCCTTAAAGTTAGCAGATACATGATCATGGAATCAGAAGCAAACTTCTGATTGAGTGACAGGAAAAAGACAAAGTTTAAATACATTTTAGAACAATCCCAACTCCAGTTTATGGTCCCCATATCATAAGAAAGGAAGTTTCTTAGTTGAATGAGTCCTAAATACAGAGAGACAAGACAATTGACAAGGTAGTGTCACTTAGAGATTAAGATCCCGAAATGCAAATGTCCCTAGAATATCAAGATAAATCCCACTGTCCAGGTTTCAGACATCAGGTCACCAACAGGAAAAATACCCCTTGTCAACCTTATCTGGTCTTTGAAGTTGCTGACACAGGAAAGGGCAATTTTAGACCAAAGCAGTTTGATTAGTTCAGGCTTTGGATCTTATTGGGGTTCAAATAATCCAAAAGGATTGCCACCAGGAGCTGACTCATCTTACTTTTTTTCTATTACCTCCATTTTATAGATCAAGGAACCAGAGTAGAGAGAAGATGAGTGCCGTGCTGAGGTTATGTGGCCGCAGACAGGGGATGGAGCCGCCTCTTCACATTCAGCTCTCATCTCATTGCCCCAGATTGTGTTCCCACTCCTTGGATCTCCATTAAACAATCCTTTCATCCTCAAACCCAGAAAATTACTGGCATTTAGGGAGGGCCATCTCTCATATCCCACAGTGGAGAGGATATTGAGCTGGAACAAATGAGGGCTTTTGTGTTCCTTAGGACAGAGAGATAATGAATTTGGAGAGAGGAGCAGAGCCTCTGATGCCCAGCTGCTCCCTGTAGCTCAAGACTAACTTTAATTCCTACAAAGGTTTGCACTGTCTTTCTCAGACACATTTTAAGTACTCATGGAGGAACTTTTCATCGGACTTCACAACCTACTTAAATAAATGGTCAGTGTTCCAGAGGGTCCTGGGCAATTCACCTACCCATTCAAAGTGTAGCTGATTTGGTAAGAAATAGTTGCCTTTATTTTATTAACAAAAATTATTTTTCCTTGTTACTCCCTTGAGCATATTCAGATGCTCCACTGTTGGCTCAGTTCCCATCCCACTGGAAACCCCTTCCTCTTAGATCTAGCTATCATTAAATTACTTGGACCTCAAGTCATCAAAAAACAAAATAGTCCAAGTCAGGAAAAGCATGGTCAGCTACAACATCAAACAGGAGTGGGAATAAGTAGCACAATCTTGACACAATCAAGACCAAAAGTCAAAGGTCAAAGATCTCCTCTCTCCTCACCTGCTTTCCAAGGACCAGAGTTCCACGGGTTAAAGGTCCCAACTGTAGAACTACTATCTCAGAAGAGCCTTCAAGCAAGTCAAAATGATGAGGGCTCACCACAGCAATACTGGCATCTTCACAATCTGGAAGCCAGTCAGTTGGCCAAACAAACAAACAAACCCCTGAAACCCACCCATTTATTAAATACCATGTGCTAGGCACTGTGCTAAATACTACAGATACAAAAAAAGCATCCTTACTCCTTTAAAAAAACTCCCCAAACTCAAGGAGATCCCATTTTTTAAAATATTTTTTATTTTTTTTTAATTTTTTTTATTTTATTTATCTATCTATCTATCTATCTATTTATTTAGGAAGTCCCTTTCTAACGAGTGATAACATTGTATCTAATGAGTGTTAACAAATAACGGGGCTATATAAGATTCTAGACAGAGTAGCTAGCTGGATGCTTTTTGGCTAGCTCTTGAGCAATTCCAGTAAGCTAGATGCTTGAAGCAAATGCATTATTTGTAAAGTGCTTAGCACATTGGCTGACTCATAGTAGGTGCTCAGTAAATGTCTATTCCCTCTCATCCTCCCACATAAAGGGCCCAAAGGGCAACAAAATCCCTCAACCAACATTTGGTCTTATTTCATTTGATCCAATGGCTTTCAAAGATTTTCCACGCTTAGTCTAAAGCATAAATCGTAAAAATCTAAATGAATGGAGACTGATTGAACAATTTATTGCTTACTTTAGGTAAGGTGGGGTGATCTGAGGAAATGTTAGTCAATCCCACTGCTGAGACAGAAAAAACCAGGGATTCAGGAATCCCTAAACTATGGAGTTCCTGGTTGAGGGGGAGTGCCCCTCAAGGACCTGAGTATTGGAGAGGGTCGGGCTGTCCAGAATGAATTCATGATCTCAAGCATTCTTTAAGTCAAGGTGGCAAAGATTTATTATGCTTTACAGAGGGCAAGAGTTCTTAGGAAACCTGCAACCTTACACAGGTGCAGGAAAGTTCATATAAGAGATTTAGGGGTGAAATGTCAATTAGGTGTTTTGGGGTGGGATTAGGGAGCGGTTAAGGAGTGGTCAGTTCTTAAAGGAACATGCACCTTTTGTTGTGCAGCCATATTACCCAGAGTTCACTGGGAAATAGCCCAAGGGCGTGAAGGGCTGGCTTCTAGGGGGGTGTGGATTTTGACCGAGAAGCCTAAATTAACTAGAGGTCAGGGCTGACTGGGTATATCTAGGTGGCTTTCATCAAATGTCTTCTTAGACAAAATAAATGTAAGAGAGTATACATTTGACTATATCTAGGATACTTATCAGTCAGGTCAGTAAATAGTGAATATGGTCATGACCCAGTGCACAGGCAATCATCAGTACACAGGGAGTCAGCACAGCTGCCTATTGTGAAAGGAGGAGATAAGTGTGTTGCTGGGGCATGCTGCCCTTAAACTACAGAGTATTTTGAGTCTAGGGAGAGATGTGATTTTTGAACTGGATGTGGTTTTGGAATTGAGGTTCAGGCACAGGCACCCAAGCAGAGGCTATTAGAATTAGGGTCCAAACACAAGCACCCAAGCACCCCATTACCACCCTTACAATTAAAAGAGCATTTCAGGTAAAGGATCATAGATTTAGGGTCCTCAAAGGTCACTAACTCCCTTATTTTACAGATAAGGAAACTGAGTCTCCGAGAGGGAAAGTGACTTGACCAAAGTAACACAAGTGACTGGCAGGATGGCATTTGAACTCAGATTCTTTGTCTCAAATACAGGGTTCTTGCCACTTGCCCATCTCTTTCAGAGCAGTCACCTGGTCATCCACCTCTTCTGCCTCACTCTGGCTCTTTATGATCACACACTTAGATGTGGATAGGACTTTAGAAGCTTTCTAGTTGGAACCCAGTATTTTACAGATAAGAAAGCTGAGGCTCAGAGGATGAAAGAAGAAAGAATGTAACAATCCCTACTGTCAAGGTACCTACATTTTGTCAGGGAGAGAGAGAGAGAGAGAGAGAGTTATATATATATTTACAGAATAAACACAACTACACTGGATACAAAGTAGCTCAGTCCAAGGCTCCTGAGTTTCCTCTTTCAGGAGGGGAAAGAGCGGGCACACTTCGGGCATGTTATCTCTGGGTTGTCAGCACGCGGCACGGAAGCGCTGGGGGAGGGGGAGGGGTGCTTGGCATGTGCTGATAAGGGCAGTAATGATCTGCACAGTGTACATGATAACCACAGTCGGCGTTTATGGAGGGCTTTAAGGTTTCCAAGGCTTTCCTAAGCTTGATCTCATGGATCCTCACAAGGCTGTTTGTTGAGTTGAACTGAAAGCTAACCCTAACCTGCCATCATGATCACCAATAAGAGGAATAAAAGAAAATAAAAATAGAAAGAATGGAAACTGCGTCTTGCAGACCCCTCCCCCCACCATTCTGAACCCTGAGGCCCCGGAACAGGCGGGTGGGGGTACATTCTGGCCCAGTCTGATCTCAGCCTCCTACAACGCCTCCGTGCTCCAGCATCGCACACGGCTTCGCTTTGCTCGGGACCAGCCCAAAGCGCCCCTTCCCGTGTCCGCTCCCAATAGGTCATAAGAAGCTGACCAGGGCATTCTTCTGTTTACGACCAAGGGGAGTGGAAGGGATTAAAAGGGAGACAATCTGGGGAAGGCCGGGCGCCCCGGGGCTCCTCAGAGACTGCATTTACAGCCAGGAAGCTCTGGATTCAGATCTGTCCTCGGGTGACGTCACTTGTGAGCTTCAGGAACTTCCCTCGGGCCATAAATCCTAGAGGGGTGGCTATCTGCTTGCTGGAAGGAGTTTCTTCCCTTGGAGGGCTACAAAGCGCTTTGCGCACGTATCGTATGAGTCTCACAACGCTGGGTTTCTTTAGGCCCATTTTACTGATAAGGAAACTGAGGCTTCCAGAGAGGAGGGGTTGGGCGGAGGCCGGCCCCCCCCCCCCCAAGCGCCCTCAGTACTGTTCCCATTTAACAGACGGTGAGACTGATTGGTCTAGAACCCGGTTCAGAAGCCCTTTCCTAACGGAGGCGACCCCTGGTGGCCGTGCAGCCTCTCTCCCGACGGGGACCTTACCACATTCTCAAGCCCCGGCTCATTCTCTTTAATTCAGACCGGAAGGTAAAAGGCAGACGCCGGAGCGCGGAGACGTCACATCCGGCCTACGCGGCGTGTTTCCGGAAGGAGCGTTGGCGTCCGGAAGAGCGTGAGGGAGGTGTGGCCGAAAGACCGCGAACCGTGAGTTTCGGGAGAATCACTGTGTCATGCCTCACTCGCAGCAGCGTCAGTCAGAAGGAGGGGAATAACAAGGAAGGCTCGTAGGGGGGTCTTTCGGCTGAGCTCCTCCGTCCTTTGGGGAGAGGAGTTAAACGTGGGGACTCCGCGTGTAGGGCACGGTTGGCCGCGCAGTACCCTGCCCTCAGGAGAACCGGAAGAGCATGCTGCACCCTCTAGCGCGCAGGCGCACCTCACGCACGCACACGTCTTCTAGTGCGCGGGCGTATCCGCCCGTTCAGGCGCGCACGCTTTCTGGCGCAGGCGCACCTTCTCTTACGCGCGCACACGCCCATTACCACGCAGGCGCTACCTCCTGCGCGCACGAGCACGGCCTCCGGCGCGCAGGCGCAGTGGCGCCGAACCCGGAGCGGGAGCTGAGTGTCTGGGCTTCTGGGGTCTGTGGGCCCCCAGGGTGGTTCGTCTCACCGCGCTTTTTCCTCCGCGAGGTCCGGAGTGCGGGTGTCTCTGTGGGCGTTGTACGGGGGAGGGGCCTCGCACGTGCCCGTAGCGCTTTGAAGTGTGGGAAGCGCTTTCCCCGCGCGTCTTTCTCCAAGCAGGGTAACTGACACCCGGAGAGGCGAAGGCGCTTGTCCGAGGTTAGACCAAGTGGCCGAGACTGTCAGACCCCCGAAGGCTGGCTCTGGTTCCATTTCGCCCTGTATCCCCAAGGCCTTGCACACAGCGCTTCATAAATGCGTGAACAAGCCTGAGTCAGTGTGAACGAACCCACGTCTCGGGACTTGGAGGCCACGAGCCCCCGAGGCCAGGGACCAGCTTCCTCTTTGGGCTCCGTGCAGTAGGTGCTTCCTAAATGTGTAAGAGGCATCCCAGGGTTGGAATCAGCACTTGAACCCGGGGCTGACCCCTACATTCGCGGAGGGGCCGTGAGGTGGATCCCCTCGGGCTCCCAGTCCAAGGTCTGGGAGGGCCTCCCGTGGATGCCTCGTCTGGCTTTGGCGGTGGTGGTGCTGGGCTGCGTTTTTTTTTCTTTTTTAAGTAACGAAATTTGCCCTCGAACTTAAACATCAAATAAGTTAAACGTTTCTCTATATAAAGGATAGAAAAGTGAGCTGTACGTGAAACTATGTTTCTTAAGTGTGTGGTATATCCATCATATAACTTGATAAGCTTACCTGGGTGCATGTTTTACTTCCTTGCCTCCTGTTTTCATTTGCAATTTTTAGAAGTTATTTTGTTTGGGGGAGCCCTATTATCAGCTTCCCATTTTCTCCTACACCTTGGAAAAAGTGGAACAAAAATAAAACGCTTGTAACAAAGGTATAGTCGAGAGAAACAAATCCCGACATCAGCCATGTCCGGAAGTACACATCTAGTGGATGCCAGCCTGCGCCTCTCTGGAGATGGGGTTGGGCCTTACTTTAATCAGAGTTCTTAAGCCTTTCACAATGAGGCTTCTTTACAATGATGTTCTTCCATGAATTGCTCTCCTGCTTCTGCTCAAGTACTTTGCCTCAGTTCACACAGTCTGCCGGGTGACCCTGGGTTCTCCAAGCTTTTGCTTATGGACCATGAGTTCTATCAGGTTCTGCCTGGCTGGGAGGATTCCCTCCATTCTTTTCTTTGTCCCAGAGCCAGTCTTGCCAAGTTTGGAGACATTGTTGGCTCCCAGTCTTTTGATGCAGAGAGGTTGAGGCTGGTGGTAGTGGGAATGACCGTGTGGATTATGTCTCTGACCCATAAAAAGAACTGGGTGGGCCACAAAAATTAACATTCAAAATGAATTTTTGAAAGTAATGATTCAAAACTTAGAAAGTAATACTTTTGATTCTCTTTCTGTAGGCTTAATTAATACTATGAAACACTTAAGTAAAAACCAGTTGCCTTCACTTGCCACATTTGAAAGAATCGTATACAGAAATCCCTCGGAGTATCATTACATTAAAGTCCAACTGTAAGTTCATTTTTCTGTGTACTCTTTTACATTTGTTCCTTAAAGATCTGAAGGTGAAGAATAGAATTTTTTTTTTTAATGACTGCTTTTCTTTATAGTGAGTTTCAAGATCATGGATTTAGATTAAGTGATGTACAGTTCAAACAACTGATTGTTTTGGCCCTACGGGACTTGTTTGGAGAGGTATGTGAGCCTTCAATTTTTTAATCTATTGAATGCTTCTAGGATTTTTGGAGATACTCTAGAGAGGATATTTCTCAATATTTTATGACTTTTTTTTGGTACTAATACTTGGTACTGAAATGTTCTTGATTTGTCTCCATATCTCTGTAGAATGTTGCAAGAAAAAGTAAAAGCTAAATATTCTCATCGCAGCAAAATTCCTGTTTCACAATTTCTAGTTAATTGTTAACTTGGAATCTAGTATTCTTTCACCATTAACAAGAATGTTCCCAGTATTAATAAAATGTGGATGTTGAAAATGTCTCCTAATGGGGCTTGTCTAATAAGAACATAATTTCTGTACATAGGTTGGTGCTGCCTTACCCTTTGATGTGTTGACATATGAAGAAAAGACCTTATCAGCAATCCTGAGAGTCTGTAGCAGGTAGTAACCACTTAGCCTTTTCAGAACATGTAGACTGGTAGGGAAAGAGGGTGAACTCTGTCCCCTCCTAATGCACTTTTCAGAACATAAGCAAGTCAGTCAGTCCAGTGCCTGCTCTGTTCCAGACATTGTGATAAGTCTGAGGGATATGAGGAAAGAAAAAGACAGCCCCTGCCCTCAGCTTGCTTACAGCATAGTGGGGGAGACAACATGAAAACAACATACAAGCAACAAGTGCTAGTCACAGATGGAAAAGGAGGACTGAGATAGTTGTCTTGCTAAAGGTGGAGCTTTGCCTGAGGCTGGAAGGAAGCCAGGAGGTGGCATTGGGGAGCTGGGGGTATTGCAGGCAGGGGGAACAGCCAGGGAAAGTGCTCCTTGAGTCAGCAGGTGGAGGGTCATGTGTGAGGACAGCCAGGAATCCAGTGTCACTGAGTCACAGAGATCCTAGAAGGGAGTCAGGTGTGAGAGGCCTGAAAAGGGAGGAAGGGGCCAGCTTCTGAAAGGCAGGTGGTCATCATTGTCATCTTCAAGTGTCTGTGTGTCTACTAAGAACATTGTGGTAGGCACAGGAGGAGTAATGCTTCATTTCTCTCCACTAGGAGCATGTATTCTAAGGAGACTAAAACTAATGATATTTGAACTGGGCATTGTTCCTAATACAAGGCCTATTTTGCAAACTTCAAATGTCTAAATATACATATAAATGTTTTAGAAACTAGCTGTATTTGCCATCTTTTTTCTTTTGAGACTTAGCATTTCAAATGAAGACAGTTTTTCGCAGAAGCAGTTGCTAAGACAGACAGAGCTGAGGATGCTGGAAGTGTAGCAGAAAGACATCTTTGTGTCATTCTGACATGATCTGACTTTTCTGCAGTGGCCTTGTGAAGTTGTGGAGTTCTCTGACCCTTCTGGGGTCCTATCAGAACAAGAAATGTGCCTTCAGAGTGATACAGGTACAGACTGTGTGTGTGTGTGTGTGTTTACTTGAGTGAGAGCACCTGGGGAGAGGGGAGGGTTTGGGAGAAGGAAAGAGATGGTGAAAGTTATGTGATGTTTTAAGTTTTATTTCTTGTTTAGGGTTTTTATTGTTTCCCAGGCTTTTAAAGGAAAGCATTGTTGCAACAATTTGGCTAGCAGCTGCTGTGGGGTGAAAGACCATCACAAGCCCAACAACAAGAACCCTGCCAGCACAGGTTCTTTTGATCTGCTTTACTAAGGAAAGCACCATTAAGGGGTTAACAGTCTTACTTTAATCCAACATATACATATAAACTCACTTAGTTCAGGGGAAAAAGCCAGCACCCTGAACTTCAGAGCAAATACAAACAAATTACAAACATACAAACAATTCATAGTTACCGAGAAACCATCAACATCTGGGTGAGCAGAGAGGCTCTTAGAGGTGCTGTCCAGAGTCCGGGCCTTCAGAGTGAGAGCCTCAAGCAAATAGCTCTGTTCTCTCTTTTGACACACTCTTTAGCCATCATCAAACATCATCTGAGTGACCAGAACTCAGGCTCCTACTATTGGCTCTGGTCTCAGCAATTCCGCTTAGGACCCTGAGGGCTTCACACCCATGTAGGCTTAGCACCTAGTAGATGGGAGTTTGGGCCTGGGGCTTTGCACCTTGGTAAGGCTCAAAGACACTTAATTTATCATTCTAAAACAGTAAAAAAAAGTCCCAACTTAATTGCTATTACAAGCATTTAGACTCCAGTGTCTTGTGTTTTTCTGGGTAGAACCCCCTTGCCCCTTTTTTATCTGAAATAAACAGGTTTGTCTAAAACTTTGCTTCTTAATGCTTAATAATATCTCCCATCTAAGCCATTTTCATTGAAGTTCTTTGTCTGAGTCTAGCCCTTGCCTCAGGTTGTTGCTAAAGTTGGGCTCCAAAAAGATCTAATGAGGTTATAGTTTTATATAGACAAGTTCCTTGTGGTCAGAAGTGTGGTTTGGCCTCCAGAAGAGTTCCCGCTGTCCTAGGCTGTGTAAGGAACAAAAAGCGAGTGGGTCTGCTGAACTCCGCCCTGGTCGGCCCACTCCTGGAAGTTGCTGGTGCCCTGTTTTTGGAAGGATGCAGGCTTGCTTGACAGCATCCAGTAAAGGCTCAGCTGCAAGGGGAGAGGATGGCAGCTCTTGTCATTCCAGGAATAGTTGAAAGAAGGAAAGGAGCTGAGCCTGAAGAAGGGAAGGCTTAGGGAGTCTGAAAACTGTCCTCAAGTATTGGAAGTATCCTTATAGGGAAGAGGGGTCAGCCTTATTCAGCTTGGCCGCAGAGGGCGAACTTGGAGCAGAGGCTTGAAATCGAAGAGAAGCAGATTGAAGCTTGATGTTAGGGGGAAAGGAAAAAAGAAACTTCTAACAATTAGAAGCTTCCAGTCAGTAAAGCAGTTAAGTGCCTACTATGTGCCAGGCACTGGGCTAAGTGCCAGGATATGTATGCAGACAAGCTGTATGAAGGATAAAAAGGAAATGATTAATAGAAGAAAATTAGTAGAAAGAAATTAATGGAAGGGAAACACTAGAATTGAGGAGGATTGGGAAAGGCTTCCTATAGAAGGTGAGCAGCTAGGTGGTGCCACAGTGCATAGAGCGCTGGGTTTGGAATCAGGAAGACTCATCTTCATGAGTTCAGCTCTCACCTCAGACACTGGCTGTGTGACCCTGGGCAAGTCACTTAACCCTGTCTGCCTCAGTTTCTTCATCTGTCAAATGAGCTGGAAAAGGAAATAGCAAAACACTTGCCAAGAAAACTGCAAATGGGGTCATGGAGAGTCAGACATTCTAGAACAGCAAGAAGGTGGCAGGACTTAAAGGAGGCCAAGTCAGTGAATAGGCAGAGGTGAGGAGAGAGAGTCTTCCAGGCAGTGGGGAACAGCCAAAGGAAATGCCTGGAGTTGAGAGGTGGGGAGTCTTGTTTGTGGGAGAGCCAGGAGGCCAGTGTCACTGGCTGGTAGAGGACGTGTTGGGGAGTGAGACGTGAGAAGCCTGGAAAGTTAGGGGCTAGCTTATGCAGGGCTTTGAACACCAGCGGCTCTTATATTGGAGTCTGGAGGTGATAGCCATTATAGAATGGGGGGAGGGGGTGACATGTTTAGACTAGCCCTTTAAGAAAATCACTGGGTGGCTGAACGGAAGAGGGACTGGAGAAGGGGGAGGCTGGAGGCAGGCAGACCCCCCAGCAGCCACCACAGTTTGGAGGTGGTTGGATCCTCTTCTCTGAAAGGCTGCAGGACCCTGTCCACAGTGTTGAGAGGGGAGGCTTTTGAGTCAGATGCGGGCTGGAGTGGATGACCTTGGTGCAAATCTTAAGGCTGTGATTCAGTGTTTAATGACAGGGTCTCACGGGGCACAGTGGGGAGGGCGCTAGGCCTGGAGTTGGGGAGACCCGAGCTAAACTCTGGCCTCAGACAAGCGTTAGTTGTGTGACTCTGGGTTTGCTCATCTGTAAAAAAGGGGATAATAACAACCACCACCTCCCAGGATTGTTCGAGGATCAAGTGAGATAATGATTGTAAAGATCTTAGCGCAGGGCCTGATACATAGTAGGCGTTATACAAGTGTTAGCTATTGTCATTGCTGGTATTCTCACTGCCACCACCACCACTATTGCTACCAACACTGCTACTGCTACATGGCCTGGCCTGGCCTTGGTTCAAGCGTTAACTTCAAGGAGCCTTCCTAGCCAGCTGGCCTGATTGCTTGTGTTTCAGCATAATCTTCTTTCAGTGTGAGATTGTTATTTTCTTTCTTCTAGGTTTCTCCATTTCTTCTTGCGTTATCTGGTAATAGTAGAGAATTCGTATTGGAAGAGTAGAAATTGAATTGGAATTCGCTGAAAATGAATGGTTGAGAAACAGTAATATTTTTTTGCCGGCTGTGTGTGCAGCATCTGTAGACAGAGAGACTTGCAGCTCTGGTTTGTAACTGTTTAAAATTTGGAAAGATGTTCGTGGTAATTTCCAGTCACCGAATTTTCCTGAGCACAGTAGGGCCAAGAGTTCTCCCAGTGCTACCAAGGCTGAATAAAAGAAGGACGTGCAGTTCTGACTTGACCAGGCGGCACCTTCGATATTTAAATGTAAAAGTTGGAGACCGGGCTGAACTCACTAAGGCTTTTACCCAGAAGGACGTTATTACGTTTTCAGAATTAACAGGGGACGTCAACCCCTTGCACTTAAACGAAGACTTTGCAAAGCAGACAGAGTTTGAAAGGACCATCGTTCATGGAGTTTTGATCAATGGACTGATTTCTGCGCTTCTGGGTACCAAAATGCCTGGTCCAGGCTGTGTGTTTATTTCTCAGGAGATTAACTTCCCAGCCCCTTTGTATGTTGGAGAATTGGTCTTAGCGACTGCTGAAGTGAAAAAGCTGAAGATGCGTGTTGCTTTTATTGAAGTATCATGTCGTGTAATAGAAAGAAGAAAAACTGTGATGGAGGGCCTGGTTAAAGTTATGGTCCCAGCTGTCCCTAGTTCTTGAACGATATTGTAAAGCTACAGAATCAGAAATGTATTGATGTGCAAATTAAAGTACAACTAGAGAAAATAATGGAAAAGAGTTGCTATTTCATGTAATTATTGATAAAAATAGATATTTCATGCTTAGAAAAAGGAAGAAATATATTATTTAAATATTTCCATTTCCATTTTGGCAGCTAGGTGGCGCAGTGAGTAGAGCACTGGCCCTGGAGTCAGGAGGACCTGAGTTCAAATGTGGCCTCAGACACATGACCTTGGGCAAGTCACTTAACCCCAATTGCCCTGCCCAAAAAAAAAAAGCAAAAAAAAAAAATTTCCATTTCTACTTCTTTTGTGTCTCCGTTCAGCGTGCACGTCCTCCCATCCCCCGTCCTCCTCACACACAAGTGTTTCATCCAAAGACTATTTGGTCTAATAGTGGTTTCTTCTCTCTAGACAGCTTTTTAAAATTTCAAAATATTTTAAATGTGATTTTGCTGTGGGGGCGACTTTTGTTATCTAAACCTGGATAATATTTGAATTTCATAGACTTACCAGATCATTGTGTCTTAGACTGAATCTGTGACCAACCTGGAGTTTAGTTTTTAAAGGCAGCAATAGAACTTTTCCATCTTTTTAATGTGACCATAGTTGGTTTAACCTTTGCAGAAGAACACTTTTACAAAGATTAACTTGATACTTGGCACTGCCCTGGAAGGTATTTGATCTTATTATACACCTTTTACAGATGAGGAAATCAAGGTTCAGAGATGATGAGTGACTTGCTGAGACTCACGAAGGTGGTGCGTGTCTCAGGCAAGATTTAAACCCTGGTCTTCCTGACACCAAGTCCAACACTGGCCACAGAGCCACATTCTGCCAGTGTTGCCATTGGTTTTCAGTTTTGGAACCCCACAGTCTATGAAGACTCAGGCTTGAGGGTGATCCAGCAAGCATTGCAGAGGTAGGCGGTGGGCTTACAAGTAGGCTGCAACAGAAATGATGACTGGTGGTCAGGGAGGTGGGGAGGGGGCGCATAAGGGGGTGGGAAGAGCTGATGATGTGGGCAGAGCTGGTGGGGGCGGTATGTGGCCCAGGGCATCACTAGGACCCACCAAGTAGAATAAGATCTGGAGGAAAGCTTCGTTTGGATGGCCCCTCTGAGGGACCCGTAGGGAAGCCCAGGCAATCACACGGGATGAGGATGAAGGGTGGTCTGGGATCTGCACAGAAGGAGGAGGGAACACATCTGCTGAAGGAGAACCACAGAATTTGTCCACTTTAAATGACTACAATAAAGGATTTCAAAGACAGCATTGAAACAATTTATTCTTCGTGTACAAAAGTGAACTTACTGATTTCATTATCAGTCGCGCAAACATTTTGATTTGTTTCGCTACTAGTGGTGGCACTATTTGGGCACTAAACTATCCACATTCTTATCCAGTCTCCCTGGTAACTAAGAGCCGGGAGTAAACTTTTCCTGTTTTTAAAGCTCATTTTAAGAACTATTGATCCTATGATGGAGTCAGAATATGTTGCTAATGAAACCATATAACCTGAACCTCCCATGCCCCCCTAAAAATTATGAAATTCACACAAATTCACACAGTAGATGCTTGTTGTTGAAATTCCTGGGTATTCAAAGTTATAAACCACCCTCCCTGCATTGGGACTCCAGGTCTCCAATGAGTCTTGCTTAAACTCAGGGCTCTAATTAAAGAGGCCAGCTTCTTATTGGTGAGATGGAGAGAGTCGAATGGTCGTGTATATGTAGATCTCTGCTACCTCCAAGATAAAAGACTAACAGAAGCAAAGGCTAGATGATTTTTAAAAAAATTTATCTAAACTTGATAACTGTCAACAAAATAAACGTCCAGCAACAAAAAACATTCAAAGACACAAGCAAGCATGAAGTAAGGAGGCACCAAACCAAAAGCTTCATTAAAAGGGATTGTGCGTATTAACTTTCCCAAGAGCACAAAGGGCCTTATCTGTCTCCTGAATTGTCCCATGCATTTTTCCAGATTTTATTTGGTCTTTGCAGAGTTGTCAGTATGTAAATGCTGCATCATTTCATACGGGTGCTACCGTATTTCTGCTCTGGGGATTGCCCTTGTGGACACTGCAGAAATAGTCTATTTTTTATACCGTTATTTCATTAGCCATCCAAATCAGTAATCAGCTTTTATTATGTACTTATATGTGCCAGGCATTGTGCTAGCAAAAACAGCCACTGCCCTCGAGCTTATATTCTAATGGGGAGACAATAGGTGTATGTGTAATTACGTGCATCTTACATACAAAGCGATAGGAGATGGTTATGGGGAGGGTGGGCAGGAGCCCTCCTGGGAACCAGGGAAGGCTTCATGTCACCTAGAACTGGGTTTCAGAGGCAACCAGGGCTCCTTAGAGGCCGAGGTGAGAAGGGAGTGTATTCCAGGTGTGGGAGATGGCGAGGGCAAGGGGTGGAAACAGGTCACCGTGACAGCTGTTGTGGGCCCTGTGACTCAGCCGAGTTCTATACCCAAAGACTGAGTACCACTATTATCTTGGGCCTGCATGTCCAAGAGTGGAGCTAGATCAGGTATGGTCCATAAGCTGCTGGAAAGAAATGAAAACCAAGTCCTTGGTAGCAGGAAGGACAACGCCTTTGATTGGTGAGAATCGCTCTGGTCACAAGAGGGCAGCAGTGGACAGAGACCAGCAAGGGCATTTCTCCGACTCCTCCCTTTGCCATCTTGGGATTCTATTAGGTAGAAAACATTTCCAGTGGGAAGAAGGAGATTAAACTTTGGTTTAGTTAGATAGCCTCTGAATTTCGTTTTGGAACTTGGGTCAGTTTCCAAGCTTGGGTCAGTCCCCTGGAGGGGAGGAGGATCAGGATCGCTGCAGGGGATCAGAAATTTGAGATCACATGCATTGTTCTTGTGCCCTAATACCCAGCTTTACTGCTGTTCCAGACCAGAACTACTCTCTTTACCACTCTCCAAACCTAAGTGGGTGCCAGTCTCACACCCTGATACAAATAAAGCATGGAAGGAAATGCAAAAAGATGTCATTTGTTAATTAATGCCAGCCATGACTGAGTTTGCTTTCAGTTACTACTGATGTACTGTGCAGAGTAACTGACAGAATTACTCTGAACATGAAAAATTGTGTGGGCCCAGGGTAGAAGCCGTGGTTATTGCTATGTCTAGGCTTCGATTTCTGTCATTGGCAAACCTGGCTTCTCAATAGGAAGGTTCCCAGATGCCTCTGCTGTTTTTGCTCTCTGAATCAGATTTATAGAAACCAAAACTGGAGCAGAGAGTCTAGTCCTTAGTCCTGTTCAGGTAGTGGTGACTTGTCAGTTTTACCCAGAATCATTTCCTCAGTGCATCATACCTTTGCTAAAGTGAAGCCAAGCGCATCAAAGACTGACGGGTTGGAGCTTTCTCAGGGTAAGCCCTTCTGTGGGCTCTGTGTAGCAGAGAAGATGGAAAGGTGAAGCGTCTGGCATGGTTCACCTGAAAATCGGAAAATGCTCAGCTTGAGAGATGACTGTGACTGTACCTGGTCATGGTTAGGAGTTAGCACAAAAGGAATGACAACTCTCAGACCAAATTATATTAGGTGCAATACCAGACTTAGTAATCCGTGTTCTTTTTTTGACTGCCACAGAAAGAAATACTCATCTTGTGCAATTTCAGCCTAATGTCATGGAAAATTGGTTAACAGATTTTTATACTCTATTAGAAACATTTCCAATATTGGTGAACTGTCATGCATACCTTTTTATGAGTAGCAAATTTGAGTTTTTGGACCAGGGGAAAGGCCACCATTGCTTTTCTCACCTGACTTATTTATTGTTCTAGAATGAGCAGAAGTAATTAAGGCACACACTGGTAACTTTTAGTTAATAGTAGGCTTTTCATTGTCTGTGGGCTTATTAGTCATTTTTTTCTTTTATAATTTTAAACTATGATTCAGAGACCAATTTAATCCCAAAGAAAATTGCAACTGAATTATATCTCTTAAGTATTTATATTAAAACACCCTTTGAAGAGTTGACTGTAACTGTGTGTTGCCCTACTGCTGCATCACGAATTGTTTATTGACTTTACATCATGAAAGTCCAAGTAGCCTAAATCGCCTTTCACCTCTGCTTGGTTTTCTTCTTGTTTGGGGCTTAAAATTCCACCATTCTCAAAGAACAAGGGCCCCACTCTTGTTGTAACAGGTATTCTTAGGAAGCTCAGAAGTGTGCAAAATGAAGAAAAGGACCCTGAGAAAAGGCTGGGCAGTTACTTGCTCCTTATAGAAGAAGAGAATCTTGTGCAGGCCTGGGTGGGACTGGGTGGCCTCTGATGTCTTTCCAGACACCAACTTCCTGGAGGCTGTGCCATTGCTCCCACTGGACCTACCAAGCTAGAGAGTCTTATACTGGACTGTCATAGCAAACCCTAGAGGTTCCTCACCAGGCCAGTGGAGTCAGTGGCCTGGAAAATCATCTACTGAGTTAGCATGCAGTAGGTGCTTAGTAGATGCTTGTTGATTGATTTATAAGAGTGGTTGCCATTTATGTTGGTGAAGAAAGGAACCCACACTTAGTATAATTAGAGAGCCTGAAAGTAATAGGAAATTGAAACAAAAAGTGTTTGTCAACAAAGGAGAAGAGGAACTTTGCTATTTGTGAAAGGTTTTTCGTTTCCTAGCTGGGAGAAAGCACGTGCTGGGCAACCTCTCGATGCCTATTTCCTTGTCTGAAAAATGATTGAAAGCACGGGCATCTCAGAGGTTATGAGAGAAACACTTTCAGCTTTACAAAGGGCGGTATCATTGTGAATCAGAATTCTTTGTATGAGGAAAGCTGGTGGGCCTACAGTTTCTGATGCAGCTTGAGACTGTTTAGTTAGGAATAAGAAAAGTTGTTTCTGGTCCGATGAGGTGTAGGCCTGTACTAGACAGGGACCTGTGACCTTATCCCAGTCTTAGGGTCCTAGGTACTGCTAGGGGTGTGGGAGCCCTAACGGGACCCCAGAGTGTGCAGATTTTCAAGCATGAATAAATAGGTTGAAATTTGCCCCTTTTTTTGCCGGGCGAGGTTTCCCCTATTGGGAGCTTTGGAACAGAAAAGCAGGAGAGAAAGGCCACGGTGGAGCCTTCCATCTAGCGCTTCTGAAATCACTTTCAGTTTCCTTTTCCTAACCTCCTAGTCCTTAGGTGTGCGGGTGGTTTCAGTTTTCTACACACCCACTCCCCACCTTTGCATCTCTGGCCTCTGGTTCTTATTCCTGGTCTTCCTCCCCTCTAATTTAAATTGTTATCTACTCAGCCCACTTTCCCTTCCCCTTGTTTGTTTTATTGCCGTGGAAAAACTGAAATAAGTGTATCTTGGGGGCCACAGCAGTCTCAGAATGGCTCTTTAACCCTTATCAAGTCACTGAGACTGTTCCCGGGAGGGTATCTTTAATTATGTCATTAAGGAAGCAAAAGCAGCCTAGACTTTGGGAGCATTAAGTGACCTTCCCTCAGCCAGGGTTCTCTAAATCCAGGCCAGCCCAACACAAACTTAGATTCTACCAAGGGGAAAAGGCCAGCGGTGGGCTCTGTGGCTTGCTGTTGGGCCTTGCCAAGTCTGTGGGGTTATTGGTGATTATTTTCCTCTTAGGAATGTGATGATGAAAAAGTAGAATGTGGCAAATATAATTGTTGGATCACAGCACGATCCTTTCCTGGAGAAAACTCCTTTAGGTTGGGATTTAGAAATTAGCCAATTTACAGTTTGAGGGAGGTGAATTCCTGCTGCCCCCACCCACCCACTCACCCAGGGTTTTATAGGTGGTACAGGATCAGGTTTGGATCCAAGCTTTTGGGTAGTTCGTGTGAGTTTTTCCTCCACTAGTCAGGGTGCCTCAGTTTACAGCTCATCATTAGAAAGCAGAGTCCGGTTGGTGCTTGGCTGGGGCCAGGCTGCCCAAGGCCGTGCCCACCTTCGGACCCAGGGTCAGACAGTGCGGGCGGTGGTAACTGGACGTCTGCCCAGGCTGCCCGGGGGTCGGCGTCCCGCTCCTGGATGGCCCAAGACAAATGCCCCCAGACGCAGAGCCTTGGGTCGCCCTCAGATCGAGGCGAGCCAGAGCCTGGGGCGGGGGTCGCCACTGCAGAATCACCGAATGCTACAGCTGGAAGCCCTTCCTCCAGCACAACCCGCCTTTTTACAGAGGTGGAAACTGAGGCCTGGGAGATTGGTGGGTCACACAGGTCAGTGCCAAAGGCAGCATCTGAACCCAGCACTCCAAGGTTCAAACAATGAGCACTGACCCCAGGCACAGGCTCGGACTTCTCCAGTGGACCGCCCACCTCGCTCCCTTTCCCTTCAGTTTATGGGGGGCATGGCCCGCCCTCCTGGTGCCTGGCACACGGCTAGCCCTGAATAAACGGGGATCGATCGCTTGATTGACTGGACCGAAAAATCGAGGCAGTCCCAGTAGGGGTCCACCCGTGCCCCCCAAAACCAGTGTCTGGGTGTGTCCTCAGGTCCTTGCGGGGGGAGACAGGCAATGGGGTACTGAGGGGAGGAGCCCGGGGCAGAGGGGGGAGCCCTGGGCTCAGCGTTTGGGAGGAGTGGGGGGCGAGAATGACAGGAGGGGGTGTGTCTAAGTGCGTGGGGTCAGGGGGGAGGGGCAGAGGCGGGGGTGGGGCCAGGGCAGGGGGCGGGCCTCTCCCTCCCTCCTTGGGTAGGGGGCGGGGCCTCCCTCTTTCCCTCCCTCCTTTCTTGGGTAGGAGGCGGGGCTTTCTTCCTTCCCTTCCCCTAGGGCAGGGGGCGGGGCCTCTCTTTTCCTCCCTCCCTCCCGAGCAGGGGGCGGGGCCTCTCCCTCGTCTCCCTCCATGGGCGGGGGGGCGGGGCCTCTCCTTCCCGCCCAGCTTGGGCAGGGGGCGGGGCCTCTCCTTCATTCCTTCCCTCCCTCCCCGGGCAGGGGGCGGAGCCGGCCACCGGTGACTGGCGGCGCTAGGGCCCTGCGGGCTGCGCGGGGCCGGGCCGGGCTGAGTTGGGCCGGGCCGGGCTCGGGGCGGGCCGGGGCGGGCCGGGGCGGGCGGAGGCTCTGGCAGCCGCCGGCCCGCTGAGGAGGAGGGCAGGCGGCGATGGCGTTCATGGAGAAGCCGCCGGCCGGCAAGGTACTGCTGGACGACACGGCGCCGCTGAGCGCGGGGATCGAGGCGAGTCAGAGCCTGCACTCGCACACGGTAAGCTGCCGGGCCTCCGCAGCGGGCGCGGCGCCGGGGCCGCCGCCAG
This sequence comes from Trichosurus vulpecula, assembly GCF_011100635.1. NCBI lineage: Eukaryota > Metazoa > Chordata > Mammalia > Diprotodontia > Phalangeridae > Trichosurus > Trichosurus vulpecula. The sequence goes on along the minus strand of NC_050581.1, from coordinate 185,579,932 downwards.
GCCCGCCGGGAGCGGGGGCGGGGTGGGGGTGGGGGGGCTCCTCCGTCTGTCCTCGCGTTCTGGCCAGACAGGCCCGCTGGTCCATCTCCCGCCTCCATGCCTTTGCCCAGGCGGCCCTGGCTCCCCTGCAGCTCCCTCCCCGGGCTTGGGGCTCCCCCCCACCCCTCCCTTGAAGACCCAACTCTCCCCCACCCTCCAGTGACGCTTCCCCGGGCCTGGGGCATCTGCCCCCAGCGGGAACGAGGGCTTTGTAATCCCGGGCTTCCCTCGGGTACACACTCGGCGTCTAATGTGTGCTGGGTGGAAGTGCACACTGTAAAGTGGCAGCGCCGGCGGGCGGGGAGCGCTGAGTGGAGGGGATGGAGAAAGGATGGGACCAGAGGCCTGGGGTCAGCAAGGGCACCTTCCCGGACCGCCTGGGGCACGGCTGGTGGTGGGGATGATGGTGGTGATGATGGTGTGGATAGTGCCGATGATGGTGCTGGTGGTGGTGGTGATGGTGGTGGTCTTGATAGTCGTGATGTTGGTGATAATGATGGTAGTGGTTGTGGTAGAGGCTCAGGGGCACAACTTAGGCTGGAGAGAGGCAGAGGCATTCAAGGAACACCCTGTCTTTCACCACACTCTTCTTGACCCGGACCCTCCTTGCTCCTCTTGGACCCTCCTCTCCATTTCCCACTTTGCCCATGGCATGTTTAGGGGGTAGGAGGTTAGGCATTGCGGTGTACATTCTCCTGGTGACCCAGACCAAATGGGAAAAGAGCCAGGTGTGTGTAGGGAGATGCCCGCATGCGTCCACGGGGGTGCTGAGGATGGCCCATGCCCTGCTCCCCCACACCCCTCGCACTTCCCATCTGCCCTGCCCAGGGATGAGGACTCTCCATCGATGACTGTGTGGGCATTTATTTTCACTTAAAATTCATTGGCACAGCCTGGAGTGGGGATAGGTCCTTGTAGTAAACACGGGCAGCACTTCTGGCCAATCTGGTGCCTTTCGCTTGACTCTATATGTTTTTAAATGGACTCACTTTCATTTGTCTTTCTGTAAAAATGGACACAGTGCCTTGTAATGTGATGAGCCATAAACTAGTCCATGACCAAAGAATTCAAAGAGCTGGGGGGGTGGGGGTGGGGGGGCTTCTCCTGTAAAGAATGAACAGAGACAGACTCCCTAAGCCCTAATATTTTTCCTTGTCAGCCAGTCCGATCCTAGCCTCTTCAGCTCATCTGTTTACCACTAGAGTGTTTTCAGAATTCATCTTCTTGGAGGGGAGGGGAACAATAGCCATTTGTCTTTGGGTTCAGACAGTTCCGAGGACTCCAAAGGCGACCTTTCCTCCCTAGAATGGCCCAACTTCAATGGAGTTTTCTGATTCCAATTTCCTTCTTATGTGCTGTGTTTTCTAAAAGTGAAGGAGGTAACCTATGGGCCTTTTCTTTGCCTCTTCAGATTCTTCCTTTATAAATGTGAAAATGATCACCTCCCCCCAAAGGGAATGCTTTCTGTGTGGCCTATCCCCCCACTTCTTCTTCGGGCATCACGTGGCATTTTTAAACACTGAAATGTTCTCCAGGGAGCACGGCTCCAGGGAGGTTTGAGGTTTAGGGCTGGGAGTCAAGCATCTTGCTATGAAACTTGCCAGTCCTTGATAGGAGGAGAGATGGAGAGATTACGGATCTTATCTCCAGAGCAGGAATCTACCTTAGAGGCCATTCCGGGCTGTAGTCCAGAGAGTTAAGTGCCTTGCCCCAGGTCCTACAGATAGAGGTCCTCCACAAGCATTGATTGAACTCCTACCTGTTACATCACAAACACTGTGCCTGGGGTTGGGGAGCCGAGACAGAAAGGAGGTACAGAATATTGTTGGTCCAGTCCTATGATTTACTGACTCTACAGACCCCATGGGGAGGATCTTCCCTGTACCCCTCTTTACTGCAGGTCAACCACTATTCTGCATCTGCACTGTTCAGTTTGAGAGGGTGGCCGGGGCCTGGGAGGTCACATGAGTTACTCAGAGTCACACAGCTACAGGATTGGAGCCCAGTCTTCCTGACTACAAAATACATTATATCTTTACAGTGATCTATATTGTAAATATTTATTTTGTACAAAATCCCAACAGATTAGATAAAATGTAATGGGAGAAGGATATTCAGAGGACCTGGGAGACAGTGCCTGGCACATAGTAGGCACTTAATAAATGTTTATTGAATGAATGATCAGGAAAGATTTCCTGAAGGTTGCTCTTGAGCTGAGTCTTGAAGGTAAAGTGGGAAAGCATTACATTCATAGCGGGACACCACCAGTACAAAAGCCTGGAGGTTGGAGACAGCATTGTGTGTGAGCCTTGCAAGGCCAGGTCGGCTGTCCCTGAGGGCCTGAAGGAGAGCGAAAGCCTTACTAGGCTAGAAAGGTCATTGGAGCTGTGTTCTTAAAGGATTGTAAATCCAAAGAGATGGGTTTATATTTGTTCCTACAGAGAATAGGGAACTATTGGAGTTTATTCAATTTAAAAAGAGTCCGCAAGCATTTATTAAGCGCGTGCTGTTCAGTAGGGTAGTGAGAAGTCAGATTTGTGCTTTAAGAAGATGGTTTTCCCAGTTCGATGGAGCTCTCCACTGGAGAGAGGAGAGATCTAATCTAGGGTGGGGAAACCAAATAGGAGGATATGATGGTAGTCCAGGTGAGGGCCTGCACTAGGGCTGTGTAGAAAGCAAGGGCCAGAGGCAAAAGATGGTGTGAAACTAGAACTGGAGGAGGGGTGCTTGGCAAAGGCTTCATGGAGAAGGGGGTCTGGAGCCAGGTTTCAAAAGAAGCAATGGGTTCTGGGAGGTGGAGGTGAGCAGGGGCTACATTCCAAGCCCAGGAGATAGCCAGTATAGATGCATGGAGACTGGAGCTGGAGAGGCAGGTGAGGAAGAGCAAGGCCAACTGGGTCTACCAGCCAGGGCACCCAGTTGGCCATGTGAGCTGAGCGAGAGTTGAGGGTTGGAATTGCACCAAGATGGTGGACTTGGGGGACTGGAAGGATGTTGGGACTCCCAACCCAAACAGGGGAGTTGGGAAGTGGGGGTGGGTTTGAGAGGAAAGTGAACAAGTTGGGTCTTGGATAGGTTATGTTGGTAATGCCTCCAAGATTGGTACCTTTGGGGGTTGTGTCTTTTTAGATTTGCTTTCTGTAATGACAAGCAGACTCATAGAACCAAAGCTGGAAGAGGAACCTTCAAAGTCAAATGGCTAAAGCCCCTGTTTACATCTGAGAAAACTAGGCCCAGGGCAGGGATGTGTATAGCTTTGCCCAAGGTTATCCAAGGAATGGGAAATGCCAGGCTGGATTTGGGCTTGTCACCCATGACTTCAAGTTCATCTCTATTTCTCTTGCCCACCTCCTGAAACGTTGATGACCTCATGATGCGCCTTTTTTTCCCTCTCTTTGTATAATAGTGAAGATGAAAACGACAGGTTTTGGAGGGTAGTTAACTGAAGGAGAGAACATTTTCTTTGAAAATTCCAGCACTAAATTACTGGAATAACAACACAGGAATTAATAGGATTATAAGTTTATCTCACTTCTCATTAAAAATGCAGATAGCATTATTTGGGGATAGGAAATGGCTCCTCTGACTACTTGGGCTAAACCCTGGAGTCTGACTCATTGAAGGCCCAGATAACCAGAAGTGCTGTATTGTCTCTTACGCGTGCCCTCCTTCATAATAGCTGCAAAATTAAAGGCTAGAAGAGGTTGCGTCAGCTTCGAGCTTCCCTGGGCAAAGCTAATGCTGAGGCCAATGCTCTTGATTCATAGCGTTGAGATGAGTAAGTTCCCTTCATCAGGATCTGGTGAAAAAATACTCTGGAGAGATGAGTATTAAGGATGGCAAGTGGAAGAAAAAAGGTGGCGTGGCTGTATTTACAGGAAGGAAGAAGCTGGTTTTGCCTCAGCAAGTTTTAGGCGGTATTTGGAACACGCAAGACCCTGCCGAGAATGAATGGGCACTCATCTATAGACTGGGAACTTGAAGTCTCTGGATCTGTTTTGTGTCTGTGGGTGGTGAGCATGGCTGTGAGCTAGCAAGCCAGTTTTCCACTTTGACCTCAGATCTCCTAAAATGGCTAAAAAACCCCAAATCTTTCAGGCATCTGGATTTATAATTATAAAAGTGGATTTTGGATTTATGGTCTTGGGAAAGGAATGGCCTGTGGATGGAAGAAAATAAACAGCAGGCAGCCAGTATCTATTATGTGCCTGCTGTGTGCCAGGCAGTGGGTATACAGGGACACAAATAAAACAGTCCCTGCACCCAAGAAGGAGACAAGTTCATCTCTAAGCTCATACAAAGTAAATGCTGGATACTTTGGTGAAGGAGGGAGGCACAGGGCGTGTGGTGGGGGGGGGGCCACTGGCAGTACAGATCTAAATGAGAAACAGGAACATCACAGCATCAAAAAGATAGTTGGTTTTCCCAAGCTGGAGCATAAGTGTGTGCCTGGCTTAAGTTTGAATGATTTAACCTTCATTTTATGGAGGGCAGGTGGTACTTTGCTTCTGTTTCTGGTGCAGAGACGGAAAGCTCTCATACAAACAGAGAAGGGAAATATTTATGGTAGTAATTTGAGCAGAAGAGAGGGCTGGTGATGCCGTCCATGCCAGGGAAGTAACATTTCAGGTGCTGGTGGAAGGAGGGAAGACTTTTAAAATTATTATTATTTTTCCGAGAGGATCGTGGTAGAGTTTGAGAGGAAGAAGAGGGTACGGTAAGGTCAGGAGCATTGCGGGGAGAAGTTTTTAAACTCCCTGCCCCACGTGACGGGCACCTTGTCCTTGTTTCTGTGAGCTGTCAGGGATGTCAGAGGGCATCTAATCCATGGAATACCTGAGGGCGATGCCATCTCTGCTTCTTATAAAGCCGGGTTTGGCAGCTTGTTGTGAGTGCCTGGTGACCTTCTGTACTTGGGATTCTTCCCTCTTCCTTCCTGGGAAAATCTAAGTAAATGTTTGGGGACAGACCTTCCTAGGGATCCAGGGCCTTTCTTTTCACTAGAACCTTGCATGTGTCCCTGCTTGCCCTGCCCGACCAGAGAACCCACTGTTCTGTTTCTGAGGTTTTTCATGTGGGTGCCGCTCGCTTTAGTCTGCCAAGAAACACAGGTCAACCAAGACATGTGACTGCTGTGAGCACTGGCTTGTGGCAAGAGCTTCCCAGGATCTTCTGGGAGAGCGGGGAGGGACCTCAGAGGCCGTCCAGGCCCACCCCTCTTAGCTGAGGAAACTGAGTCACAGAGGGGTGAAATGGCTCACTCCAGGTCCTCTAGCTAACAAGCCCAGGGCCTTTGGGCTCCTGACAGCTCTGAGCTGCTCTCCTGGTCTCATCGTGCCATGTCTCAAGCTTTGAGGACGCTTCTTATTAAAAGCTGCTCACTGGGATATTCATAAGCCTTTTAATGCCCTTTATGTGACCTTCAGCTACATGTGCGGTGACCTCATTTAGCATCCAGACCTGTCGGGGACCTTTTGCAATCTTTTAGGAAACTGTTCATGCTGCTGTTACTGAAGGACCATTTGGAATTCAAGTGTGAAGTTAGATTAATCATTACCTTTGGGTTACGAAATTGTACAGTAGTCCTGGGCTTCAGCTCTGTATTCCATTTTCATATGGAAAGTCTTTATTAAAATGCCCTTGTGGTTCTAAGCCATGATGCATGCGGTAAAACTTCTTGGCTTTCTAGTCAAGTCAGCCAGCACCTACTGTGTACCAAGCACTGTACTAAGTGCTGGGGTTACAAAGAAAAGGAACACACAGTCTCTCCCCTAACAGCTCAGTCTTAGGTGTTTCAGAAACTTCTTGAAATGCTATTTGCTTAGACTAGGGGTTCTTAAATTAATTTATTTATTTTTAGTTCACAACATTTGGTTCCATAAGCTTTTGAGTTTCAAATTTTCTTCCCCTCCCCCCTCCCCAAGATGGAGTGCAATCTGATATAGGCTCTACATATACATTCACATTCAACATATTTTCACATTAGTCATGTTGCAAAGAAGAATTATAACTAATGGGATGAACCACGAGACAGAAGAAACAAAACAAAAAAGAGAGAGAGCAAATGGTCTGCTTCGATCTGCATTCAGACTCTGTAGTTCTTTCTCTGGATGTAGATGGCTTTTTCCATCATGAGCCTTTTGGAGTTGTCTTAGAACCTTGCACCCGTCACTCAGCATCAGTTCATAGAAGTCTTTCCAGGTTTCTCTGAAGTCCACCTGCTCATCATTTCTCATAGCGTGATGGTATTCCATTGCATTCACATACCACAGCTTGTTCAGCCGTTCCCCAGCTGATGGGCATCCCCTCAATTTCCAGTTCTTTGCCACCGCAGAAAGAGCTGCTGTAAGTATTTTTGTACATGTGGGTTCTTTCCCCATTTGTATGATATCTTTGGGATACAGTCCTAGAAGTTAGACCAGGGGTTCTTAACCTTTTATTTGTGTCCTGGATGCGTTTGGCAGTCTGGTGAGACCTAGGGACCTTTCTCAGAAAAAATATTTTTAAATTTGTAAAAGAAAAAAATGCATGGGATTGCAAAGAAAACCAATTGCATTGAAAAAAAGATGTGATTTTTTTTTTCCACATCCAAGTTCATGGAGCCCATGTTAAGAAGCCCTGGCCTAGACTGAGGCAGAACCTTGGCCTAATTTGTGTACATGTCATGCCTTTCAATAAGATGATAATGCCAGTGGTTTTCTGGGACCTTAATTGTTTTTTTTTTTTTCTGTTTTTCTGCCTTGGAACCTAAGATGAAGTTGGTGTGAAAACCCTAACTTGGAAAGTTATTGAGCAGAACGTGAGGAAAGAGAATTATCCTCTGCCTGGAATGTTCTTGGCTTCACCCCGATCTGCCCTTTAAGGCTCAGCTTAAACACTTCTTTCACGTGAAGCCTTTCCTGAGGCTCTCTGCTGCTAGTGCTGTTGTCCCCAAATTACTCTGCATATACTGTACATGTGTACACACACACACACACACACACACACACACACACACACACCCCACAGGGATTGAATATAAGCTTCTCAAGCACAAGAGCTGTTTCACTTGTATCACCAGTGCCCTATGTAGTACCTGGCTCATAACAGGCCCTTAACAAATCCTTTTTGATGGATGCTATTTGATTTAAATATTTTAAGTCACCTATTTCTATTAAAGGAGTCATCTCTGAATGGACGATCCTTGTTATTGGGTAGATAATTCTGTCTGGATCATGTTTTGAAGACTAAATTTTCCACAGTATTAATTAATTTCAACTCACACATTTATTACTGTATTCAAGATACATGGTAACCAAATATATAATCTTTATATATATCCCAGGATACAACACCCTGAAAGAACCTAAACAATAAATCTGTTATTTTGATGGTTCGACTGCTGGAACTTTGTGAAATGATAAATATGCACTTTGCCCTTAGGAGGACAAAGGCCATGCCTTCCCATGTTTATATTGAATTTATCCGCCTTTACGGAGTGCCTTGTTATATAGTGTTCTGTCATGGTCCCCTTTATCAGGGGCCAGATGTTCTCATACCACTGTTGAATGTTGGAAGACTAACTGGAAAATCTTTGAGATCGTTCTCGGGGATGTGAAAAGAAGGATCCTTGCTCATCGAGTTAATGAGGAAAATGATTTCTGTCTGACACAGTCAATATTAAATAGCCCACACATGCTGATGGACAACTGGGAGGACAAGAGTCATAAAGTTCTTCCCACAGATAGAGCACCAGGCCTGGAAATCCGATCTCTGATATCCCAGCTGGTGTGACTCTGGGCAAGTCACTTAACTTGTCTGCCTCAGTTTCCTCATCTGAAGGGGATGATAATCATAGTGCCCACCTTCTAGGGTTGTTGTGAGAGTCATATGAGATAGTATTTGTATAGTACTTGGTACAGGGCCTGACACACAGTGCCACTCTTACTATAAATGGTAGCTATTGTTATGGTTATTTTGTGAACATCATTTGTGCAGATTTTTTAAAAAAATACTGCTTATGTGCCTGTGGTTTGTTCGTGTGTGTGTGTGTGTGTGTGTGTGTGTGTGTGTGTGTGTGTGAGAGAGAGAGAGAGAGAGAGAGAGAGAGAGAGAGAAGGGGAGGGGGATGGATGGGTTAGGGTGGGATGGGATGGGATGGAATGGAATGAGATGGGATGGGTTGGGGTGGGATGGGATGGGATGGGATGGGATGGGATGGGATGGCTAGTGCCCAGAAAGAATGAATGTGGATCTTTTCGTATCAGAACACGGTAAGCAAACACTTGCTCTTACACAAATGAGAACAAGGCAGCAGGGTTTGGTCGGCCAGCTGGTCTACCTTGTGACCTGCAAACTTTAGGTGCATCGAGTTGGAGTTTGAGCATTATGCAATCTCTTCAGTTTACTAAGATGTTGCAAGTGCAATTAGCCAAGCGACTCGTTATTTTCGATTGGCTGTGAAGCGCCATCACTTAGGCAGGTGATTCATGAGGTTGTAAGGTAGTGTGGGGCATGGTGGGTGATGTCTTCCTTATGGTCGTTTGTCCTTTGCTCTCCAAGAGGACCAGTGACATGACAAGAGCCATGTTCTGACTTGCTGGGGAATTGGATTTCGGTGAGGCTGAATGTCAGCTTCGCTATCTCCTTCAGAGTCATTGAAGTCCAGTGACAAGACAAAAGTCAAGGTGACTGGCCATGGCCCAGGAGGTCTGTTTTCCTTATCACTTTTCTACATAGGATGCTTTTAACCTTGAAGTATCTTACCCGTGCTGTCCTTTAAGACAGCCTCACATGCAAAGTTGTAAAACGCTCCAGGGGGTGTTCTTCACTTCCACTGACTAAAATAGCTCATTTACCCATCACTAACTCTAGGTATGACCTGAATAATTTTCCATCATTTTGCAGTAAATGTGGTTAACCCATTTGAACCAGCTTGCTTCAGAACTTTCAGGAATTTCCATCCTCTCCCTTCTGTGCTACAGAACCTATGCACATTCTCCACCCATTGGGGCCTTTTTAGTCCTCATAATTCTTGTTCTTGTCCTTCCACAGATCTTTACTGGAACATGTGGGAGACCTTCCTTTGGTTCTGCGAACATTTTGTAGACACTGATGCCCCACTCAAGGTGCCCTCCTGGTTCTTTCCCCCTTTGTTCTCATTCATGGCCCTAGGGCACCCACATAGCAAATAGCTATAGGGACTCAAACCCAAGTCTTTTGAGCTCCTTCAAGTATAAATCAGCAGTTTTCATCCAGTGAGGTTTATTTGTGTGTTTTTGAATGTGAATTGATTGCTAAATTGATCTTTCATGACTGTGGTTCTCCTAGATGAGGCCCTGGAGTGGTCTGGGGCTGGGTGCTCTCAGCCCAATGTCAGGAGCATCGACCTATCTCTAAGGAATCCCCCTTCTATTTGGACTTTAGAGAGGACAGCCTTTGGGGTGGTCACCGAGGCCTGCCATAACAGCTTAAAGAACCTGCTGGAGAGCTGATTGTTCCTCCGGAGCTGTGGTTCCATTTCACTGAATGTTTGCTGCGCTGGAATATGCAGGATGTGCCTGTATTTGATAGAGGCGGAGAAGCTGTAAAGTGTCAGGAACGAATGCCAATTAAATATCGAGGAGAAATGAAGATAAAACACTCCGAAATTGTGATATAGTTCATTGAAAAAATGGGGTTTGATTTATACCGAGATGACATTCAGACGCTTGGGAATATGATGGAATGGCATCCTTTGTGCATTCAGCTTACTCAGGGAGGTGTCCCGCCTGCTGTCCCACTCTCTGAGTTATGCTGGGTGTGGGCACGTAATGTGAATGATCTCCCGAGTGGGCGTCTAAGTTCCCCACACCTGACTGTGCCGAGAGTGAGTCTAGAAGCCAGGGATGGTCTGTTTGTGAAGCTTAAGCACAGCCTCAACTGACTTTGCCTGCACTGCTGCTCCTCTAGGATGTTCCAGCAGCATCCTCCTTGCCCTTCTTGTGAAACCAGGGGAAGGCACAGTTAGGTGGGGGTTCTGAGCCCCCCTTGTAGCATCCTGGTGAGAGCAAAGCCTTTTGGACAGGGTTTTCCCCCTCAGCCCGTTAAGTCTTTATCTGTTTCTCTGCCCTCCTATTTGGGTAGAAGTCTTTATTTCCAACTCTCTCCTGATCTGTGGCTTGGTTAGCTTGTATAAAAAAGTAAAAATTACATTCAGTTGTTTCCATCTCAGCTTCATCTGTCAGTTAATAAAAATTTATTAAGTGCCTACCGTATGCTGGGCATTATGCTCAGATCTAGGGATACAAAGAATGGTCGAAATAAAACAGTCCCTGTCCTCAAGGACCTCACAATCTAGTTGGAATGGGCGGACAGCAAGCCAAGGACTATGTACAAGTAAGCCATATACAGGATATATTAATGAAAATAATAGCTAGCATTCTGCTCAAGGAGTAGGAGAGGGGAGGGAGAATGGAGGGAGAGTGGAAGAGAATTTGGGACTCAACATTTTGAGAAATGAATGTTAAAAATTTTTTTAAAAAATTGCAGTTGGGAAATATTTAACAAAATAAATAAAGATCTATTTTAGCTGGCATTTATGTGCGCCTTACTGTGTGCTGGGCATAATACTAAGCATTTGATCCTCACGACAGCCTTGGGAGGTAAGTGTTATTATCATTCCCATTTTACAGTTGAGGGAACTGAGGCAGACAACGGTTAAGCAGCTTAATCATGATAATGACAGTCATCAGTAACATTTATACAGTGCCTACTGTGTACCAGGTTCTGTGCTAAGCACTTTACAGTTAGTATTTGCATTTACATTACAATTATCATCTCATTTAATCCTTAAACAATCCTGGGAGGTAGGTGCTATTATCATCCCCATTTTACAGTTGAGGAAACTGAGACAAGCAGGGTGAAGTGACTTGCCCAGGGTCACACAGCTAGTGTCTGAGGCCAGATTTGAGCTCAGGTCTTCTAGACTCCAGGCCCTGAGCTCTATCCACTGGGCTACCAGTTGCCTTATAAGAATTGGACTTTTTTTTTTATAGTGCTTCCACATATCTCATTTGTTTTTTGGTTTGTTTTTTTTTTTTTAATTCCAAATTTCCTCATGATTTGAGATGGCTACAAGTGGAATGGGCTGCTTTGGGAGGTGGTGGGTTCCTTATCCCTGGAGAATTCCAGATAAAAGTTAATTGGCCAGTTTTTCTCATGGAGATTCCTGTCTGGCTCCTGGTTGGTCTGCACGACTCCAGGGGTCCTTCCAATTCTGTGTTGCTTGTGTCTGCACAACAACCAAAGACATGGGTTGGGATGAATATCAGGGGAGGGCAGATGACAAACGGGAAAATGGTGATCACATGACCCATACTTCTGGACTCGTGAAATCTAATAAGGAATATATCACAGATGGTGCCAGATGGGATCAGATGTGTAATTTTATTGGGATAGTAAACCTCTCTCTGCTGGGGCAAATCAGTGCCTGCCCTGCAGTTTCTAGCCTGAAGAGAGTTGCCTCTCACTTATCTATGAGTTACGTAGCTAGGTGGGTGGCAGGGCCAGTATTTGAGCTCGGAACCTGCCTCTGGGGTTAGCTCTCCACTAAGCCACACCATTCCTCAAAGGTGTATAGTATATAGCCTTTTCCTTAGAGCACGTGTGAATCATAATGTTTCATCAAAAATGACTTCTCATTCAAAGTAAGACATTTCTTCCTACTTCTTCAGGTGAGGTTTTGTTTTTGGTTGCTGAGGGAGTCAGTAGGGTAAAGTAGGTGGGGCCTTTTGCTCCAACAATGTCCAAGAGCCAGAAGTGGTTGAGAGGACTGGATCTTGTGAGAATCCCAGAATCAAAGTTTCTTAGAGTAGGAATGGACCGCAGAGGCCATCGAATCCAACCCTACAGGAATCCTTCTTCCTTTGAAGACCTGGAGGAGGGGAAGAAATCTTCTGCCTCCCAAGGCATCCCATTCCACTTTGGGTAATGGATTTGTATAGCTCTAACACGTTTCAGGGGATCTCAGTCTTTTTTGTATCATGGCTGCCTTGGTCAATCTAGCAAAACCTAGCAATTCCTTTTCAGAATAATGTTGGGTTTTTTTGGGGGGGGGCAGGGCAATTGGGATTAAGTGACTTGCCCAAGGTCACACAGCTAGTACATGTGTCAAGGGTCTGAGGGCGAATTTGAATTCATCTCCTCCTGACTTCAGGGCCAGTGCTCTACTCACTGCGCCACCTAGCTGCCCCCCAGAATAATGTTTTTAATACATGAAATTCATAGGATTACAAAGGACATACCAATTATTTTGAAATAAAGATGTAATTTTTTTCCCTATGCAAGTTCATGAAAACGACCCGCAGATAGATGCCAGATTAAAAACTCTTGCTCAAATTAAGGAGGTCTTCCTTGTATTAAACTGAAATGTCAGTTATCACTTATTTTTCCAACTTCTTATCTCTGACATTGGATTGAACAAGATTTCAGCAACCTTCATGTCCTTGGAGACAGCCACGAGCCTCCCCCGTCTCTTTGCTAAAAATCCCCAGTTCCTTCTGCCAGGCCTCGTGTGACAGATTCTAGCATCTTCCCGTTTACCCTGATACAGATGCATTTCAACTTGTCTAAGCCATGGACTGATTAGGACCACATCCAGGGGGAGTATCAACTTGTCAGCCTCACACTGCATCAGCCTTTTTGTCTACCCTCTTGTCCTGTTAGCTTATATCATTTGCAATCCATTAAAATGCCGAGGGATTTTTTCATCCAGCCGCATCTCCCATGTTGTTTTTGGGCAATTAATTCTTAGAAAGCAAATGAAAGACCTCACAGTTATTTCTGTTAAGTTTCCTCTTATAAGCTTTGACCCGTGGTTATAGTTGGTGAAATCTTTTTGGAGCCCAACTCTGTCACCAGGGTGTTAATGCTTCCTTCCAGCTTCCTGAAGATTTGAGCAATGTACCCGATGGTTCCTTCATCCCAGTCACTGATATGAATGGTAACCAACACGAGGCCCAGGGCATATACTTGAAGTTCTCCATGAGATACTGCCTTTGAGGTTGGCATCTGTCCATCAGTGACTACTTTATGGATCCAGATCTTCATCTGGCCCTGAGCCTACTCCACTGTACACACACTGTCATGTAGGCCCCATCTTGCCCTCTTTTTGACAAGAATAATGTGAGATGTTTTGACATTAATTTTTTTATTTAATATTTTTAGTTTTCAGCATTAATTTTCACAAGAGTTTGAATTACAAATTTTCTCCCCATTTCTACCCTCCCCCCCACTCCAAGATGGCATATATTCTGATTGCCCTGTTCCCCAGTCAGCCCTCCCTTCTGTCACCCCAATCCTCCCTCATCCCCCTTTCCCTTACTTTCTTGTAGGGCAAGATAGATTTATAGGCCCTATTGCCTGTATATCTTATTTCCTAGTTGCATGCAAAAACTTTTTTTTTTGAACATCTGCTTTTAAAACTTTGCGTTCCAAATTCTCTCCCCTCTTCCCTCCCTACCCATCCTCCCTAAGAAGGCAAGCAATTTAGCATAGGCCACATGTGTATCATCATGCAAAACCCTTCCACAATACTCATGTTGTGAAAGACTAACTATATTTGGCTCCTTCCTATCCTATCCGCCTTTATCCAATTTTCTCCCTTGACCCTGTCCCTTTTCAAAAGTGTTTGCTTTTGATTACCTCCTTCCCCTATCTGCCCCCCTTCTATCATCCCCTCTTTTATATCTCCTTCCTCCTTTCCTGTGGGGTAAGATACCCAATTGAGTGTGTATGTTATTCCTCCCTCAGGTCAAATCTGATGAGAGCAAGATTCACTCATTCCCCCTCACCTGCCCCCTCTTCCCTCACAACAGAACTGCTTTTTCTTGCCACTTTTATGCAAGATAATTTACCCCATTCTATCTCTCCCTTTCTCCCTCTCTCAATATATTCCTCTCACGTCCCTTTATTTGATTTTATTTTTTTAGATATCATCCCTTCATATTCAACTCACCCTGTGCCCTCTGTCTTTGTGTATGTATATCTATATATCTATATCTATATATCTATATCTATATATATATGTGTGTGTATGTGTGTGTGTGTGTGTGTATGTATGTATGTATGTATGTATGTATGTATGTATATTCCCTTCGGCTACCCTGAGGTCTCATGAATTATATACATCATCTTTCCACATAGGAATGTAAACAAAACAGTTCGATTTTAGTAAGTTCCTTGTGATTTCTCTTTCTTGTTTACCTTTTCATGCTTCTCTTGATTCTTGTGTTTGAAAGTCAAATTTTCTATTCAGCTCTGGTCTTTTCATTGAAAAAGCTTGAAAATCCTCTATTTTATTGAAAGTCCATATTTTGCCTTGGAGCATGATACTCAGTTTTGCTGGGTAGGTGATTCTTGGTTTTAATCCTAGCTCTATTGACCTCTGGAATATCATATTCCAAGCCCTTCGATCCCTTAATGTAGAAGCTGCTAGATCTTGTGTTATTCTGATTGTGTTTCCACAATACTCAAATTGTTTCTTTCTGGCTGCTTGCAGTATTTTGTTCTTGATCTGGGAGCTCTGGAATTTGGCAACAATATTCCTAGGAGTTTTCTTTTTGGGATCTTTTTCAGGAGGTGGTCATTGGAGTCTTTCAATTTCTATTTTACCTTCTGGCTCTAGAATATCAGGGCAGTTCCCCTTGATAATTTCTTGAAAGATGATATCTAGGCTCTTTTTTTGATCATGTCTTTCAAGTAGTCCAATAATTTTTAAATTATCTCTCCTGGATCTATTTTCCAGGTCAGTGGTTTTTCCAATGAGATAGTTCACATTGTCTTCCATTTTTTCATTCCTTTGGTTCTGTTTTATAGTATCTTGGTTTCTCATCAAGTCACTAGCTTCCACTTGCTCCAATCTAATTTTTAAGGTAGTATTTTCTTCAGTGGTCTTTTGGACCTCCTTTTCCATTTGGCTAATTCTGCCTTTTTCTCCTCATTGACTTTTTGTAGCTCTTTTGCCATTTGGGTTAGTCTATTCTTTAAGATGTTGTTTTCTTCAGTATTTTTGGGGTCTCCTTTAGCAAGTCAATGACTTGTTTTTCATGGTTTTCTCACATCATTCTCATTTCTCTTCCCAATTTTTCCTCTACTTCTCTTACTTGCTTTTCCAAATCCTTTTTGAGCTCTTCCATGGCCTGAGACCATTTCATGTTTTTCTTGGAGGCTTTTGATGTAGGCCCTTTGACTTTGTTGACTTCTTCTAGCTGTATGTTTTGGTCTTCTTTGTCATCAAAGAAAGATTCCAAAGTCTGAGTCTGAATCTGAGTCCATTTTCACTGCCTGGCCATGTTCCCAGCCAACTTATTTGACCCTTGAGTTTTTTGTTGGGGTATGACTGCTTGTAGAGTAGAGAGTATTTTGTCCCAAGCTTGAGGGGCTGTGCTGTTGTTTTCAGAGCTATTTCTATACAGCAAGCTCTGCCACACCAGCGCTCCTCCTCCCCCAAGAACTGCCAACCTGGACCATGACTCAGATCTTAAGCAGGCTCTGCACTCCTGCTCTGATCCACCACTTAATTCCTCCCACCAGGTGGGCCTGGGGCCTGAAGCAACTGCAGCTGTAGTTCTGTAGCTGCACCACCTCCACTGCCCCGAAGTCAGTGGCTGAACCATGAGCTCCTTTCGCTCTGTCCCCGCAGCTTTTCCTACTAACCTTCTCTGTTGTCTTTGGTGTTTGTGGGTTGAGAAGTCTGGTTAACTGCCACAGGTCACTGATTCAGGGCGCTAGGGCCTGTTCCACCCGGCTCCCAGTCTGGTTGGTCTGGGTGCAGCCCATGTCGGGCTCTGCTCTGCTCCGCTCCCAGCTCCGTGCGTGATAGACCTCACCCAGAGACCATCCAGGCTGTCCTGGGCTGGAGCCCTGCTTCCCTCTGCTATTTTGTGGGTTCTGCAGTTCTAGAACTTCTTCAGAGCCATTTTTTATCGGTGTTTGGAGGGTCCTGGGGGAGAGCCTAGGCAAGTCTCTGCTTTCTCTGCCCCCACGTGAGATGTTTTGATGAATGTTTGAGTGAGCTCTAGGTAAGCTGTGTCTTTCTGAATTTAGCTGGTCTCCCAGTCTATGAACACCAGGCTAGCCTGGCACCACCTCTTCTTAACGGTTTTGGAAGTCATTATTGTTTCCTTGTCTAAATGTTTACCAACTATCATGTTAGTTCAATTGAACAAACATGAATTAAGCACCTACTGTATGCCAAGAACTGAAGGTATTAAGACAAGGAGAAACAGCCCCTGCTCTCAAGGGACTTCCCTCCTATGGCAGTAATGGGTTCTAGAGCTTTGCCTGTTATTTTTTAGTCAAGTGAATTGAACTCAATTTAAATTTCAGACTCTCCCTTTTTTTGAAAGTCCCAACATAAGATTCTCCCCAATCCTGTAGCGCCTCTTCCCCACTCTGTGACTTTTCTTAGATGGCCGATGGTGGCTTTGTAACCACCCAACAATACTAGCTGATGTTTGCCTGGGGTGAGCACTGACTGTGCACTCTTTTATTCAGTCACTTGTAGAGTGTCCTTAAGGATTGTAGTGCATTTGATTGACTTGGTTGATGTCAGTAAACATTTTATCCCCTATGATAATCTGTCACTTTCTAATTTGGGAAAGGGCACTTTGTGTACTTGCCTGTGCTTGGTGTTGTACTGCTAAATGTTTAATAATAGGCTCCCCAAATAATGTACACCTGGCACACTTTGAAGTTTAATCTGCATTATCACCATTTTCTCCTTCGCTTTCTTGAGTCTAGACAGTCAACGAAACAAACCAAAAAAATCAAGCCTGAATTTTGTAGCATTTGCATATTTCTGACATATAAATGCTCACACTGAAAATTTAACAATTGAAGCCAGTGGGCAGGGCCCACCTGCGTGGGGTTTCTTGGCCGTGTTGGGCCCTCTTCGGAGGGGACCGGAAAACTCCTGATGCAGTGGGAGCCAGATGCTCAGCCCGACCTAGGAGGACAGTCTGCTGGCCAGCTCCCCTGTTGTCCCAATGTGGTGAGCCTTCTCCCAGAGGGCTGAGAGACTTGGGATTATTTATTGTAGTCTTTCCACCTTTTCTTGAGAAATAAGGCTGGCTGGATGAGCTCCCTGTGATTGGTAATTAGGAGCTTCCTGCTGAAAGCCCAGTGCAAGAAGCTAAGCACAGTGTGTGTGTGTGTGTGTGTGTGTGTATCTGATCTGGGCTTGGTGGAGCGGTGCTGTTCTGGCTGAGCCCATTACCACCAGTTTCCCTCCCTCCCCTCCTTCTTCTTGCCTCCTCCCATCTCTCCTCATTTCCCCAACTCCCATTCCCAGGAGAGGCAGTAACCCATTTCAGTTCAGACCCTTTTGCATTAAAACCTGCCTCTACCTCTTAGCTGAGAAGCAACGGTTAGTCTGGGCCCAGAATTGAGGGCATTTCATTGCCCACATTGAGGGGCACCAGACAGCTCCTGTGTAGCCATTGTTTTGGCATCTCAACTGGTTCCTCCCACCCCCTCCACCAACCCCCAAATGTAGAAAAAGAAATTAAACCAAACCAAACCAAAAAACCCAACGCATTCCTGCTCGGTCCCTCCATCCCTTTAGGCGGTAAGGGATGTTAGGGTTGGATGTCTGTATGTGTGTGGAATCTGTTTATTCAAATTTGAAAGTGGATATTTTCATACTTTCTGCCTCAGGGTTTTCTTTGGTGAGTAAACATTCCATTTTGGGGGTTGATTTTGGCTTAGGAATTAACTCTTTTTTCCAATGTCCAAAAGTAATATAGCAAGAGTAGCAGGACGAGCGCGCACACGCGCACACACACACACACATATACCAGACTAGTTACTTTTACTCCTCTGTTCTCTAGACCAAGTGGGTCAAACCCAAATATAAAGGAATCCCTACCTGCATATATTGATTTAGAAAACCACAAATGAACATTATCTTTTGTGATTGTATTTTTATTTATTTTGCTAAATATTTTGCAATTACATTTTGATCTGGTTTGCACCACACTCAGGAATTTTGTGGGCCCCATGCCCACAGTAGCCAGCCGTGATTTTGACACCTTGGCAGCCTTCTAGATGACTCTCTAAGACCATAGGTCAAAGGGAAATTATTGACCAGTAATGGTAGAAGGATTTTCCTTACCAGAGTTCCCTCTACTAATGGAATAACAGGTCTAAACAGGTCTAGTCTGCATTCTTCTCCCTATGACCAGAAACAGATCTACACAAATCACTGGAAACATGGTCGGAGGGCTGAGGTTTTCTGTCTGTGGGCTGCCCTGGCCGGGGTAAAGAGCTGGCTAATGGAGCATCACCTGTGGACACAATCCTTTTTATAAGTATTTTTTTTTCCATTTGAGTTGTGAGTTGTATTTCTCCCTCCCAGCCTCATATTAGAAAAGGCCAACATTTGCTATAGATACATACTTGGGAACTACACAATACGTATCTATCAGCTCTTTGTCTGGGGATGGAGAGCATTTTCTTTCCTAAGTCCTTTGTGGTTGGTTTGAATGATCATGTTACTCAGAATAGCTTAGTCACTCCCGGTGATTTTGAACAATTTTGCTCTTACTGTATACAGCATTCTCTTGGTTCTGCTGGTTTCCCCATGCACGGATAATCTTACAGGAGATAAGATTTCATCACACCAATTGTACGCAGCCCATGCTGCCAGGAAATGAGGCCATGGGATCGGTCATATCCTTTTCTTGGTAACTGACTTCCTGGTACTGGGGCTGTGCGGGAAGGGCCAGAACGGGGCAGGGGATTGGCATTTTTCTCTGCCTTTCCCTGTATGGGAGAGAGAAGAGGAAAATGGATACCGTGGAAGCGGGTACATGTTGCTGGCTAATCCTTTGTCTGTGAAATTGTTAGGTTTTTCAGGGTTTGGGGAGGGGTTCATAAAACCCAGGCTCTCTCACTTGGTGTTCATCGGGGGTAATATTTGGATGGGCACATATGTGTCCTATACCTACTAAATGCAGATGGTCCCAAAAATCTTAATATGGTTTTATAGCTTTAAATTGTACTAGGACTTTTGGGACGGTGTGTGTGTGTGTGTGTGTGTGTGTGTGCGCGCACGTGCGCGCGTATACACGCATGTATCCACATACTTTTTTATATGTGACATGTATGTATGTATATGCATGTTGTAATGCTAAATGCACCTCCACGTACTTTATATATGCTAATATATACATGACTATATATGAATATACACACATATTTGTGTTAGCTATTATGTAGAAAGAGACACAGCATGGCATAATGGATAATGTTCTGGCCTTAAGGCAGAAAGATCTGGATTTGAATCACTCCTTTATCTCTCAGCCTCAGTTTCTCCATCTGTAAATAATAGCACCACCTGGTGGGGGGTCGTTGTAAAGATCAAATGAGATAACGTTTGTAAAGCGCTATAGACATGCAAGCTATTATCATCACACACACTCATCCATGCGAGGGTCCAATAGTTCTGGGTTTAAGTCCCCCCCACCCCCTTTGAGGCATACTGGATGTGTGACCCTGGATAAGTCACCTTACTTCCCAGTGTTCCAGACAACTCTCTTAAGACTAGAACTGGCAGGTGAGTTGTCACTCTGTATTCATGGAGTGGGTGCCCTCACCAGGAGTTCCGTATGCCAGTTACATATGCACATCTCGTATACATGCTAAACATATTTGAATGTACATACATCTATCACAATGCTATATTAAATTCAGCCTGTAATACGTGGCTATGTCTTTATGTGCCCACGTATAAACACCTGTGTACCACATGCTAAGTTTACACACATAAATACACATCTGTGTTACACTATCTAAATATGTGTCCACCTAGACACCAGTATGGGGGATCTGAGAAAAGGGTCATGTCTCACTGTCGGTGCTAAAGATACCAAGTGACTAATATAAGGGATAAAATGCTGTTGGTGTTTTTAAAAAGCCCCACTTTCAAATGAAGCAAAAATTTTTTGTGGACCATGGTTTGAAAATCACTGCCTTCGAGATGGATCCTTGAGATGGATCCAGTGTTTCCTTCCTCTGCCTTCCTTGGCAGCGCCTGGGCACACAGGTTTGGGGATTAAGAAATTCCTAAGAAAAGACAAGTAGGCAGAATTGGAAACTGCTCACGTCTCTACCTCGGTTATCCTCTTGCAGTAAAATGCTGACGAGAAGGCCAGAGCAGAGTATTGGTACATTTTGCCTAACAAAGGCATATGTCTGCTGTTGCCCTCCCAGTTTTTGTCTGTTACCAGAACAGTCCCAAGTCTGGGTACACAAAGGCTTGGCCCATGGTGGGATTAAAAATTAAACCGGCGGCCTTTTGCTTTGTTGTCTCCTCAGGGTCCTGTGGTGACAAGTGCCCAGGCTGGGATGGGATTCTCTGGTGTAAAGGCTTGAGATTATTCAGAAGTGGTCCCTCCTCGGGAATGTCCAAGGGTGAATTTTTCTACCTCCTCCTGGCTCCCGTCCATCTTGCCTAATCGGCTGATCAAACTTTGAAAACTGTAAATCATACAAGACCTTGGATTAAGTGTTGATTCAGTCATTTAGGATTTCTGTTGAAGTAGGAGGGAACAGTAGTTTGGGGCTTCATTGCTTAGGGTTTCAAATAGCAGTTGGAGGAGTTTGGATTTTACTTTATAGAAAAGAGAGAGCCTTGGGAAAGTTTTGAGCTGATAAATTACATGAAAGTGGATGTTTAGGAAGATTCCTTTGCAGATTGTGTTCTCTTTGAGTTGAAGGTAGAGAAATAGTCTGGGAATGGGGAGACATTGGAAGACCTGCAAGTATAACCTGGAGGTTATAAGTGTGACCCAGAGGGCTTGTAGAATCCTAGGTCTAGAGCTGATAAAGGACTCAAAGTACCCAGTTCTGCATAACTCAGACGGGCTGCTCACTTTGCAACGTCCTGGCATTGCCTGAGATTTGAACCCATGGGACGTTATTGTTTTAAAGGAGCTTTAGTGGAGAAGGAAGTGGAAGAGTGAAGATGGAAAAATCATCCCCTTGGAGAAACAGTGGAGGCCCTTCTCAGGCAGCATGGTGCATTTTTTTCTGTCCGTAGCCTGGATAGAGATCTCTTGCATCTCTAGAAGGCATCTGCTATGAATAATTGAAGTCTCTGGTGAATCCAGAAACTTTCATTTCTGGACCCATAGCTGTAGCCCTCTTTCTGCCAGGTTTTACCAGCACTACTGCCTGCTAAGAACTTGGCCTAGCTTTCTTCCTGAAGAGAGAAACAGACTGTGTGTTTACCGTCAGGAGCAATTGATGGTTTTGGTCAGTTTAATTGAATTGCCTTTTTTTCCTTTATCCTCTTATATAGGGGATATCTCTCTGAGTAGAAAAGAGGGAATGGACATATTTGGAAATAAAGGTGATATTAAAATAGAAAATCCATAAAATATTTAAAAATTTGTATGGATAGGTGGGGGAGAGACACAGGGAGAAACAGAGATGGAGGGGAAAGGAAAGGGAAAGAGAGGGGAGACAGATGAACATTTGTGATTAAAAAAAAAAAAAGGTGCTGGATTTGGCATCAGTGGCCCTAGGTTCCAGTACCAGATCTGCTGCTTTCTAGTTGTAGGACCTTAGTACATTAGGGCCACTCCTAGCAGGTTTCTCGGAATTTAATAATGAGGAGATGATCACTTTTCCTATCCATTCATTGCCTTCATCTGGAAGCAAATGCCTCTCCAAATGAGTGATTATGTAGGCAACCCAAGCATCTGTTCTAGGTAGGGGAAAGGGAAACCCTAGCAGAAGACTTAAGTGTCCAAAGGAGATTTGCTGAAAGAAATTCTTTTGCAGGTTGGGATGATGGTGGGCTCCAAAGATGGCTTCCCCGGTCCCTCTTTTTGTTTCCCATTTCCCTATGATTGTATTGTAGGTGCTCCCTCCTTTGGGGGAGGTCTAGTGCCTGGTGGGAGACAAGGTGTATTTGCTTCTCTGGGCTTTGTACTAGGCACAGATGGAGGCTTTGGGATTTCTGAATGCAGAAATTGGTTGAAGGAGATGAGAGAATAGTGTTCCTTGAATTACTCAAGGTTAGCTAATTGAGGTAAGGTGCGGGGAGGAGGTAGTGCCATCAAAAACCTTATTGCTGATGACAGATGTTATGGGATCATTGAGGCTCAGATGGACACTTCTCTGGGAGATTATGACTGGGAAAAGAGGGGAGACTTTTTCAGCTGGTTGTGGGGTGAAAGCAAGAAGGAAGAAACAGTTAACACAAGATACTTGCTAATGAGCAAATGCCAGAGGAAAGTGGGGAATTGAAGTTTATTGTACCTGTGAAATGCAAGCTCAGATTTCAGAGGGGTAGGGACAGAATAAACACCCAATAAAATAAAGTTTGTATAAGTATGTGTTTGTGCATGTATTCTGTAGCGAGCAGTATGGATTCATTTACATTACTCCAAGAGAAGAATGAATGTACTTGGAGTTACAAGATTCTAAGAACTTGCTAAGTTGTGCTGAGTTTTTACAACTTCTCTGTGCAAAAGCATATCCTTTTATCAAGAATAGGAAAGGAGTGTAGAACTATGGAGACCTAACGTTATGGGAAATATTGCAGCAGTTACAGTGTGGTTGGCTCTCCCATACCTGGGCACCTTTCTGGATCTCAGCTTCTTCATCTGTAAAGTGAGGGAGCTTTAGATGGAAAGATTTCTCTGGTCCCTTCAGAGTGAGTCTTATGATCCTCATTTCCTGGTGTCTCCTGCCTAGTAGAGGTGTGAACACATTGGAAAGTGGGCAAGAGGCTATTAGAAGTAGGTGGGAATAATAAACTAAGCTGTAGTTACCCAGGCTCTGATAACCTCTCCACTACCATAGCCCGCTTATCAGACAGACACTTATCTTCTACTTTCAGATGGCATGTGAGACAGAACCTTTCTTAAGGCCATCACGCAATAAAAAAAGAAAAAGCGTGTTTTTTTATTTGTTTTAAATTAGCCATCTGGTTTGCTGTAGGTTTGAAATCCCTATTGGAGTAAGGGATACTCATTCCATTCTGAAAAACCAGAAAAGGCTGTTTATTTTTTCCTGTTCTTAGAGCTGCGGTCCTTTTCTTTTGCTCCAGTGTTCTTGGAATTACAAGCTTTTCTAAAACCATGAGCTATATTTGCTGATTAGGCAGCTGGCTGTATTTCCCTTCTGGACACCCCAGGTCATTGTGTGGTTTCCTTAGACTTAAGGCTAAATTGAAATCCAAAACCATCTAGTCAGAGAGGTGTCCTCTTCAGTCTCTAAGTATCTTGTGTGTATCATCATTTGGGTGACTGTGATTCTGTCCCCTCTTGATCTGTTGGGTCCTTTTAAGGTGCACGTCTGTCATCGAACACAATGTTAGAAGACATTAAAGCCAAGGTTGGGTTGTTTTTTTTTTTTTTAAGATCGAAAATTAAATCAATGTAGCATTTCATTGGTTACTGTTCTAATGAGGGAAAGAGGGGGTTACATAGCATTCTTTGTAATTTGTGCCATTCCTGTCCCTGTCCTGTGCTACCAGGGTTGGTTCCTTACCGTTCTGTTTAATGGATCAATAACTTCCCAAATAAAATTGATTTTTAGGTTCATCCTTTCAGGTTTTCTGCCTTTGGCAGTTGCCTTTGGAGTAGGTTGGGAGGATGATTTTCCTGTTGGTGATGGAGAGCTCAGGTGGAAAAGTCCAGGCTGAGAACAAAACGACAAGGAAAGGGAGAGAAGGAAGAGGAGGAGGAATGAATGGTAGACTAAATGGATCAGAAAGGATGATCAGAAAGGCTAATTGAGTATTCCACTAATAAGATTCTGCTTTTCTACCTTTTATTTACCTTTGCATCGGGTTGAAAGTCTACTATTTTCTTAACTAATTTAGTCAATGTGATCTTAAATTTCAGTTCAGTGAAATTTGTTTTTAAAAGAGGACAGGGAGATGCTAATTGCTTCATTCATCGGCCCAAACTTAACTTCCAGTTACCATTCATTCTTCGCTCCCTTTTAAAAATTGCTCCTGAAAAATTGGGACACTAATACACTGTTGGTGGAAGTAAGAACTGATCCAGCCATTCTGGAGAGCAATTTGGAGCTATACCCAAAGGGCAACCAAACTGTGCATACCCTTGGATCCAGCAATACTTTTACTAAGTCTGTATCCCAAAGAGATCATAAAAAAGGGAAAAGGACCTACATATGCAAAAATGTGTGTAGCTGACAGTGGTGCTAGCAGCAGCAGGAAACTCCTGAGGCTGCCTCCAGAGTGCCAGCTTCAGTGGCTTCCCGAATCCCTGGCTCACACAGTGGGAGGAATCTAGCAGCAGATCAGGAATGCAAGGAGCGCTTTGTGGGCACAAAGGCAGATTCTCTTGCTGTGCCCTGCTTGGATCTGAATTGTGGTCCTAGTTGGTGGTTCTTGGGAGAGGAGGAGCACTGCTGTGACAGAGCCTGGGGTGACGGTGGAGTAGAAGTAGCTCTGAAAACAGCAGGGCTTGGACCCCAAAGCTTGGGACAAAGTACTCTCTACAAGCAGTCATATCAATGAGAGTGATGCAAGAAAACCATGAAAAACAAATCAATGACTTGCTAAAGGGGACCCAAAAAATACTGAAGAAAATAACACCTTAAAAGAATAGACTAACCCAAATGGCAAAAGAGCTACAAAAAGTCAATGAGGAGAAAAATGCCTTGAAAGGCAGAATTAGCCAAATGGAAAAGGAGGTCCAAAAGACCACTGAAGAAAATACCACCTTAAAAATTAGATTGGAGCAAGTGGAAGCTAGTGACTTTATGGGAAACCAAGATATTATAAAACAGAACCAAAGGAATGAAAAAATGGAAAACAATGTAAAATATCTCATTGGAAAAACCACTGACCTGGAGAATAGATCCAGGAGAGATAATTTAAAAATTACTGGACTACTTGAAAGCCATGATCAAAAAAAGAGCCTAGATAACATCTTTCAAGAAATTATCAAGGGGAACTGCCCTGATATTCTAGAACCAGAGGGTAAAACAAAAATTGAAAGAATCCGCTGATCGCCTCCTGAAAAAGATCCCAAAAAGAAAACTCCTAGGAATATTGTCGCCAAATTCCAGAGTTTCCAGGTCAAGGAGAAAATACTTCAAGCAGCCAGGAAGAAACAATTTGAATATTGTGGAAACACAATCAGAATAACACAAAATCGAGTAGCTTCTACATTAAGGGATCAAAGGGCTTGGAATATGATATTCCAGAGGTCAAGGAGCTAGGATTAAAACCAAGAATCACCTACCCAGCAAAACTGAATATAATGTTCCAAGGCAAAATATGGATTTTCAATAAAATAGAGGACTTTCAAACTTTCTCAATGAAAAGACCAGAGCTGAATGGAAAATTTGACTTTCAAATACAGAAATCAAGAAAAGCATAAAAAGGTAAACAAGAAGGAGAAATCGTAAGGGACTTACTAAAGTTGAACTGTTATGTTTACATTACTACATGGAAAGATGATGTGTGTAATTCAGGAGACCTTTCTCAGAATTAGGGGAGTTGAAGGGAATATAGACAGAGGGCACAGGATGAGATGAATATGAAGGGATGATATCTAAAAATTGAAATAAATTTAAGGGGTGAGAGAGGAATATATTGAGGGAGGGAGAAAGGGAGTGATAGAATGGGGTAAATTATCTCATGTAAAAGTGGCAAGAAAAAGCAGTTCTGTTGGTAGGGAAGAGGGGGCAGGTGAGGGGGAATGAGTGAATCTTACTCTCATTGGATTCAGCTTGTGGAGGGAATAACATATATACTCAATTGGCTATCTTATTCCACAGGAAAGTACGGGGAAGGGGATAAAAAAGTGAGGATGATAGAGGGAAGGGCAGATGGGGGGGGGGAGGTAATCAAAAACAAACACTTTCGAAAAGGGACAGGGTCAAGAGAGAAAACTGAATAAAGGGGGACAGGATAGGATGGAAGGAAATATAGTTAGCCTTTCACAACATGAGCATTGTGGAACTATTTTGCATAATGATACATGTGTGATCTACGGCGAATTGCTTGCCTTCTTAGGGAGAGTGGGTGGGAAGGGAAGAGGGGAGAGAATTTGGAACTCAAAGTTTTAAAAGCAAGTGCTTAAAAAAAATTTTAAAAAAATTTTTTTTGCATGCAGCTGGGAAACAAGATGTGTAGGGAATGGGGCATAGAAATCTATCCTGCCCTACAAGAAAGTAAGGGGAAAGGGGATGGGGAGAATTGGGGGGGGGGTAGAAATGGGGAGAAAATTTGTAACTCAAAATCTTGTGGAAATCAGTGTTGAAAACTAAAATACTAAATAAAATATATACAGGAAAAAAATGTGTATAGCTGCCCTTTCACAGTGGCAAAATATTGGAAATCAAGAGGATGCTTGTCAGATGGGAATGGCTGAACAAGCTGTGGTATGTGAATGTAATGGAATACTATTGTGCAGTAAGAAATGATGAACAAGCAGATTTCAAAAAAGCTGGAAAGACTTGTACAAACTGATGAGAAGTGAAATGAGCAGAACCAGGAAAACATTGTACATAGTATCAGTAACATTGTGTGATGATCAACTATGAATGATTTAGCTCTTCTCAGCAACACAATGATCTAAGATAAGTATAAAGGACTCACAAAGGAAAATCCTATCTACATGTAGATAAAGAACTGATGGACTCTGAATGCAGATCAAAGCATATTTTTTCACTTACTTTATTTTTTTGTGTGTGTGGTTTTTTTTTCCTTTTGATCTGTTTCTTCTTTCACAACTGTGACTAATACGGAAATATGTTTTACATGGTAGGATGTGTATGACCTATATCAAATTATTTACCATTTTCAGAAGAGGGGAGGGGAAGGAGGGAGTCAGGGAGAAAAATTTGGAACTCAAAATCTTATAAAAATGAATACTTAGAATTGGCTTGACATGTAATTGGGAGGAAAATACTATTTAAAAATTACTCCTGAAAATATGCCTTCGTAATTGGGCTCCGATTTGTGTTCCTTATTGGATTGTATAGCATTTGAAATCCAACAGCTACAGGTCAGACTTCAAGGCTAATGAATGTGCCAGTGGATCATGCAGAGATAATGAGTATTGAGCAGAGCCAAGTGGAAGCATTAACTCAAAGGGAAGCTTCTGGAGCTTGAAGCTCCCTGGAAGATGGCTAGTCAGCTAACCCAGAGCCCTGGGAGTAAGGCTTGAGCAGATGCCTGTTTATTGGGACCATTACTGTGTTCTCCATAAACATCTCTGTCAGGCCGAGTAGAAGATGATCGCATTATGGTGAAGGTCAAAGTCTCATTGGACTGGGCCTCTGTGGCACTGAACATTGCTCATTATTACAACTGGGGCAGGAGTGGGGTGGGGGGTGGTCAGGTCTCTAATGCTCTTTGATTTTTAAAGGGACTTGACCTAAATCTGTAAGTGGTAGTGCAGCCTAGAAAGACCAGCTTGTGACTTAGGTTATTCCCTCATTATTGTCCTTCTGAGGTTCAGCCAACCAAGGTCCATTGTATGTCAGGTCTGGAGAGACTGAACAGACTCTGTGTGTGTGTGTGTGTGTGTATGTGTGTGTGTACACACAAAACACAGGGTTTCTGTCCTCTAGGAACATAAACTCCAGAAGATATAAGATATTTGTGTAAGTAAAGCTACCAGTGTGAAGCATTCTGTGAGTGGTTCTGCTATTGGGGGTGTGGGTGGTAGCGGTTAAGCAAAGCATCATGGGAAAGATGGGGCCTAAGCTCAGGCTTGGAGGATGGATAGATTTTGGACAGGCAGGAAAAAGTGTGTGTGTGGGGGGGTAATCTAGTTAGGGGAAGAGCATGGAGGTGAAAATGAGCAAGTCCTATTCAGTGGGCAGTGAGTATTGCAGCATAACGCATATGGGGTGTGTTTGTTGGGAGCTGGAGTTGCAGTTAAGATCCAAGAGACAGGTTTGGTCCAGAGGGCATGGGATAGCAAGCAATGCTGGGCTAAGGAGGAGGCATGGCATCTTGTGGGCACTAGGGAGCCATGGAAGATTTTTAAGTAGGACAGTGATGGCCAGGCCCTGCAGAGGCATGTTCTGTCTGCCAGTTTATGTTGAGGACACTTTCAGTGTGTCCCTTGGAGATGAACAGCAGTGGAATGTGCTAGAGCAGAGGATGTACTGGGTTCCAGTTCCAGCTTTGCTGTGTTCTAGCCACATGCACCTGGCCAAGTCACCTGACTTCTCTCTGAGCTCTCTGTAGAAATGGTCCAGTCTGCACAATTGATGAACTCCTGGTGATAATCCAATGAGAGGGCGGATGAGAATCCTTGGAAAACTATAAAGTACCAGGCAGATATGGAGGGAGGCTATAGAGCTATTAGAGTCCATCTAGCCCACTGCCCTCTATGTACAGCCGAAGAGAGGCCAGGGACCCCTATGACTTGCCGAGGTGGGATTTGAACTCAGGTCTCCTCACCCTTGATCCAGACTCTTTCACCAGCATCCCTCTCGGTCTCTTGGGCAGTCCTTGGTGCAATTGTCTCTCTCTCGTTACCTGCCTGGGTTGTCTCCTTTGCTGTTTATACATTTTCCGGATATTGCCTTTCAGGCCATTTCTTATCAGTACTGGATCTGGTAATCCCTGGCAGCCCACTTCTGCCCACCGTGGGTCCTACCAACCATCAGGTGGCATCACCACCATCGTTCCCTTATGGGATCTAACAGAGCTGATCAGTCTCATCCTGAGTAGGAAGGAGAAAGGGGACTATTGTGGAACTGTTGGGATTCAGGTGTGGAACCAAAGGTTTGACTCTGCGTTCTGGGCTCCGCTGTCTTCTTCTTCTTGTTCTCCCGGGGTCTCTCCATCATGTACTCGTTCTGTATCTTTAATAGGGAACACCAGGGCTCAGGCACTAATCCCTTAGAAGGGGGCCTAGGAAAGTCAGGGAATCCTAAAGGCCCCCTCCACCCCAAGACAACATTGAAAAATTGTCTTGGTCCTGGCTCTTGATCAAGAGAATTGAGATTGACAAGGGAAATATTACGGTGATTTGCTTTTATTTTCCTGTTTTGTTCTGATTCTTTTTAGAGGCAGCAAAGTAGGAAAAGAGTTGGCTGGCCTTGGAGCCAGGGAGCCCTGGTGCCCCTTCCCCCCACATAGGCTGGCTGTGTGACCCTGAGCAAGTCACCTAATGCCAGGTACTCTCCAGACAGTGCTGACCTGCACTGGTGTAGGGAATTTCCTCATCTGGGAATTCCTCCTATCAGTGAAATCATAGGTCCTTGTCTATCCTTCTGAGTCTTAAATTCTGACTTCGAACAGCCTTTTACAATGTGGGACATAGTGTTACCCATTTGCTACTGTGTAGCTTCAGGAAAGTCATCTTGACACGTGTAGATACACAGTATGGATTGAATTGTTTTTAAGTGTCCAGTTCTAGCTGGCGCATCCAACATTTATTTACAATTCTGGGCAGAGCATCATGCTGGAGATTGGAATGGTGGAGATAAATGCATTTTAAGAACTCTTAGCTCACTTAACGTGTCCTTAGGCAAGCATTATTTGGACTATATTGCACAAAGATGAAAACATTTGTATAGACTAGGCTTCTAAATAACACTGCCACCAGCTAACGTTTCTGTAGTGTGCCAAACACTTTGCTGAGAGCTATGTGATTATCATCTCATTTGGTCCGAGAGGTAGGGGTTATTATCGTCCCCATTTTACTGAAGAAGACAGAAGTTAAGTGACTTGCCCAGGTCCCACAGCCAATACTTGTCTGAGGCCAGATTTGAACTCAGATCTTTCTGACTCCACCCCCCGGGACTCTATCCACTGTACCACCGAGTTGCCTATAATAATCAATCAGTCACCCTTAAGTGCGGTCCACATCCAGAGAAAGAACTATGGAGTCTGAATGCAGAGTGAAGCGTATTATTTTCTCTTTTTTTGTCATTGTTTTTCTTTCTCATGTTTTTCCCCTTTTGTTCTGATTCGTCTTTCACAACATGACTAATGTGGAAATGTGTTTCATAGGATTGCACGTATATGGTCTATATCAGATTGCTTGCTGTCTTGGGGAGGGAGAGGGGAAGGAGGGAGAGAGAGAGAGAAAAACTTTGGAACTCGAACTCTTGTAAAAGTGAATGTTGAAAACTCTTTAGATGTAATCGGAAAAAGTAAAATGCTATTAAATGGGAAAAAAATAATCAATTACCCTTGGTGAATTCTGGTGCCCGGATATGAGGGAAGAATGTTTCGAGTTTCATGAACGAAAATGGACAGTTCTCACCCTTCAGGGCAAGACAGTGCTATGAAGAAGATGGGGACCCTACTTCCCTGGGACACCTAGTAGCGTCTTGTGGTGGTATTAAACTGTGGCCCTCATGCTGGGCCTTGGAGTTTTTTCTGGTCTTACTGCCCTCAGTCCTTGGAATCTTTCTGGCTCTGTTCCACCAGAATAAAGGATGTGGTGATGATAGGAGAAGAGGGAAGAGGGAAGGGGAAGTGACGGGAATTACCATACAGATAGGAAAGTTCAACAAGATATACACACGCACAGTTGTTTGTTTGGCTGGTGTGGGCACTACGTGACTTAGAACCCCACCCCATGTTCCCCTGTTTGAGCATTGTGCTTTCCAATGGAAACAGGGATAGCTCTTATTCTTACAGGCCTTACACGCCTGATGCCACCCACTTGTCATATTCAGCTTTACATGCGTACGAGTTGACGTGTACTTAGTTTCCCTTTGGAGGCTTTGGGACATTTTGCTGGAGAATCCTATGCTGCTGACTTGAGCTGGGGATGGTGATGAGGAGACTTCTACACGCAGTGAGGTTCTTACTGGTTTCAGGAGAACAGTTTGCTCTGAGGCCTAGATGTGTACCTTGGGTAATGTGGAAAGGTTTTCCCAGGATTGTGTGCGTGAAGAAATGAGCTAAGAGCAACAGAAGTATTTCCTCCTGGTCCTGTCACATACGCAGCATCTAGAGGTCTTAAGAATTGTCACACCTTTAAGTTGATTGATGACCTTTTCTCATTGAGTTAACTAGTTATTTTTCTGAGAAAAATCACCTTTTCTTCTATAGAATTTCTTTGCTTTGTGTGACCCCTATACAGAAGATGGAACCTCAGAATTAAGAGAGGCTCATTCTGGCCCAAACACATAGCTGAACAAGAATCCCCTCTAGGATGGGCCAGCAAACGATTGTTCTGTCCTTGCTGAAAGAGAATCTACCAGCTGGTAAGGAAGCCCATCGCATGCTGGAGTAGCTCGATTGGGATGAAGATGGAGCAGCCACTCTTAAGGCTTCCCACTGGTGTGCGAGCTCTACCCTTCAGGGCCAAACAGAGCATGGCTGACCCTTTGTCCTCATGACAGCCTCTTCCATATGTGAAGACAGCCACCATGTTTCCTGACAAATCCCTAAGGTTCTCCACCCAGCAATCTCCTAAATCCATATCAGGCCATCAAATCATTGAGCATCTGTTAAAGGCTTGTTGTTGTTTGTCCTTTCTGGAGGAAGACCACGTCATCAGGGAGGTGATGCCCTGACAGTCAAGTGAATTGGTTTTAAGTGAGGGAGGGCTGTGCAAAGCCAGTGGGGGTTGTTTCTGTTTTGGCCAGAAACCCTGAAGGTCTTCCCCTTCCAGTTTGATTTCTTTTTTTTTTTTGGACTAGATTAGAGAGGCCATTCCTCACTCTTTTTCCCTAGCCTTATTAAGAGCTTACTGTGTAAGGGGTAGACTGGAGACACAAAGAAACAGCCCTTGCCCTCATGGAGCTTACATTCTAACATCTAAGTAAATAGAGATGTACAAGCTAGAGAGTAGATGGAAGCACATGACCAGTGAGGGGAAGGTACTGGCAGCCTGGGGACCAGGAAAGGCCTCCTGCCTTTCTTAGAGGCATCTGATATATGATCAGATCTGGTCACGCAACCAGTCATGTGTGTATCTACCCAACTGTACTCTTGTCTAGCTCATGTCCTCCCATGTTGTCCACGAGGACGGCAGGAGAGGTTTGGTCAGATGCTTAGCTGACGTCTAGATAAACACAGTCTACAACGTACCTCTAATGCTACTGGTCCAGGAAACCTGTCAGAGGCAGAGACAAAGCTGACTCATCGTGACCAAAGCTAAGTAAGAGATAACCTCTTAATCATCACCACTTCCTTTGCTGGGAGTTCACAGAACATAATTTGGAGACTAGATTTCTCGAATTTTGCTCAGAATTGAAATCGAGTCACTGGCTTCCAGTTTTGCAGACTCTCTTCTTTTCCTTACCCCTTTACCCCCATTAAAACCCAGACCTGTGCAGTTCAATAGTGGATAGTGTGTTTGGCCTAGGTTCATATCTGACCTCAGATGCTTACTAGCTGTGTGACCCTGGGCAAGCCTCTTGACTGCTGTGTACATCACTTTGGTCATCTGTAATACATGTTCTGATAATAGCACTTCCCTCTCAGGACTGCTGTGAGGACCCAATGAGCTGATACGTGGAAAGAGCTTAAATGCACGCTGTCGCTTTTATTCCGTCCTTGTGGGGATCTCCTCCAGTCATGCACATCTACATCTGCCCAGTGACTGCTGTTGAGAGAGTGGCTTGCCCTGGGTTGGAGGAGGGCACCCAGGTCCTCATCCCCTAAGGCCATGATCTCTTCACTCAACTGGAAATTGTTTAAAAAAATTCTCTTGAAGCTCTTCTCTTCATTTATGTGGTATGCTGTGATTTGCAAGGCACTTTATTTATGTATGTTATCTTGCAGATGAGGAAACTGAGTCTGAGGGAGGTCAAGCAGCTTCCTCTGGGTCACTGAGCTAGACTGTATCTGAAGCAGGATTCAAACCAAGGTTTTTCCTGACTCCAAGTCCAAGACTCTATCCAGTGGGCCAGGTGGCTTTTTTTTTTTTTGAGGGGAGAAGGGAAGGCAATTGGAGTTAAGTGACTTGTCCAAGGTCACACAGCTAGTAAGTGTCAAGTGTCTGAGGCTGGATTTGAACTCAGGTCCTCCTGACTCTAGGGCCAGTGCTCTACTCACTGCACCACCTAGCTGCCCCCGGGCCAACATCTTTTAGTTGGTCCTGTGATATTCTTAGAGGGGAAAGAAGGGAAGGGAAAGGAAGAAAATAAGCCTTTATTCACTACCATGTGCCAGGCACTGTGCCAAGCACTTTATAGATCTTATCTCATTAGATCCCTACAACAACCTTGGGAGGTTGTGCTATTATGGGCTCATTTTACAGTTGAGGAAAGTGAGGCAAACATCCAGGTTAAGTGACTTGCCCAGGGTCACACAGCTGGTAAGTGTCTGAGGCACTCCATCCCCTAGCCTCTGAGTGTACCTTAGTAAATCCTTGCTGATTGATTGTTTATCCCCTTGAGGAACTCTCAGGACATCTCTTGGGTTTCATGTTCATGGCCATTGCTTCTGGTGCTTTTAGGCCTTCTGAGTAGCAGTTTTTACCCTCTCTGTTTGTCCTGGACCCCTCTGGCTAGTCACGTGAGGCCTAGGGACTTCTTCAGAATATATGCAGAAAATAGGGAGGATTGGAAACAAAACCAAGTATTGAAATGGTTATTAAAGGATTAAAAAAACCAACAAGAGCCAAGTTCAGAGACACCAGGCTAAGACATCCTGCCCTACAGGAGGTTAAGTATGTTGCACTTGTCTTGTGTTTTTCTCATTTTAGTGGAGATTTTATTTTCCATTCTGTGCCTTTTCAAATGCTTTTGTCACTCAGGTGTTCCTGCTGGCTGGTATGTGTTTGAAGCCTCTCTGTCCAGCATCTTGGCTCCTTCTCCTTTCTTCTCTTTGGCCAGGGAGCCTGGGCAACATCTGCCCTTTACCAGGCCCGTGGCCTCTTTCCCCACTCGTCAGCCTCATGCTCTCCTCTCAGCACAGTTCACCGAGGCCTGAAAGTGCTTAGTGAAGGTAGCCAAGTTCCATCTCCTGGTTTGTCTCGGGTTCCAGCTGCATAGGAATCGTTTTTCTTTTGTTTCTCCCCGTCCAGAGTGATCATTCTCCTTGTCAGGTGGCAGGCACCTTGACGTTGACCCTTCTGGCATTATTTCATACAGAATCATGTTTTGGGTGTGAATTTGTCTTCTGTTAACCTGTCTCTGCTTCCAGCTTCTCTTGGTGTCTTTTTTGAACCAAGTTGTAAGTCATCAATTACCAATGGTCGGGCCTCCCTCTCATGCTCACCGCATCCCTGCCCTCTTACTGTGTCTGCCTCATCCTACCTCACAGCCCAAGCAGCTGCCCCCTCTTCAGAAAAGCCTATTACATGGCTCCAAGTATTCAGTCATCCTTATTCTCACCCTCCTTAAGCCTCCTGCCTTCAGGCCAGGCTTTTCTGCTTCTCCTCTTCTTTGTTTTTACCTTGAAATACTTCATCCATTTTTCTTTTCAATGAATATTTTAGTTTCCCTGATGTCCTGGAGAGTGGAGACATGTTCCTCTATCCTTCCCTCTTACCTTCTTCCCTAGGAAGCATAGGAGTTACCTGGTTGTGGCAGAAAGGCAAGCATCATGCTCTCTCTTCAGGACATAGCAGATCCTCGTGCCCTCCTTACTTGAGGGCAGTGAGATCTTGTGTTCTGGGGCACTCTTCATCAGCTGTCTCTTGGCATCACTTGGCCACGCCCATTGGGCTCCACCTGGGGGCTCTTGAGGGAAGTTCGAATTATTTATAGCAGTCCAGAAAGTATCAGCTGGCTCTGATGGGCAATTAACAGCTTCCTGCCAACGTCCCAATTCAGACACCACAGCAGAGCCAGCAGATGTTTCAGAACAGCTCTCTGACTGGTTATACTTGCCAGTCATTCTTCCTCCTAGAGCCCTGAGCACTTTGGGATGCCTTAGCTTCTCCTGTCTCTGCCACTTTTGTCACAGATGTGTTTAGAAATAAACTGGGGGCTCATTTCATGACGGCTTCCTCCATTGCCATCTCTTAGAGATGAAAGCATATTTTTCACTCATTTCAGTCGTGTCCAACTCTTCATGACCATTTAGAGTTTTCTTCGCAAAGATACTGGAGTCGTTTGCTGTTTTCTCCTCCAGCTCATTTTACAGATGAGAAAACTAGGCCAACAGGGTGATGTGACTTGCCTAGGGTCACATCGCTAGTAAGTATCTGGGGCTAGATCTGAATTCAGAAAGATGAGTCTTCTTGACTCCAGACCTGGCGCTGTATCCACTGCACCGCCACCTAGCGGCTGCTCAAAAGCACATTAGGAAGTTTTAAAGTATTTCAGATCCTCCTCTTTCTTCCAAATGAGGGTCCTAGATGAGCTCTCCTGTAACCTTATAGTTATGTTATTATTATATAATTACATTATTACAGAGGTTACAAAGCATTCCTAAGAAGCATCCTGCTCATCGTTTCTTAGAGCACCGTAATCTTCCCCCATAATTATATACCACAAGTTCTGAGATGTTTTCAGTGGCGCTCCAGGGCATCACTGAGTGTCCCAGGACTTTTATTTAAAT
Organism: Trichosurus vulpecula; assembly: GCF_011100635.1. Lineage (NCBI taxonomy): Eukaryota > Metazoa > Chordata > Mammalia > Diprotodontia > Phalangeridae > Trichosurus > Trichosurus vulpecula. The sequence goes on along the minus strand of NC_050581.1, from coordinate 185,544,444 downwards.
GCAGAAAGCAGTTCTCTCAGCCGGCTGGGCAGCAGCCGCAGAACCTTCAGTGTAACCGAGCAATAGCAGGACAGTGAGTTGTCCCAGGGCTTGCTCTGCCTGGAAACCGTGGGAAAGCTGGTGAGGAGATAACTTAGATACCAGCCCACCCAGGAGATTTCCATCTTACAGATTTGGAGACACTTGAGGCTGAGAACCGTGAGGCAAGTTGTCCTTTGCACACAGGATTTGAACCCAGGCCTTTGTGTGCCCTGTCCTCAGCCCTGGGCTGACTGAGTTCTGATCTTTAGCAGCAAGGTTAGGGAGTCACCTTTCCACCCTGGGCCTTAGTCTCTTCATCTGTAAAACCAAAAGATTTGGATTCGCCCACTTCTCAGGCCTCTTCCGGGTCTAAAGCCATGCTCCTTTGTGCTTCTAATGTATAGGTCAAAGGTCAAAGCAGCAACTATTTGAGTAGAAGGCCATTGTTTCATTCTTTGTCCTTGTGTGCCCAGTACCTTGTATGGTGCCCAGCACACAGTAGGCTAATAAACCCATTAATGATTAATTCATTATTGCTTCTTAATTATTAATGTGATTGATAGTATTAATATTGGGCTAATAATAAATGCTTATTGATTGGTTACAGTGACAGTGTGTGAGCTCCCTTCCCTTCCTCCTCCTCCTCCTCCTCCTCTTTGACATTCTTCCAGGTATGCCACACCCAGTTTTCTCTGGGTCAGAAGCTGTGATTCATGGGGGGCAGGGAGGTGCCCATACCAGATGGACCGTTCTGCCCAGACTGCTCCGAGGGAGTTGCCTGGAGCTCTCAGAGTCGAAGTGCCTTGCCCAGTAACCAAGGTGGGACCTGGGGGTCCTGCCAACTCCCAAGACTGGCACACATCTAGTACGGATTTCACAGTGTGTTCTAGGAATGACAGCCCTGTCTCTTTGGAACAGTCCCAGTTCTTGGGCACTTGGCTTTGGGTTACTTTGTGGCCTGAGTAGAGTCCTCTCTGTTCAAACTGCCCAGCCCACACAGAGTGCTCTGCCGGCCTGGACAATCCCCCGGGCAGGCCCAGGGTTATCAGCCCAGGGTTATTGATGTTGTTGTTGTATTAGAGCCTGTGTCCTTCCATACTCCTGGGAGTACACCCAGCTCCTGGGGGCCCTGACCCGGCCACTTTCTGTAACAATAATGCGGCAGGTTTTGTAACTCTTGGGGAGTCCGGAATGCCAGAAGTGCTTGTGAACAGGAACATTGTTTCCTGTGTCAGAGATCAAGAAAACAGTTTCCACAAGTTGTCAGACTGTGAGGCTGCAGTCAAAAGTAGGCCCTGGAGCCCGGAAGATGTACCTTCAGGTCCCACCTCTGACCCTACTGGCCCTTGGGGGCAATCCTCTGGGACGCTGAGCTGATGTTATTAGGGATCGCCTTCTTACTAATAAACTACAGATCCCCAGTTCTTATGCCATGAGAAATGTGCAGACCTGTCAATATCATCCCCAAAGGAACCATTGCACAGCAGAGGACTCATTACCCCCAGAGTCTCTGTATGAAGAATTTTGGCTTCTAAGCTGATTGTCTTCAGGTTCCGCCTCCTTGATTACCTCATTCCATTCGATTTAAACCTATCCTATGGGTTTATATGGGACAGCCAAGTGTCACTGGCCCTAGAATTAGGAAAACCTGAGTTCAAATTGGACCCCAGATGTCCACTAGCTGTGTGACCCTGGGCAAGTCACTTAACACTGTTGACCTCAGTTCCTCTTCTGTAAAATAAGTTTGAAGAAGAAATGGCAAGCTACACCAGTATTTTTGCCAAGTAAACCCCAACTGGGGTCACGAAGAGTCAGACATGACTGGAACAACCAAAGAACGACAAAAACAACAGCGTGCTGTCTGTCTTGTGTAAGTTACCTGCCTGTTTGTCCTAGTAGATTATAAGCTCCTCGAGGGAAGGGTCTGTCCCTGACGCCTACCATATAATCCTAGATGTACGTATGAAGGGAGCCATGGAGATCACTGAGTCCAGCCACCTCATTCTACAAATGAAGGAACCCAGGCCTCTTTGAAATCCTATCGAGACCATGGAATTGCACTGAGTAGGTGCTTCCTAAAGGCTTGAATTGAATTGATGGAATTTTCCCATCACACTCCACTCTGCTCTGTAGCATTACCATCCAGCCTCAAGTGAAACTGTCTCCCAGATGGGTTGTGTAATAAGGAGAATGCTGTTGGGCTCTGGACTGGGCGGCAGCTGGCTGGCCAAGTGGGTCCCTGCTCGCTGTTCAGTTTGCTAAATGAATAAAGGAGATGGGGATGGATCTGGGAAAGAACTACTACATCCCAAGCTCCTGATTCTCAGTATCTTTTCTCTGCCTTCATTCAGCATAAAGCAGTAGAGAGACTGGAGAGCAGGTGGGTAGAGGGGCCTGCCAGCTTGGAGACCAGAAGACAGGCTTCAGCGCGAGGCCTGCCTCTAACACATCCTCCCTGAGGGACCCTGGTCAAGTCACTTATTCTCTGCCTGCCTTTGTTTCCTCTACTGTAAAATGGGGATAATAATGTTACTGCCTCCCAGGGTTTAAATCAGATAATACTTATAAAGTGCTTCCTTAGCACAGTGCCTGGCATATAGTAGACACTGAATAAATCCTTACCTCTTTCCCTGCTTCTCTCCTTCCTTTCATTCCTTTCTTCCTTCCCTCTTTCCTTTCCTTCTCTTTCCTTCATTCCTTCCCTCCCTCCCTTCTTTTCCTTTCTTCCTACTTTCTTTTCCTCCTCTGTCTCTCTCCCTCTTTTTCTTTCCCCTCTCTCCCTTCCTTCCTTCCTTCCTTCCTTCCTTCCTTCTTTCTGGCAGTGGCTGATCTACATTAGTAAAGACGGGCTTCCACACTGAAGTTCCTCCCAAAGAGGAAATCACAGGACTAGGCTGCCCTTTCCTTACCCAGAAATAAAATTGAGTCAAAATGATACTGATATCTGAGCAACATCACAATTATTTATTGTTCCTGTTGCTGAAATACCGATAAAAGATATTTTGGAGATTGAAACTTCAGTATTCTTCAAATGACTTGAATGCACGCTATTATAGGGTATCACTCTTAGTCTCTTAGAAATATTCAGTTTAGTTTTGGAGACATTTATCGAGCACTGTTCTGGAAGATGAAGCTGTGTTGAGCACTGGAGACACAGAGACTTGGGGTCTGACTAGATGGCAGGGGAGGGGGATTGAGAAAAAGGGAAGTTTCAACCAGTGTTCTTGGATCACGAAATTGGCTGGGTGTCAGGACAGTGGTGCTTTTGACAGAAAAAAAGGAAGTTTGGGGCAGGGGAGTGCGTCAATTTTAAAGGAGAAGATGAGTTCAGTCTTAGACATGTTGGGTTGAATTTGCAATACCAGTGGAATGTTCAGGTGGAAATGGCCCTCAGGACTGAAATTTAGGGGAAGCATTAATGTGGTTAACGTAGGTTTGGGTCTCATGTCCAAAGAAGTGATAATTAAACCTAGGGGAGATGACCAAGAAGTCTGTGTTAATCTCACCCAATACTGATGCTATTAATGGCATGAACTGTTGTGTTTGTTTCTTAATTCTGGTCTTTATATTTGATTGGAGAATACTGGCAGGTGTCTGAATACCATGGACATTGTAGATAAAGCTCTGTGGCCCATAAGAGGCTCATTCTCCCCTCTGTTCCCTATTCACTGTTGCCCTATTCAATTTCAGCTTTGAGCTTTTCTCTGCTTGTTTCATTGTGAGTCAGTTATTTGGGTGATTTTTTTTAATTAAGGTTTTTTCCTCCTTATTTTTCAGGAGTACATCATTCGTGTGCAAAGAGGAATTTCCATAGAAAACAGTTGGCAGGTAATTTTTTTCATAACTGAAAAATATTTCAACTTGGGGAAAGACCCACCCCCTAACTGTGGCTTGGAGAACATGATAAAATTCAAAACAATGAATTCTTGAGTGTTAATAAATGGTGCTTCCTCCCAGGGCAGGGTGGGGTAGGGGTCTGTAGCTGTATAGTTGTGTCCCTTGGTTGGTTATTTTATGGAGAGAAGATGGGGCAGGTTGGTGGAACTTGTACCCAACACACAGTTATCCAGGAGTTCCTTGTCTAGAACTGAAGGGTAGAGAATGGAAGCTCTTTTTTCTCTTCCCTCCTCGGTTGCTTACTTTTTTTAAGTCATTTGGGCCTGTCTGTTAGACTTGATTTTCAAATGGAGCAAAGAGAAAAAGAGAGAGATTGAGAAAGGGAGAGAAAGATTGAGAGAGAAAAAGAAGGGTGGGGAGGAAGAGGGTGGTGGGGAAAGACAGAGACAGAGAGAGCACTTTTGCCAGAGGGAGCTGAGAGAGACTGTTTTCTTTTTGTTCTGGCAGAGTAGAAAGAAGCAGAGTAAGGCAACCTGGGGCTTCCTCCCTCTGCCTTTGTGAACTTGGACCTGGCCTGAGCTTTTCCAGATCTATTTCCTTATCTGTGAAGTAGGGATAGTGTCAGGCCAACCTGCCTCAGGAAGGACACTTTGTGAAGTGCCATGTGCTAAATAAGCCACCTAATGCAGTCTTATCAAAGACGATTTTCTTCTAATTCAGACTCAAATATCTGTGCATGAGGGAGGGGTGGGGAGCAGGAGAAGCCACTTATTAAAACAAAAGAGAAGCTGACAATTGTGGGTTTTAGTAATACTATTTTTTTTAGTCATAGGGAAAGTTTGACTTAGAGCCATTTCTCCCTGTCTCACTTTCCTCTCTGTGCCTGGCCTCACTCACCTCCCTGTAACACCCAACCTCTTCCCCGGGTCTGTTCTCGCTCCCTAGTAGAATGGTAGTTTCTTGAGGGCAAGGGTGGTCTCCTTTTTGTATCTTTCAGCACTTAGCCTAGTGCTTGGCACTTAGCTGGTGCTCACAAAATACTTTTCACTCTTTTATTTACTGTTTGGAAGTAAGCCAGATTTTTATTTGACCCTGTTGTCCTTCCTGTTCCCATCTCTCCTCCTTTTGTCCCATCTCTCAGTCTTGTCCCCCCATTTCCTAGCTTCCATTCTCCCCACGTTATTGAAATTTCCCTCCTGAAGGTTACAAGTGATTGGTCCAATGGCCTTTGCTTAGTGACCATATGTGCTGCATATGACACTGCTGACCACCCCTCTCTTGATATCCTCTCCTTCTTGGGCCTCTGGGATACCATACTATTTCAGCAGGGAAGGCAGCCATGTGGTCCAGTGGATAGAATTTGGAGTCAGGAAGACACCCCCTTCCAGTCTGCATTTCCCTAGAGTCAGGGCTCACACCTCTGCTTCTCTTTCCCTTGAAGGATTCAGCCACTTTAACAGCTTTAAGCATCACCTCCATGTGTTTGGGCGACTCCCAGATCTGTTTGCTTGGTGTCTGGAGCCCACCAGCCACTGATCCCTTCTGTTTTATTTTTGTTGAGACATTTTGTTTCAGCATGGCAGGCACCGGTCCCTCAGGGCCACGTAGCTCCCCAAGACCAGGAGGGGCAGTCCAGTCCTTCTCTGCTTTGGGAGAGGCCCTTTCCTCATCGGAAGTCCCCCTTTCACCAGAGTCGCAGTTTCACCCTAGAAAATGAACAGAAACCACTTACATAGAAGTAAACATAGACTTACATAGAAGCCCACCACAAGATTGCGGGTGCACATGCTTCTTCATTCACAGTTTTCAGAAACGTTAGAGAAAATCCTGAAGAGCGAGCAGGGGCTGCTGGTGCAGTCTGACCCCTGCGGGTCTAGCCGTTTGTCCGGAGAGAAAGGCCAATCACTCAGCGCCGGTGTTGTTCGTCCACTTAATCCGGAGGTTGTTGTCATCTGAAGTTATCGTCATTTATATGATGATAGTGATAATGACCGCAGCAAGCCTTCCGGAGAATTGTAGAGCTTGTGAAACACTTTACATGTATTGTCTCATTTCATCTTTCAAAGCAACCCTGGGAGGCAGGTGTTATCATCAGGTGAGGAAACAGAGGCAAATGGTTGAAATGACTTTCCCAGGATCACACAGCGAGGCTGGATTTGAACTCGGGCCCAAGGCTCTGTCCACTGTACCCCCAAGCTACCTAGTGGAGGGTTCTGTTTTTGGTGCATTTGTCCTCCTGGTGCTACTTTCTTCCCTTGGCATCACTTACTATGAGTCTTTTTGTTTTCTTCCTATTTTTTTCCTTATGGGCAACATTTCGATCAGCATAATCAGTCATTTCTTGTCACCAGAATCTGCTCCTTCAGATGACGATGCTAATGCCAGTTTGTCCAGGGCATCCCTTGCAACAATGTGGTGAGCTGAGTGCTCCTCTTGTCTCCACTCTATAAACGAGGAAACTGAGGCACCTATCCAGGGTCACATGGCTGTTCAGAGGCTGAGGCAGGATTTGCACCAAGGGCCCCGGCTCAAACCAGGGACAGCGTTTCCCTCTGTTCTTGGCCGTCTCTGTCACATTTCTCACTGGGTCCTAGTCCCAGGTCATGACTTCCTCCTGATTGAATGGGTCAACACCTTCAATGGGGTCCTTGTCTCCTGCTTAGATTATTAGGAGCTCCTCTAACTTATCTCCTTTCTCCATCTGTCTTTCAGCTTGCCCCTTCCCACCTGAGCTTTCCCCAGCCACGGCTTCCCATATCCTATCAAATGAAATCCAGACTCGAAGCCTCAGACTCTGGCTCCAGCCTTCCCAGATATGCCAGGCACGTCACCTCTCTGGGCCTTTCAGCAGGCTCCTGAATGTACCTACTGTGTGCAGGGCAGGAGGACTTGGTGAATGGCTTGGGTCCTCAAAGAGCTTGGAGGCCACGGCTTGGCCGTGGCTCCTTGCTCATTTTGGGGTTCTTCCCCCATCTTACCCCATTCCAAGCAGCCTCTCCAGGCTGTTCTAGTCTCCCAGTGCTGGCTGCTTCCTTGGAATGCCCCCATCAGACTCCATTGTCTGCCCCTTCATTTGACCCTTAATCTCCTGGTGCCTTGATCCAGTCGTGTGGAATGGGTGAACCGTACATTCATGTCTGTGTGTCTCCTCACCCACAGCATCAGCCACCAGACCAGGGACCTTTCCTCACACAACCTTCAAGGCCTCTTCTGGCCCCGACATCCTGTGGGTGACCTTGGCCTCCAGGCCCTCCGTTTCCTCCTCTGCAAAGTGAAAGGGTTGAGCTAGGTGATCCTTCTCTGAGTTTCTTTCCAGCCCCACAATTGCACAGTTCAGAAATGTTCCCAAGGTCCTCAGTACTGTGTTCCATTCATAGTAGTTGCTCAAGATTTGTCAAATGACTTATTTTTCCTGTGGGCCTGGAGAGGTGGTGGCTGTTTGCTGAGTCAGAATACCATGGTCTTGTCCCCTGCAGATTGTGAGAAGATATAGTGACTTCGACTTACTCAACAACAGTTTGCAGGTGAGTGTTGGCAAAATCAAAACCAATGGGAGGGGGGAGTATTGGGAAAAACCAATATGGCAAGGGGAGTGTTGGCAAAACCAAAACCAATATGGCAGGGGTCGGGGGGAGGGGCAGTGAATGTTGGCAAAAACCAAAACCAATGGGCGGGGGTGGGTGTGCAGGGTGGAGGAGGAGATGGGAGTATTGGGAAAAACCAATATGGGGGGGAGGGTATTTGGAAAAACCAGCAGGCTGGGGGGGGGAGGGTGAAAAGCCATAATGCAAACCGAGAAATCACCTCATCTCTGGTACAGGTGACAAAGACTGACTGTAGGCAAGACTGTCCAGCTCCTAGAATTCGACTTCCACAAATAAATGACCAGCTATTTTTGTCAGGTGTTTGAATTCAGAAGGTGTCACTGCAGAGCCAGCAGACATTGGCCAGACATGATCATATTTGACTGTTTGGCCTCTTAGATGGTAGCTTTCCCTTGCAAAAGCTCTTCCTTCTTCTTTGAAATACAAGGCTTTCTTCCCACAGTTCTAGCCAAGGATGAGGATGAATCCATCCACAAACATTTATCTGACACCTACTCTGTGCTAGGCCCTGTGCATGGCACTAGGGGTACAAAGGAACAGAATGAACTAATCTTTGCTGATGCCTAATGGTCTCCTGTTAAGCCTCTGCTTGGCCAAAGAACCCCTTGGCTGTCTTACCTTCTGTTTTTTGGTTGGCAGGTTGGCCCAGAATGCAACGTTTTGGATTTCAGAAAATCCCCTGGCTTGCATTGGGAAGTTGGTTTGATGTATCTCATGAAACCCTTTGACTCCTAGTGAGAAAAGGGACTGATGGCCTTGTTATTATTTTGGGATGGGAAGTGAGGGGCAGCAAGGCCCACGCAGCATGGGCAGGGTGGGGGAAAGCTGTTGCTACACATATGCCACTGCCTGGAAAAGTCAGGGACATTAAACCGGCAGTCATTAATGAAGCATCTATCATGTTCCAGGCTTGGTGTGCCAGGTCTACAAAGCCAGATGTTTAAACAGCCCTTACAAAGGAGGGTGGGGAGAGACGAAGCCTGGGCAGCCAGGGGGCTGATCTTTCTTGTGCTCAAGCTGAATGTTATTGACCGAACCTCCGAAAATGCCATGTTGAGATCCCCAAACATGAGAAATGTACACACATTATCCTTTGCATCATGACTGGTCCGTTTATAGATCCTACTCATCCTTTGATGCACCTTGCCTTTCTCCCTTTAAGCCTCTAGATGGAATATTGACAAAGATTGAATTATCTTCTCTGAAGCGTTTAATCTGTTTCATTTTAACGCAAGAATAGGGCATGTACTGACATTCTCAATCCAGCGTCTGTGAGCTGTGCATCAATTTTCTGCTTCTCTCCCGAGCTCTTCCTGCTCCCTGGGCTCACAGGACAATTCTCAAAGCGTTCTGAGCATTCTCGTACATGTTTCTCTCTTTGGGACAAATGATCATCTTCATGGTTTTATCAGAAAGGGCCCGTGGCAGAGCTAGTACCCAATGGCATGTTTGAGAGCCAAAAAACACAAACTTTGTCTAGAAAAGAGGAAGAGAGCTGTGGATGTTCTTTCTTTTCTGTCCTTCCTTTGAAAGCTGGAGGGTGAGTCCCTGCGAGCCCCAGATCAGAGAGATGCCTTTTCCAGAGTAATCTTCCCTTAAGAAAATGTGGTCTCAGAAAGGCACATGCTTATTGCAAATCAAAATGTACATGTGTATTTACATTGGCACACTCTGGGCTGGACACAGCCAGATATTTCAGCAGGAGACTTGTCAGAATCCAAATAAACAAACAGAAGAAATGACAACTTTGCAGGAACACACATTTAGAGGCACGCTGCAAGACACTGGCACAGAGCAAGAAGACAGCCTTCATTTCTAATCCTTCCTGACAGCCCATTGACTAAGTCAAGAGAGCTCTGAAGAAATAGAAACAAAACCTGGCCCTCTGAAACTGGGCCAGGCCCAAGTTGGGGACTCCCCCTGATTGCCACACAAGGCAGAGCTCAGGTCTTTGATGAGGCCTCTGAGGAACCTCGATTCATGAGGATGGATGTTCCTTCAGGCAGTTTTCTCAGGGATCACAGAATGTATTGAAGACTAAGATGCTTTTCTGAGAGCTAGGCCTGGCTCCTTGTGTGACCTTGGGCTGAGATCCACCCTCTCTGGGCCTTTCCTCTTCTGAAGTGGTTAAACCAGGGAAGCTCTCAGTGCTTAAGGCCTGGGAATTAAGCTGTGAGGAGGGGGTGCCTTTTGTCACTCTGGGGACGCTTTATTCCAAACTCCACCTCATTCCTTTTCTTTGGTGGATATTTGGGAAGTAGGAATGGGTGGCTTTGGAAGTATCAAGGTCACAGCCTGGCCTCACTTGGTGAGGGTAGTGTATAGAATGGAAGGACTCCCTCCCCCGACCCCCCAAAATGCTCAGGAATGTTTGTAATTAGGAACTTGGCTCAATATCTCCCAGTGAAATACAATGTGGAGCAGGGACCTAGAAAATAACTCATCTGGCTGAAGAACTCTGTGACACCGACAGCTCCTGGCCTTGGTTTCTTTGTCTATAAAATGGGCAATTGGAGTCGCTTATGTCTAAGAGAGAGAGAGGCAGTGAGATGCAGTAGGACGGCTGCTGACCTTGGAGTCATGTGTCTCTGCCATTTACTCCTCTGGTGACCTTAGGCGAGTCATGGTAATTTCTCTGTGTCTCAGTTTCCTTCCCTGTCAAATGAGGGGTTGGATTGGATGGCCCCAAGTTTCCTTCTAGCTCTAGGCCTAGGATTATGGGGTCCCTTCCATTTCTCAAAGTGTTACTGAGCTTTTTTACTGCAGGCTTAAGAGATAAGCTGCTCATTCGGAGAAAACTTGGAAGAAATGAAGGCCAGGGGCTTGGGAATAGGAAAAAAACTTTGGTTGAAGGCAATCTGCAAATTATTTTAAAAGAACTGGTTTTGCTAGAAATGGTTAAAGAATCAAGAATTGCACACCTGCTTGGTAGGGGTGGTTCCCTCCAGGTAAAGGGGCTCAGTTTCTTGAGAAGGATGCATATAGAATTTGGGGCTTCCCTGAACCAGGCTGTTTCAGCTTGAAAGGAATGGGCCTCCTTCGTGGTTACCTTTCCTCTCTGTATTGTTGTATAGCAGGTATTGTGAGTGAGTCCCAGGGGAATTCCAGGGGGGGCTTTCCTGTCTGGCTCTCCTCCTTTGAAAGGATACAAAAAGGGAAGCAGCTCAGGATATTAGAGAAAGTCCTGGAAGGAAAGCAAAGAGGGGCCATGCATGCTCATTCTTTTCCAATGCCTTTGAAGGCTCAGGTGGTGGAGGAGGCTGGGCTTTATGGACTTGTCTGCCAGCAAGTATTGGCTTCTTTTCTATTCATTCACAAGGGTTCTAAACCTTCTTCTCTGCAGTTGGTGTCAGACAAGCTTTTAGAACTTGGGAGAGTGATCAAAAAAGAACAGAGGCCTCTCCCGAATTCGGACATTAAACAAAGAATTGCTTGGTTTAAAAAGTCAAAATACGCGTTTTTACATAATATCGTTGCTTCATGAGAGGCAGTGTGATGTGCTAGATAGGGAATTGTACTTAGAGGCAGGAGGACTAGAGTTCAAATCCTGCTCAGGCACTTACTGGCTGTGTGACCCTTAACCTCTCTGTGCCTTGGTTTCCTCATCTGTAAAATGAGGGGGTTAGATTAGAGCAGCTCTAGATCTGTGATCTCACACATTAGTTCCTGATGTGCATTTGGTAGAGGAAGTTTCCTCTCCAGGAACCACCCCCCCAACCCAGACAGACAGACAGACACACACACACACCCACTGAAATCATCTATCTAAATGCTCCTAGCTGGCCCCTTCCCCTTTTCTTTTCTTTCTTCCTTTTTATTTCTTAGGACTACTTATTTTTTAATTAATTAATTAATTTTTGGGGTTTGCAGCACTCAGTTCCACAAGTTTTTTAGCTCCAAATTTTCCCTCCTCCCCCTCCCCCCTCCCCCCCAAGACAACATGTGATCTGATATAGGTTCTACATATCCCTTCACATTAAACTTATTTTCCCAATAATCAAGTTGTAAAGAAGAATTATAACCAATGAAGTGAACCATGAGAAAGATGTAACAAAACCAAAAAGAAAAGGGAAAAAAAGAGCCAAGTTTGCTTCAATCTGCATTCAGATTCTGTAGTTCTTTCTCTGGATGTGGATAGCATTTTCCATCATGGGTCTCTTGGAGCTGTCTTAGAACCTTGCATTGTTGAGAAGAGCTGAGTCTATCAAAGTTAGTCATCACGGAAGCAACGTGTCTGTGGTTCTGTGCAATGTTCTCCTGGTTCTGCTCCCTTCACTCACCATCAGATCATATAAGACTCTCCAGGTTCTTATGAAGTCCATCTGCTCCTCATTTCTTACAGCACAATAGTATTCCATTACATTCATATACCACAACTTGTTTAGCCATTCCCCAATTGATGGGCATTCCCTTGATTTCCAATTCTTTGTCACCACAAAAAGAGCTGCTATAAATATTTTTGTACATACGGTTCCCTTTCCCACTTGTGTGATCTCTTTGGGATATAGCCCTAGAAGTAGTATTGCTGGGTCAAAGGGTTTTTATAGCCCTTTGGGCATAGTTCCAAATTGCTCTCCAGAATGATTGGACCAGTTTGCAACTCCACCAACCATGCAATAGTGTTCCAATTTTCCCACATCTTCTCCAGCATTTATCATTTTCCTGTTTTCACATGTTAGCCAATCTGACAGGAGAGATGTGGTACCTGAGAGTTGTTTTGATTTGCATTTCTCTAATCAATAGAGATTTAGAGAATTTTTTCATATGACTATAGATATCTTTAATTTCTTCCTCTGAGAACTACCTGTTCATATCCTTTTGACCATTTATCAATTGGGGAATGACTTCTGAAATTTGACTCAGTTCCCTGTATATTTTAGAGATGAGACCTTTGTCAGAGACGCTGGTTGTAAAAATTCTTTTCCAATTTTCTGCTTCCCCCCAAATCTTGATTGCATCGGCTCTTCTTGTACAAAAACTTTTCAATTTAACGTTATCAAAATTATCCATTTTGCATTTCATAATGCTCTCTATCTCTTGTTTAGTCATAAATTTATCCCTTCTCTATAAAGTCTGACAGGTAAACTCTTCTCTCAGGAATACTTATTTTAACATCTAAAGTGAGGAGAGATAAAATTCTCCATGGCAGTGGAGCAGGGCCATGACATCTGCTATCACTGTAACCTCCTGGGAATTAAATTCCACAGCTCCCATAAACAGTCGTACAAGCCCTGACATGATGTCTGCAAAGATCGGCGAGTTTTCCTTGAGTGAAATGAACCTTGAAAGATTAGCTTGGTTGTAAACTCAGGTCTTTCCAAGCCCGACCCAGTGAGACACTCCATGAAACACATTCTCTAGCCACCCCCTGCCTGCCCTACACAGCCTGGAAATGAGAAAAGCGTGAAAGGGCTTGGGTACGCTCAGCTTGAGCTGGCGTTTGCTTGTATACGTGGGCTCCTCTGGCGGTTGAGTCTAGTGCCTGACCCCTGCTCAAAGCATCCCCCACTCACAGTAATGCTGCTTTCTTGGAGGGGTCTTCCCTTCAGGCCTGGGCTCTACTTACACCCAGCCATTCATCTCAGATCCCAACAATTCAGCTGCAGCCTTTAAGGATTTTTCTTTTTTATTATCAACTTAAATGTCAACGAACACGGACATTTCAATATACAAATAAAAACTAAAAAGAGGATTGTATGTGAAAATGTGAACTTTAGCCCCATGGTTTTTAAAGGTGTATATTAAATTTAATGCAGTAATAACACCCCTGCCTTCCTTACCTGGCTCCCCTTCTACTAGCTTTCTTAGCTGCATTTTTACATGTTTCATTGACTCCCTCTTCTTTTTTTCCTTCCTTATTTGTGTCACTGTCACTATCCACAAACTTCTTCACATGACCCCCTTCCCCTCCACCTGCATCTTCAAACATTTCCCCCTCGACTTTACACTCTGTGCCCCATTCACAAAAATAATAAGTGATTGGTTAGCCTCTGTACCCAATGAATTAATTCTTCTCTCTTCAGATATATACATACTTTTATTTCTCAGTCAATAAGCCTTTTTTAAAATACGGAACTCATTTAAATTTTTTTCTTTTATTATTATGAACTATCTTTTTAACAAAATTTCCTTCCTCATTTCTTTATTTCTATAAAGGTGCCGTTACCTCATTAATTACTCAGGCTCAAAGCCTCAGAGTTATTTTTGATTCTTCCTTCTTCATAATACTCTACTTTCAGTTCCCCCTGGCAATTCTCTTAATTTTTATTTTATTCTTTAGTTTTTACCATTCGCTTTTAAAAGATTTTGAGTTCCAAATTTTTTTCTTCCCCTCCCCACTCCCCAAGAGGGCATGCAATCTGACATAGGCTATATGTGTACAGGGTGTCCCTAAAGTCTGGACACATAGGCAAAAATGCAGATTTTCAAGAAATAAAATGAATGAAATTTTCAACAACATTTTATTTAATTGGAATATTAACAAATAACATCTTTAATTCATTTGTGATGCAAAGGTTGATGTGCTTTGCAAGATTCACATGAACTCAATGCAATAACTCCACATTGCTGTCAATTGCCTATGTGTCCAGACTTTAGAAACACCCTGTACAATCATATTAAACACATTTCCACTTTAATCATGTTGTGAAAGAAGAATCAGAACAAAAGGGAAAAACCACGAGAAAGAAAAAACAACAAGAAAAGAGAAAATAGTGTGCCCTGATCCGCATTCAGACTCCATAGTTCTTTCTCTGGGTGTGGGTAGCATTTCCCACCATGAGTCTTTTGGAGTTACCTTGGATTGTTGGGTTGCTGAGAAGAGTTAAGTCTATTAGAGTTGGTCAGAACACAGTGTTGCTGTTACTATGTACGATGTTCTGGTTCTGCTCACTTCACTCAGCCTCAGTTCATATAAATCTTTTCCAGGTTTTTCTGAAATCCGCCTGCTCATCATTTCTTATGGCACAATCGTATTCCATTACATTCATATATCACAGCTTCTTCAGCCATTCCCCAGTTGGTGGGCATCCCCTCAATTTCCAATGCTTTGCCACCACAAAAAGAGCTGCTTCAATAAGCATTTTAAAAAGTACCTACTATGTGCTAGGCAGTGTGCTGAGTGCTGGGGATACAAAAAAAGGCAAAAGACAGTCTGCGCTCTCAAGGAGCTCCCTGAGTAGTGGGGGAGACTACATGCAAACAGCTCTGTACAAACAAGTCACATGAAGGATAAAAAGGAGGTAATCAGCAGAGAGAAAGCCCTAGTAATTAAGGGTGATTGGGAAGGGTGGTTTTTAGCTGAGACTTCAAGTCAGGGAAGCCAGGAGACAGTGAGGAGGAAGGAGTGGATTTCAGGCATGGGGGAGAGCCAGAGAAAATGCCTGGTGTCAGGACACGGGGCATCATTTTCAAGGAATAGTAGGAGGCCAGTACACTCTTACTGGGAGTGAGTGGGGGAGGGGATAAGAAGACTGGAAAGGTGGGAGAGGGCTATAGAGGGCTTCGAATGCCAAACAAAGGATTTTCTATTTGATCCTGGAGGAGCTTTTTGATCCCCCTCCCCCCCATCTTCACTAGCTGGCTGCCATCCCACCTGCAGGGAATCAAGGACAAAAGGGTTGATTGACAACGTCAAAGTCTGCAGAGGGGTCAGAAAGGATGAGGTGACACGGCCAGACCTGTCCTTTAGAAACGTCACTTTGACAGCTGAGTGGAGGATAGACTGGGGCAGGAGACTCCTGAGGCAGGGACATCATCCCCAGACTGTTGAGACCCTCCAGGTGGGAGGCAATGTGCAGGCCACACCAGGGTGGTTGGAGTGTCAGTGAAGAGAAGAGAGCACATATGAGAGAGTCTCCATAAGTGAGATTGGAAGGACTTTGCAACAGGTTATGTACGGGGAGGTGAGAGAGAGTGAGGAGGTAAGAACATTGCCTCGGGTGTGAACCCGGGTGACTGGGAAGGTGCTGTTGTACCTGAGCAGTATTGTGGACTTTGGAAGAGGGGAGAGGATATAGGGGGTGGGGAAGGAGAATGAGTTCAGTCTTGGATGTGTTGAGTTTAAGATGTCTGTGGCACATCTGGTTTGGGATTTCCAATGGTTACTTGGAGCTTAAGACTGGAAGTCAGGAGAGAGGATAAGACTGGACACATAGATTTGAGAAGCATGGGAGCTGATGAGAGTTTAGAGGGAGAAGACAAGAGGGCCCAGGACTGAGCCACCATTAACAGGGATGACCTGGACAAAGACCCAAGAAAGGAGACTAAAAGAGATAGGCAGGAGAACCAGGAGAGAGCACGCTCACAGAAACCTGCAGAGAATCAAGGGCAAGAGAGTTGATTGAGAGCACAAGCTGCAGAGGGTCAGAAAGGATAAAGATTGAGAAAAGGCCATTGGATTTGGCAGTCAGGAAATCATTGGTAATTTTATTGTTGTTCAGTCATTTCAGCCATGTCAGACTCTTCATGGCCCTACTGGGGGTTTTCTTGTCAGATACTGGAGTGGTTTGCCATTTCCTTCTCCAGCTCATTTTACAGATGAGGAAACTGAGGCAAATGGGGTTACACTGGTTCTCCTGACTCCAGGGCCAGTCCTCTATTCACTGCATCACCTAACTGCCCCACGTTTGCAGATTTTAGGGAAGCAGATGGGGAAATGGACAGGAAGTGAAAGGGTAGGAATGATAGAGGGAGCAGTCTGCTTGAGAAGATAAGATCGATTGTGCATGAAGAGGGATTTGCACCAGTTAGAAGGGCCCCCTCTTCATGTGAAATGGGGGTGAAGGAGGAGATTGTGGCAGAAGGCATCTGAGTGATGGGAGAGGAGGAGGAAGCTCTCAGCAGATGATTTCCATTTGTTCAGTCAAACATGACACAGGATTCTCAGCTGAGAGGGCGAGGGAGGGTGGCCACGTGTGAAGAGGGATGGAAATGTTTGGAAGAGCATTGTGCTAAGTAGGGGTAGTGTGTTAGTGAGGTATCAAAGGATTTTCTTGTCCCAATGAGGGACCAATTGTGGTTGTGTAACATAAATTTGTAATGGACCCAGTCGGAACACTGATCATTTTCTCCATCGCTCAGGAGCACATGTGTGGGAGAGGGGGAGGGCAGCAGATAGTGGGAGTGATCCAAGGCTGCGGCTTGGCAGGGCAAGATCAATGATAGAATAAGAGAGAAGGAGACTCGAGAGGAGAACAGTGTAGAGTTGAAGAACTGCTTTACTCAGGAGTCAAGATGGGGAAGGAAGAAGAGTGTGGCCAGTGCAGGTGCGATGGCTTGGGAAAGTACTGAGGGGCTGAGGATTTGGAGGTCACACCAAGGATAAAGAGCAGGATTTGGGGTAGCAAGGCAGAGGGAAATTATGATAAGAGAATTCAGAATTCATGAGCATGGAAGCAGAAGTACAGCAAGATCAAGGGTATGGCCATGTCTTCATTTGCCAACAGCTGCTTACTCTTCTTGGTTTCAACACCACCGTGGTCCTCATGCCTTCACGCTGGGTGCTGCCCTCCCCTTTGCAGCTTTCTTCTTGTGTACCATCTTCCCCCATGAGACTGTAAGCTCCCTGAAGGCAGGGACTGTCATCCTTTTTCTTATTTGTATCCCCAGCGCTTAGCACAGTGCCTGGCATATAGTAGGCACTTGTATGTAAGTGAGGTTGGGTGGCCAAGAAAGAGGCAAGACAGATCGCCAAGGAAAGACCACTTTTATGTATCTGAAAAAGGATCGGAAATGAAGCCGGTCTGCTCAACAACAAATCGCCCTGCGGGAAGGAAAAAACAAAACATCTGCTATGCGTCTCTTCTGGCATTTTCTAAATAATTGAATTGTCAAAACAGAAGGTTTGGAATTGGCAGTTGTGGTTTATATCACGGCCAAGATCTGACTGCATCTTTATGGCTTGAAAAACATTTCTGAGTGAAACTGGTTAAGCCTGCCTTGCATTCGTGGAGATATTACATCCCTTCTGGTGTCTTAAACATGCCCTTCTCGTTACATACCCTCTTTTGGCTTTTTTTTTGCTAGTACCCTGTTTTAGACTAACTGTCTGCCTAAAAGCAAGGGCAGTCGGGAATTGTATTACTCTTTGAAAGTGACTTTTCTCATTGAATTGCCTTCCTGACTCATTGTTTTACAGGCTTAAAAAAAAATCTGTGTAAAGATTTGAGATTAACCAAACTAAGAGAATGGTAGAAGACCCAGGGGAGTTTCTTTTTCTTTTTTCAAACAAGCAAAGTAGTGCATTATGAAATTTAAGCAGTAATAAAACCAATTAAACTTTTATTTGCAACTAATTAAACAACCATACAAAATCTAACAATTTTCATTCACTCCCCCCTTCTATGTCCTGTTTTCTTTGCCCATTCATCTCTGTATTTGGGCAGGTTGATCCTTTAACATATTGATAGCCTGAGTGGACAGTGTCTCCAATTGTTCACTTTGCTTCATCTCATAAGTCCTTCCATATTTATTTTTTAACATTTTTTTTATCATGAAGTTAACATACCACAAACCACAAAGCATGAATACTTCAAGATGCAAAGTTAGGAAGGAAAATTGCATGAAAAACTGTGAACTGTTACATCCATTAAGACTTTTTGGACAGTGCATGTGAGAGTGTGTGTGTGTGTGTTGTATGTATATATGTGGACTATTTGTGCCTGATCTGTGGTAGAGCCTCTGGAGCTTGTATTGGTCTGATCAGCCAGGGTCAGACACACTGTACCTTGACCCCCAACATAGTGACATCATTTGGACCCTCTTCAAGAGCAAAGGAAATAACCAACCAACATATACATCAAGTTTAATGTGGCAGTCAGTAAATTGCTGCATTTGTGTTCCCTTCTGCACATTATATTTTCCTTCTGTTCCCTTAAAAAAAAACTTGACTTGTATGAACTGATACAGAGTGAGGTGAGCAGAACCAGGAGAACCATTAATACAATAACAGTAACACTATAAGAACAAATAATTTAGACTTAGGGCCTCTGCTTGATGCAGTGATGGGTCCCCACATTAATACAATAACAGTAACACTATAAAAACAAATAACTTAGACTGATGCAGCCATGGGTCCCCACCTCCTGACAGAGAAGTGAAGGACTCAGGACAAACTGACCCATGCTGAGCATGGCCTGTGCAGGGATTTGTTATATTTCACTATGAGTATTTGTTACTAGAGTTTTGTTTTTTTTTTTCAATGAGTTAGAGGGTGGGATGGGGTAGGAGGGAGACAAACTAGATTTTTGTTCGTTGAAAAAAACAGAATTAAATTTTAAAATGTATTGTTGGTGCTCTTTTCCTCACCTCAGTCTATTTATTTACATTCTTCACATTTTATACGTTAATGTACCTCAGTTTATTCAGCTCTTCCTTTATGTTAGATATCTATTTTTAAAGTATTCTGGATGTTGGGGTTCTTGTTGCTGTTGCAATTACAGAGCGTACTATCACACACATCTTTGAATTGCATAGCTCTACTTTAACAAAACAATTCTTAGGGAATGTTCCCAATAATAGGTCAAAGAATATGATTATCATTATCAATATTAATAACTAGTATTTCTATAGCACTTCAAAGGTTTGTAAAGCACTTGACATCTGTTATCTCATTAAGAAGTGAAAGGTTGTACAACCTCCACAATCCTAATTTTAAACTTGAACATTTCCAGAGAATAGATCTCAGTGGCTTGCAGAGATACCAACAGATTCACCCAGGCCGTGTCATTTCTATGCTCAGGGCCTTAGTTTCTCATCTGTGGAATGAGGGGGCTGGCAAGGCAAGGCACCCGATTGATAAGGCACCAAGTTAGTTAGTCGGCCTTGTTAGTGGGGAAGGTTGGGGATATAATATTTTTATTTTTGTTTTTTCAAGATTTCAGGTCTGAGCCTACCTCTTCCTCCCAAAAAATTGATTGGCAACATGGATCGGGAATTCATAGCTGAAAGACAGAAAGGGCTTCAGAACTATCTCAATGTGATCACCACAAACCACATACTGTCCAATTGTGAGCTGGTTAAGAAATTTTTAGACCCCAACAACTATTCTGCAAATTATACCGGTAAGTGAAGCCACCCATAACCTTTAAGAGACAGTTGCAGATGAGAGGAGGAGGAGACAATCTTATATATAGAAAGAAAAAAACGGAAGTCTGAGTGAGAAAGGACCCGGGACTTTTAAATTATTCAACGTTTGCTTCATTTAAGTATCTTGATTTTTAGGTGGGGGTGGGGGGGAGCACTTAGGGGACTGGATTTATTTCCTTTCAACTCTGCACTCCAGATACATAAAGGGAAAATTGATTTCTGGAAATGTTCATGCCTGCTATGCATTCACTTTTATCCGTGTGTAGACTCCGGAGCTTTATTGCTTACGTCAGTACTGATTTTATATTGGGTGTGTGCGCTCCTTCCTTTGCTATCTATCGGATTGTCCCTCTGTGCCTTAGCGTAGATGGCTTCATGAGTGGGTGGGCCCTCAGAATTCATTTTTCTGAAGACAAATCCTTCGAGATCTCAGGATCACTTTTATGCCATATTAAGGCACTTCAGTAGGACATGGGAGAATCGAGTCTTCTTAAATAGTTTAATCACCTTTGTTGCCTGTATTACATCTCTGTTATATCCAATAACAGCACAGCTATGAACAATTTAAGGTGGCAGCTAATTAAAATGCATTTATATTTAGCTTTGCAATGGCCTTGTAGACTTAAATTTTAAATTTGGGTATTACATAGGAGTCTATTTGAAAGGGACTGGGAAGCTATCTAGTGGCCTCATTCTGACCTTTGCTCATCTCCTCCCTGAAGTCAGTCCATGCCAAACACCAGCCTAAGGGGAGCAGTCTTTTTTCCTCTCTTCCCTGGAGCAGAGGCCCTGGTTAAACATCTGAGCTTGAAAGGGCTTCTTTGACAGGTACAAAAGGATAACATAGAGTAACAACGTAATGGCACCAGATGTCAACCAGCAAGTTATTAAATTTTCATTAATTTTGTACTCTGGGAACCATCATGATAAAATACCAGAAAGCGTTGCAGGTGAACTGATAAATAACACTTAGTGGTGGCCAATGATCGAGTCAGGGAGGGCCAAGAATGTTTCATGTGGTTTTGTCAATAAACCAGTCCCATCAGTTTGGCTTTACCCAAGCTCCTGTGGGTCTCTGCTCGGCTTCTTGTTTGCTGCCGCCACCTTCGCTCAGGCATTCGGCGCCTCTTCCTCTGCTGTCTCCAAGTCACTCATCTGTCCTCCTGATCTAATCAGTCCTTCTCCTGCTTGCCAGCATCACCCCACTCTCCTTCTCAGAATCCTTCCTTGGCTCCCAGTTCTTAGCCTGAAGGCTCTCTACAATATGGCCTCCACAGGTAGGCCTTCCAGCACAGTTATTCCAGCGAGATGGGACAGCTCCTTGGACCGTCTTACGTAGGCGCATGTCTTCTGTCTCCGTTAGGCTCCA
Organism: Trichosurus vulpecula; assembly: GCF_011100635.1. Lineage (NCBI taxonomy): Eukaryota > Metazoa > Chordata > Mammalia > Diprotodontia > Phalangeridae > Trichosurus > Trichosurus vulpecula. The sequence goes on along the minus strand of NC_050581.1, from coordinate 185,523,525 downwards.
GGCTCTGTGTTCTTTTCTGTCTTGCTGTCTCTGATCTCTCTGCCTCGCACATAACTGGTGCTTGGTAAATGTTTATCAAATTGACCTGGAACTAGAAAACAAAGTTTACTTACTGACTTCCTTATTTCACCGCTGCGGTAAAAATTGATTGTAATGAATCTTTAGTTTAATAAGTAAGGGAATCCTCAGGTGGTATTCTTTTATGACAGAGGAAAGAGGTTTTATTCCTATTTCATAAATGGGGAAATTGAGGACCAGATGTCATCTAGTCTGTCATTGTATTATTGGTGGTCCACGGAAGAAACCGCATGATACTCCTATACCCTACTCCTGGCTAAGAATCTGCCTATCACGTTGAAGAGTCATAGAGAGGTCAAATAAAATTGCATTCAAGAAATGAGGGGGAGGGCACACACAAAGCCAGTATGGAAACCACGTTGGCCAGGAGTTAGAGAATCTACAGTTTTGTTGGTTTTTTTCTTCATAAGCAGCTGGGTGGCTCAGTGGGTGGAGCTCTGGAGGTGAAACCTGAGTTCAAACCTGGCCTCAGGCACTTGTGGCTCTGGGCAAGTCACTTAACTTCTGTTTGCCTCAGTTTCCTCCTCTGTAAAGTGGGGATAAGAAGAGCACCTCCCTCCCAGATTGTTGGGAGGATCAGATGAGATGGTGCTTGTACAGAGCTTAGCACAGTGCCTGGCACATAGTAAGTGCTTAATAAGTGTTTGTCCCCATTACCCACTTAACCCAGCAGAATAGACAGCCTGTGGAGCGTAGCTACATCCTAGTGGTCTCCTCAGGGCCCCATCGCATCCCTTCTGACCGATAGGGGAGACATTCTTCCATTATCTGCAACATCACTGGAGAACGGAGACACCCAGGTGGGGATGACTGGCCCTGGATGGGTTGGTGAGCAGCCCCATGGGAGGCAGACAGCCCCTTCTCAAGGTTAAAGTCGGGACTGGGGAAGTTGAACAGCCTTGATGGTTCTTTTTGGCATTGTATACTCACACACATGCTCACACTCACAAGTACTTGCTAACTCTCACACACAGTCAAGAGCACTCACACACACACATACACATATATACTCACACATGCTCATACACACACACACACACACACACACACACACACACACACACACACACACACTCTGTCTCTCCATCATTGCCTCAAGTCCTCTCCATCCTCCTCTCCACCTCGGAGAGTCAGAGTAAGGAGCCAGGAGCACAGGGCCCTGTGGGAAGGATATTGAGAGCATTGGAAGCCTCTGCTGAGCCCTTGTAAGTGGCTCAAGCCACCACTGGAAGAACCAGAATCTTTGTGAGATCCGCCTGCCATGGGGGTGTTCTTCTCCATTTGAGAGATGCCGACTGACTCCTGGGGGAGGAAATGTAGGGCCTTGGAGTTTGCTCTCTGCCTCTAGCTTCCTCTAGCAGGTGGAGAAAAGGGAAACATGCATGTGTGGCCTGTTGCACCATCAGTGGGCCTCCTGCAGGGCTCTGCCTTGGGTTTCTTCACCCTGTGAGGGGCTGATTATCACTGAGCCCAGCCCAGTTAATGGTGTTGTAATCTGCCTGAGTAATGAAGATCAGGCCCTCCCTTGTCCCCAGCCCCGTCTGGAGAAGTTCTGCCTTCCCTTGCCACCTTTGAGAAGGGTCTCAGTAGCCTTTCTGCCCTCTTGGATTTTGTCCTGCTTGCAGGCCTCTGCCCCAGGCCTTTCCAGAGTGCTAGGTGCGGATTGCAGGGCTGTGCCTTATTTCAGGGTTTGAGCCCTGACCCCTGTGGCTCTGCAGGCAGCTGCCTCCCAGATCTGGGAGGTAGGGGCTAATCGTCATAACAATAGCTAACATTTAGATGGTGCTCACTCTGTGCCCAGCCCTGTGCCTGGCCCTTTACAGTAATTATCTCATTTGAAATTCATAATAACCCAGGGGGCTGTTGTCCCCATTTTACAGTTGAGGAAACAGACAAACAGCAACTGGCCCAGGGACACACAGCTAGTAAGTGTGTGAGGAATCTTCCTGACTCCCCAGTCTGGCATTCTTCTCTCTACCCCATGTTTAACTGTAGACTGTGGTTGGCAGACCTCGGGCAGTAGGAGGTGTGGGGAGCAGCTTTTGCTACCCAGGTGAACGGCATTGGTGTTAAGTGAACAAACCAAACACCCCAGAACATGCCTTAGCCAGCAACACTGTAGAAACCACGTGGGCAGGTTTGGGCTTTGGGGGTTTTTCTGTAACTCCTCCCCAGACTTTTACTTCATCCCTTTTTGGAGCTACTATGACTTTCTTTTTGTCCATTTTTAATAAACTTGTATTGATATCTTTTATTTTAAATCATCGGCATTTCCCAGGGCATCCCTTCTCCTTTGCTGCCCCAGCAATCCATTCCTTAGAACAAAGAAGCAAAAACTTTAGCAAAACTAAGCAAGAGAAAAACAAATCCGACTCAGTGCCACAGAGAAGCTAGGAGAGGTACCTTCCTACACCTTGCCTTTGGGGTCCATTCATTTTCTGTTGTGTTGTGGTTCTCTTCATTCATCGCTGGGGTCCCTGTATGCATTGTTCTCCTGGTTCTGCTTACTTCACTTTCTATCAGCTCGCGTAAGTCTTCCTGTGCTTTCCTCATCCTAGGCATCATTTCCTAGAGCACAGCAATATTCTGGTATGTTCACGCCATTCTGCACTCAGTGGACATCTACTTTGTTTTTAGTTCTTTGCTCTTAAAAAAGTGTTACTCTAAATATTTTAGTCACTACGGGGCCTTTCTTTTAAGTCTTAACATTCTTGAGTTATATGTGCTGGGAGATTTTTAGCATCTACACGGATCCCTCAGGACTTCCAATACTGGAAGCCCAGGGTAGGGGAGGACCAGAGGAGTGTGTCTGTCTCATGCACGTAAACTCCTAGACGATAAAATGTGTGGAATTTGAGTAAGGCTAAAGGCCCTAATCTGATGTGCCGGTGGGATAACATAACATTCCAATTTCTGGTGGTGCTGTAGATTAGATTAAAGGTCTGCTTTAAGATGGCCAGGTCCCGGAAGCTTCATTCTGCTTTTAAATCACCCTGGTGTGCCTAAACATTAGCTTTCAAAGACTTTTGCTCATTGGGGGAGCTGACATCTTTGGAGATGGAATGTGGGAGCCCAGTAGGAAGACAAAGGATGGAATTTGATGCTTTGCTCTGGGTTTCCTGACTTGGTCAGCTCTGAAGGCAGTCAAGAAGCAGCATTTGTTGAATGCACCCAGGCTAGGGAATATTCTGTCTACTGTGTGTATCTGGCAGTTAGCAAAGAAAAAAAGTCAGCGTGGTCCCTTCCCCTGCAGGAGGCTGAGAGATGGATAGGTGACATTATTCAAATCTGGTGACCATTGACTGGGAAGACAGACGTGATATCAAGATACAGTCCCTGGATAAAGCCGTCTTGGCCAGAGCTGGAGAGAGTGGCTTTTCTGACCTTCACAAATTCCAGTAAAGTCACCTGCCTTTTTTCCTTCACTCCTGGAACATACTTGACCCTCACCCAAAGATACCTTGGCTTTGGGGAGGGCAGAGGAGGAAGGAACATGGTTATTTCTGGATTTTTCTTGAACTCTTTCTTGATTCTTATTGCCTTTGAATTAGGAGGTGGGGAGAGGGAGGGAAAAATGATAACCTCGTATCCCACAGAGAACAGGACTTAACCCAGCAGGGGGAAATGGCAGAGCCCAGCAAATATTTGTGGGTTTTCTATCACTCCATAGGGCCCCCTTTCAAGGAACCAAGCTCTGCTGGAGTGAAAAAATACTGCAGTTTGTTTGCACACTCACATAGGATACCCACCTAGCACAGAAAGTGAGTTTTCTTGAATTTCTCAGGCCTTTAAAGTCAAGAAATCATTTTCCATGCCTTCCCCCTCCTTATTAGTAATGAGCCTAGAGGTTCTGTTTGTAGCCTAGGAGGCAAGTAAGCTTCTCAGTCAATAAACATGTGTACTCTGTGGGTCTGTGCACAGCCACACTGTGGTCCCTTGGCAGAGGGATCTTTGAATAAGCCTGCTCTGAATTGGGATGAATCATTCACACTTAAGTAATTTATTTTAAAATAGCAGATGGTTTAAATTTGAGTTTGGAAATACTAGAAACATTTTGTACCAATATTAATTAGAGTAGGTGTAAGGTTTTGCTGTTTGTAGTGGAAGTTTATGGAGTTCCTGACAGGTTAGAGGACATTCCAAGTGGTTCATTACAATTCATGTAATTAGAATAAATATTCATGGAATTTTAAGTGATCCACTGGACCTTTCTCTGCATTTCCGACTGTGAACCTTGTCTTACCTGTCCTAATCAGAGTGCTTTATCTTCTCCCAGCTCTCGGCTCTTAATGGTTTCTCCAGATTGGTGTCACCATAATGTGGCTGGCAAACGGTGATTGCTCTCCTTCTCCAGGGGGAGGGGCACCCCCTGGGGAGGGTCATTTAGTCAGCTGGAGCCCATTTCTGCTGCTCTTCTAATAATACCTTGCCATTGCCCTGGAATTTCACTGATTAAGAAAGGGAAAATTCCATAGTACATTTGGAAGGTTGATAACTTTCCACCAGTAAACAGAATCCTCCTTCTGGAACTGAAAAGGATGCTCTCTCTATAGTCCAGCCCTTCATTTTGCAGATAAGGAAAGAGAGCCCCAGGTGGGTGAATGACTTGCCAAGGTCATTCAGCCAGTAATCATCAGAGGCAGAATTTGAACTCAGGTCACCACGGACTCAGGAGCTAATACTCTTTCCACTGTCCCATCCTACCCTGAAATGGTTTCATAAACATGTTTTATTCCCCCAGGAAAGAAAGGGCAGTGACTTTGCTGATGTACTTCAATAACAGGCCTCTTCTCCTTGTCCTTGGAAAGGGGAGAATGGCCCAGAAGCCAGCCAGGGACCCCCACCCCTTTACAATCCAGTCACTTTTTCTGAGCTGTGGGGTTTTTGTTTGCCGTGTACTTTTACAGTGAACCTTTTCTGTGGCACTAATGGTGCCCCCACGGAGGAGCCCATCTTGCCCACACTACCAGCGTTAAATCGATGTTGGGTAGAGATGGGCGTTGGCCACTAGGGAGCCCAATGAGGCCTGGTCTTTGAGCTGGACATCTCCGAGTGTAGCCAGAGAGATATTAAGATGGTGAGGGGGCATGTAGCAGAGGAAGTGATGACCCCTGGGGCTCTTCACTGTACGCCAGCCATCTCACCTCCTTTCCCTTTTCCATAGGGTCTCCAGCTCCTAACTCAAGGGTCTTCTCTCTCTCCACTCATTCTCCACCACAGCTGCCCAAGTCGGCTCCTAAAGCCCAGGTCTGACCCCATCACTGCCCTGCCCTGCTTGGAACCCTCAGCAACTAGCTGCCCCTTGCCCATAGGATCAAACACAAGTCCTGGCATTCAAGGCTCTCTGTAATACAAGGCCTGGCATTCAAGGTCCTGTATAATCTGCCTCTCCACCACCTTCCTAGCTGTCTGTCGCAGTCATTGTGAATGCCACACTCCATCACCAACCTCTTTGTATTCCCTTAAGTCTTCCCTCCAGTGCATGCCTGGAATGTCCTGTGTCTTCATCCCTCTCCAAGGCTCAGTTCAGATGCTGCCTCCTCTGTGAAGACTTCCCCGATTCCCTTGCCCTCCATATGAATCTTTTCCCTCTATAATGTGCCTGTTTCTCATGTCAGACTTAGAGCCCAGGTCAGCTATTTTGCATTTCATTACTGAAAGAACTTAAACCTACAGTGTAAAGGTTTCATTTGTAAGCTGACTTCCTTTGGCCTGATGAGAAGCAGCAGGGTTGGGGGGAAGAATGAGAAGAGGGCTTGCCTTCTAGCTCGTGTGTGACTGGGCACATCAGACCTTGGTTTCCTCCTTTTCTGTGAGGAGTCAGTGATAGGGATACCTAGATTCTCTCACTTGCTGACCAGGCCTTTGTATGCAAAGAGCCACACTGGGTGTTGAAGACTTTGTGAGCATTGAAATGAAATGGATTTATGAAAAGATGGGTTTGCATGGTGTTACCTGTTTCACTAACAGACCTATAAAATGTCTTTACAGAAATTGCCTTGCAGCAAGTTTCGATGTTCTTCCGATCAGAACCAAAGTGGGAGGTGGTGGAACCATTGAAAGATATAGGTGAGAAGCTCCCATGAAAAGACCAATCAGAGGCTGCCAGGCCCAGTGGCTGGTTCCCAGACTTTCCTTCGGGAGCCTCAGGTCCTGGGCTCAGCGTCCAGAGCCCCCGGGACTCAGTGTCTGGAGCCCCTAGGGTTCAGCGTCCAGAGCCCCAGGGCTTGGCGCAGCATTGGTGACCCTTTGCTTCTGTGAAAGGTTTCAGGTCCTTGGGACTTACAGCCTGTGCTCACAAAGGGAATTCCTCATGCTAACAAAATGGCAGATCTGGCATCTGAGGGGAATTTTTAGATGAGCCGTATTATGGTGGCTTGCCTTCTCAGCCTGTGGAGGCTTCTGTGACTTTGGGCAGCTCTGGCACCGTGGACAGGTGGAGTCTGCCTCAGAATCAGGAAGCCCTGGGTTCAAGCCTGCCTCTGACGCATAGAGGCTGTGTGACTTTGAACAAGTCAATTAAGTTCTTAGGACCCCAGGAAGTAGCATTTGTTAAGTACCTCCTATGTGCCAGGCAGTGTGCTGAGCTCTTTACAAATATTATCTCATTTGATCCTCACGACAACCCCAAGAGGTAGGTGCTGTCATTATCCCCATTTTACGGTTGTGAAAACTGAGGCAGACTGAGCTTAAATGACTTGCCCCGGATCACACAGCCAGTAAGTGCCTGAGGCTAGATTTGAACTCAGGTCTTCCGGACTCCAAATATAGCTATGGAACTAGCCCCCGGGTGGTCCAGGCAACTCTAGGAGCTGTAGAGTAGGTCCCATCTGGACTGGGTGCAGGGGGCTTCCTAGACCAAAGAAGTCACAGTCTGGTCCCAACATATGAAAAACCGCCCTGGACCATTGGTCTTGGGCAGTCCCTGGGGAGTCTCGTTCAGCCATGATGGTTCTTCATGTTTGCAAAATATCCATCCACTGTCTGAGTCCCACGTCGCAAGCATACATGTGCGCCGGGTTGCAGGCTCAGGCAGAGAAGTTCTGCAGGAGGCATTTAGGCGTTAACAGAACTCCACCACCCTGGAACCTCTAGAGCCCGGGTTCGTGACCGTGATGTTTGTCCTTCGGACAGCTTGGTAAAGTCTGTTCTCAGAACAGTGGTGTTAACACTAGATAAAATCCGTAGGATTACAAGGGAAACTAGTTAAATTAAAATTAAAATTTATCCACATAACCTTCAAATATTCAAATATTTTTTAAAAATAAGTTCACAGATTATAAATTCCAAGCCTCTGCTGTAGACCAAACTTAGAATGAGGCTTCCAGTGAAGGGACACTTCCAGAAGACCTCCAGACAAAGGTCTTTATGCTTTGAGTGCCCTTCACTGAGCCTTAGAAATGCTAGCAAGATGGAGTAGTTGCTTTATTGGGTGTCCTGGTATTTCTAGCTAAGGTTGAGGACCTCCTTTAAAAAAATAGTACTTAATAAGGAAATAAAATCAGCATTAATTCATGCCCCACCCCGCAATACTGGAATATTGTCATTTTGATCATGTCTGTGCTTTTTTCTCTTTTAAAAATGCCTTGTTGATGGTCCCTGTGCTCTCGTACCAGGTTGGAGGATACGGAAGAGGTATTTCTTAATGAAGATTAAGAACCAGCCAAAAGAGCGCCTCGTGCTAAGCTGGGTATGCGGGGGTTTGGTTGATCATGGCTCTTTCTGGGTCTTCAAGAGTGATGGCTTTTTTAAGGCTCAGCGAGGCTCATATTGTCCTTGAAAATGATGCCTTCTATCTCTTTGGGCCTTCTCAGCCTTTAGAAGTCAGTTTATTTTATTTTTCCAAGTCACCTTATTTGATTTGCAAAGCAAAATGTGTTTTCTACAAGAAGATCTGCTTCTGACCCAGAGGTCTAGGAACCCCAAGCATTAAGAGTGTAGATTGTAATCTAGCTGTCCTTAGCAGTCCTCTCCCCCAACTTCCTCCTTTTACCAGTGAGGACACGGAGTCCCCAAGCATAGAAGTGGCCTACCCGGGGTCACACAGTTGTATAAAGTGTTTGAGCCAGGTTTGGAAGCTGGAGCCCTGAGCGCTTCCCACTGGACCACACTTCCCTTCACATTTATTAACTGCGTGACCCAGGGCAGGTCACCTGCCATATAGCACCTGCCTCCCGGGTTGTTGTGAGCGCCAAATGAGATCATCCAGGTTGTCCCCAAAGTCTTGGTGCCTCAAAGTGCTGCCTGTCGGTTGAGTAGGTGGTGGTGGGAGGAGCAATAGTCGTTATCTTTGGCCAACTCCTGGGTGATCTGAAAGAGGGAAGTGGTTCCCGCAGGCAGCTTGTTCAGAGTTGCCCCTTTGAGGTTTGTTTCTTTAAGAAAATGCCTAATTCTCAAAAATTACACTACCACTGATGTTCATCCTCTGGGTTCTACGAATGTACTTGGATATGTGGCATAAAAGTCAGGTCCCAGTGGGGGCCTTCTTTGGCTCCTTGCCCCAAGACAGGCTCACATGTTTCTGTGTTTTCTGCCCCTCTAGGCTGACCTTGGCCCTGACAAGTACCTGTCAGATAAGGATTTTCAGTGGATCATCAGACTCCTTCCTTCCTGTTTTGTGAGTAATTCCCCTCTGGCTCCCTAAGCTGCTGATATCAAATTCCTGGCCTTTTCTTTTATCTGAGCTTGGCGAAGAGCCTCCAGGTCATTGGGAGAAGAGATCTAGAAGGCTTTCAATTAAAGATCTAGGGAAGATCAAATAATCTAGGCCTTTGTGCCCAAACCTGAGCAGATAAACCAACGCCAGGCAGATGCAACCTATTCTGGGGTCATTTTTTTTTTCATTTTAAGCTGGCAAGCCACCGATTAACCTGATTGCAAAGTCAGTCTTGTCTCTCCCTGGTGCCTGATGGGTGCAAGCAGAGGAGGGGAGCAGAAAGACCCACTTCAAGACCATAATAGAGGGGTTCCCTGGGTGGAAAATGTTTTGCCATGATGGGGATGGTCATGGTAGGCCGGGTCTTCCCAAGCTGCGGCTCGTGTGCTTTATTTTAAAATAAGGCGGGGAATAAAGTGACCTTTAGAGTTAACTGTCAGCTTTTCCATCTCATGGCCTGGCTGCTATTTGAATGCATAGAAGTGGTTTCAATGAGGCAGGAAAACCAAATTTTTAATGGTGTTGGTGAGTGAGTAAGCAATGTGGAGTGGTGTGTCCTTGAATTGGTTCCCTCCCAAGGCTGTTCTCAGCAGCCAGATTCCTTGAGTGGGTGTGACTAAACCCACAAGCCATGCCTCACCCCCCTTACTATACGGGGTTAAGGCCAAGGGGTTTCTCTGCCCATTTTGCTGCTTGCCTGCATCACCCCTGCTCTAGGAGTGCTGGGAACTACCTTGTGTTCTCAGGTTAAATTATAGACTCTTCTCTGGCATTGAAAGCCCCTCGCAGTCTCTGCCTAGCCCACCTTCACAGACTGATTTGACTTAGCCCCCTCTCCCACCCCCAAGCCTTCCATACACTCACTTATTCCGTTTCCCATCCATTCCATTCCGTCTCCTGCCTCCCATCTGTGGGTGGCCTGTCTCCTGTGCCCAGAATGCTCTGCCTCCTCCCCTCGGCCTCACTCTGAGGTGTCACCCCCTGAAAGAAGAAGCCTTTCCCCATTGTCCTGCACCCAGTACTGCCCAGCCCCTCCCACAATGACTTCATACACACACACACACACACACACACACACACATCACACATCACACACATATCTAGGTAATTTACTCCTCTATAGACACATAGTCTTCCTCCAGTGGGAGATGAGCTTCTGAGGGCAAGCATCATTCTGTTCTTGACTCTGTATCCGTGGCTGGAAGCTCTCTGTACTTGGCACATCCTGGGGCTTGTGGGGTTGGGTTGGTTGGATTGATTCCTGAAGCGCCTTCACGCATCCTGTGACATAAGGGAAGATAAATTGAAGAGTTGTCTAATAATAACATCATTTACAAACTTCTTATACTTTTATAACATATCCTAGCAATTTTAAATCTGGTTAGCAAAAACCACTTGGACATGTCATGACCAAAGGGCCACGGTTCACCAGTTTAGGGCAGAAATCAAATAGAGAAGCCATGAAAGGGTGAGATTGATTGACAACGTTCCTCTGTCATCCAGGTGACCTAAGGAAAAAACCCCACAATGTCCTACTGGCTTAGGGCTGGAGCAAGCAGATGTGTAGCATAGGAACATAATGGTGGAGGGCAGCTGGCCTTGAAGGCCTCCCTGAGCTGTCATTGTCCTTGGGGGAGCAGAGCAAGGCAGCTTAGTGTGGTCCTGTGTAGCATGGGTCCTGGGGAAGGGCAGAAATGAACTTGGGGTGAAGGGGGTGGGGAGGGTAAAGGTGATTGCTTCATTCGCTACAAAACAGAGGCCATTTTAAAGATGGAGTGAGTCACTCATACCAGGAAAGGGGGACGGGGGAGATGTTTCTTTGTCTTTGCTTCCTTTTACAGATCTTAGGATAATATCCTGAAAGTTACATCCCTTCCCCTCTGCGCCGTCACTCCCCAAAGCCGGTGTGGCCCCATAGCTCTGAATTCTCATTGTGTGCTTACAGAAGGCTGATGTTGTAGCATCTGCCTGGAGCCAGTATTTCTTTCTAACCAAACTGGAGTTCCAGGTCCCCCAAGGACTCCATGTAGCTCATTCTTTGGGGACCTGCTTGCTTAGTGCTCTCTCCCCCGACCCATCATCCTTAGCTTCATCATCACCATAGGTGTGATGCAAGTCATCTACTGTGCCACCTCCAAGAGAAAGGGAGTGAAGCCTTCAGGAGGGCCTGCGCACCCAAGGGAGCCTGCTCCATGGGGTGCCCGAGCTGCACCTGCTCCCCCTGCCTGCATTGGCCTGAGCCGAGGCACAGGGCAGGTGGGGGGAGGGGGAGGGAGTGGACAGACCCAGTGGGAGCAGGGAGGGGGCAGGCCTGGTGGGGGAGCGGGCACCAAGGAGCACAGAGGGAGGACTTGGCTCCCTCCGGCTGCTCTGTGTTCTCCTGAATTGTTCATGGGAAGGCAGGTTCCCTGGTGCAGCCTCGCCTCCGTTATCTGTTCCCCTTCCCAGGGTGGCTTGGTGTCTCTCCTTGGCACTCCCAAGGACGACTTCACCCTTAGACAGCTGGGTTCTGCCATGTGTTTAATGGCTGTTCTCCTGCTTGTGCGATTGATCCAGTTCCTTAGTTCTGTACAAATAAGCTGTAGGGGAGAGGATGGAGGAGAAAGCCATCAACTATTAGGCTCAGGGTGGTATAATGGCAGGGGAGTGGGGTGGGAGGGGGGCATTATGGAAGCCCCTGGAGGTCAAGGAGCATGCTCCCAGGCGCCTCGCACACAGGTCATTCTGAGGGAGTGCTTAGTGGTTGTTTTGATTTTAAAGGGTGGAGGGTGTCCTTGGAGATCAGAGAGGGCAAATGCTGACTGTTGAGATGGCCTGGCAACCACCTGAATGCAGCTGATGGGTGCTCTTTGTCTTGGCAGCACCCGTACATCTACCGAGTCTCCTTCGCCACAGCCAGCGAGTCCTCCGCCTTGGTCATTAGGGCGTTTAATGAAAAAGGAACACTGAAGGACCTCATCTACAAGGTACTTGGACAAGCCCAGGTGGGAGCTTGGAAAGAAATGATGGGGAGTCCTGGATTCAAATCCTGCCTGTGGTACTGTGGTCATGTTACTGGGTGGGGTGGGGGGGTGTTGGCAATCTCTCTGAGACTAGAATGGGGATGATCCACCTGCTCAGTAAGGGTCTTGTGAGGCTCCAATGAGATAATATAGGGAGAGCATTTTGTGAACTTTAGAGCTGTCTCCAAAGGTGAATCGTCATGGCTGTTACTTCAAGGTCAGGTTCATGCCCAATGAACAGTTGTCAGTGTCTCATTTGTCCGCCTGACCTTGACTTTAGAGGCAGGCCTTTGGGCTGGCAGTTGGGTAGTGCAGGGCCCTGAACTTTTTTGGTTTCACCATAGAAAAACTACTGCTGTTTCAAGAGTACTTCCTTCCCCCTTGGCCCCTGCTCTCCTCTGCTCCCGGCTCCTGCCCCCCAGCACACACAGGGTACTCCTCAGGACTTTTCATGACGTGACAGAGTGTCACCTGTGACATGAGATGTGTGGCTTTAGGTAGCAAGGCACCAGCCCAAGCCTGCAGCCCGAGGTGTGTGGGGGCTAAGGCCCAGCCTGGCCCAGATCCTGCCCAGAGGCCCGGAGGATGCTGCCTCCTTCAGTGAACTTCAAAACAAAAGGAAAATTGGCCTCTTTCTCCTAATTGCATCAGGTGGCTCTGATTCTAAAAGCCAGATGACCAAGCGGTGGCCTCTCCTTTGCTCTCCAGCCTTGTCTCAGTGCTGGATTCCTGATGTTTTAAACAATCACATGACTGTTATCATGACAGATGCAACATTTATGATAGACCCTGGTTAGCCAGTGATGGAGCCAAACGTGGGGGTAACTCTTCAGCCCGGCCCCCTTGTTGGAGCTGGGTTTATCTGAATTAGCGAAGAGGAGACGAATGAATACGATGCACCACATTTAAACAAAATAAAACCTAAAGAATGAACAATCTGCCGCCCCCCCCCCCAAAAAAAAGTCTGCCTAGGACCCACTTTCCTATGCTTCAGCTGCCAGCCAGTGTGTGTGTGAGTGGGTCTGGTTTTTATCACGTCTTATATTCCCAGAGAGTCCAAATATGGCTTGTTGTCTTCGCATTCACCATTCGTAGCATTGGCCTATTAAATGCTGCGAAGAGACCACAATTTATTCAGACATCCTGCAAGCGCTGGACATACCGGTGGTTTCCAGGTTGGACAAATGTTACAAATAAATGAATGTTCTCAGATCAGTGAACACGGGTTTCCTTTTCATGATGTTTTGAGCATAGAGTTGCTGCCCTTGCCCTTCTGGATCAGTGTTTCTTAGGAGCTTTGTGACATTCTATAGCGCTCTTTGCTCTCCCAGGAGTTTGCAGTTTCTGTCTTGCCTGTTTCCTGGCAGGCCTTCTGACATTGAACTTGACCCTTATTTGTTCTTTGCCAGTTCATTGGGTGTAAGGTGGTGTCTTTTGTTTGGTCTTTTTTCAAAGGCAAAACCAAAAGACCCATTCCTGAAGAAATACTGCAACCCTAAGAAGATTCAGGGTCTTGAACTCCAGCAAATAAAAACATTTGGACGACAAATATTAGAGGTGAGGAGTGTTTCATTTTTGCTTAAAATATAATGAAATTGCCGTATTCTTTTCCCCCACATCAGCCCCCTTCACTGTGCTGAGGGGTTACACCATTCTAGCTAGAAGTGTCCAGGTAGGGGCAGAATGGGTTAGTTTAAGCTATAATGGAAAGAACCCTGTGAAGGGAGTCAGAGGGTCCAGGGTCTGAATTCCATCTCTGCTCCTTCATGACCATTAGACTTTGGGCGAGTCATTGAATGTCTATGGGCCTGAATTTCCTTATCTGGAAAATGAGAGGGTTGAGCCGAAGTGACCCCCAAGGTGCATCTCTTCCAAGTTTAAATTTTAAAGTCACCACTGTTCAGAAATCCATAGATAAAGGTTTGTGAATGGTGGTGATGATTTCAGATATGTGATATAAATGGTGATAATTTCATACACACACATACCAAATATCTATATATATACACATTTATGTATGTATGCTTTGCAAGTGTATATGTAAGGTCTGGAATTCTCTCCCCCCCACCCCATGCAACCCTGTACCTCCCCCATAACGTTCTTTTGATACCAAGGGAAGAAGCCAAGGAGTTCTAGGTTGATTACAGGTAGTAGTTTAATTAATCATTATGAATACTTACACACAGGGGCAAATCTTCAGTCTAGGGCGGCAGCCAGCCAGTTCTGTGGATCCTCACTAAAGGACCCCCAAATCCCCATGGTAATTATAGAAAACAGACAAAGGCAGGAGGGAGCTAGAGAGTACATTACTCCTGACTGGTGGATATTTTGGGTTTTCTGCTCAGGAATGAGCTTGAGAGTTAAACCATTGTTATGCCCAAACATAAGTTTGTGTATGGGTCATGTACTGGTCACATGGGTCATAATATTCTTATGGCTTTCATAAGTCACAGTATCTTAAGTTATGACTCATTGTCTAAGTCAGGATTGTAAACAGGTCACCGTATTTCGGCTTCCACCTTTCACAGAGTTTAAGATGTGTGTAAATCTGTATACAGGGTGTCCCAAAAACCTTCATGCGGTTTGTTTGGTTTTTGGAGGCTAAGTGACTTGCCCAGGGCCACACAGCTAGTATAAGTCTCTGAGATCAGATTTGAACTCAGGTCCTCCTGACTCCAGGGCTGTGTGCCACCTAGCTGCCCCACTTCACACAGTATTAAGCTTTTCATAACAGAAAACTGTGCACTAAAACTTTTCGAGACACCCTGTCTGTAGGTAGATGTGTGTGTGTGTGTGTGTGTGTGTGTGTATTATATATACTAGTACATACTCTACAGGAGCAAATGTTTGAGACAAAAACAGCAACTAACTTAATATTTCTTTAACTTGCTCGATAGTTTCATTACTTACATGTGGGCAATTTGTAGATGTTGGATTACATAGTACCTGGCTTTCCAAAACTCAGTTCACAGGTATCAGTTTATGTCTGTGATATCTGACTTTTCCCTAATGAACTTTTTAATCCCTAAACCAAGATTCTTCATTTTCCATAATCTTAAAGCTCTTGTACATTAGTGTAAAGAAATTGCAAAAAATATGAAATTACTTCCTTCTGCCAACCTAGGGCTCACGGTTCATCTTAGGGGCCTCCAGGGCCTGGCCGAGCTTCAACACCACCAGGCTCTCTGCCTTGTGAGAAATTTTCCTTACAGATAGAAGATGAGAAGGCTGTTGGAGTTTCATGTATATGGCTCCCATTACAGGCTGTTTTGATATTGGAATGTGGATCTTCATATATGCAAAATGGCCCAAAGACCATCCTCCCCCTCCCCCATTTTAGATTCTGTTGGAGAATATTGAGAGGCACAAAAGAAACCCCAAAGAGCAGTGGTGGTATCTCATATCTGCCCTTGACTCTGCTAATCCCATAAAGACACCTCTTCATCCCTGTTCTTTATCCATTAGAGAACTCAGCCACTTACTTCATGGAAGAATCCATTGTCGTTCTCTTCTAGGGAATTGACAAAGATGATGCTGGTGTCATCTTCCCAGGAGCCTGTTTGATTTGGGGTTTTACTGGTGCCTCTTATTTTGCATTACAGTTATTTCCATTATGATTCTGTTCCCCCTCCCTTAACGAACCTTTCCTTGTAACAAGAACAACGAAATTTAAGTTGACTAAATAAATCCTTATTAAGCACTGACAAATCAGAAGAGGCCGGGATGGTGAGGAACATGAGACCATACCTTCCTAGGGTCAGTGGAAGGACCGAGGGTGAGAGGGCTCAGGGAGTATCTGAGAGTCATCTTCAAGTATCTGAAGAATTGTTTCAGGGCAGAGAGATGAGAGCTTGACCTCTGAAGGCAGGACTGGGAGCAAGGGAGGGAGCCTGGAGCCAGGTTTTGACCTGAGGTACAGAAAAACCTGCTAATAACCAGAACTGTTGCAAAATAGCCTGATCTGCCTTGGACGGTAGGAGGCTCCCCCTCCCCAGACTGGGTCGCCACTTTGTGGGGATGTTGCAGAATGGTGGCAGCCCCCAGGGCACCAAACCAGACTAAAATGAAATTGGGAAATATTTAACAAGATGACTAAAAATATAATAAAATGTAGGTAATGTGAATATGTGGTTTTTCCTTTTTTTTTTCTTTTGGAGGGGGGAGGGCCAGGCAATTGGGGTTAAGTGACTTGCCCAAGGTCACACAGCTAGTACATGTCAAGTATCTGGGGCCGGATTTGAGCTCAGGTCCTCCTGACTCCAGGGCTGGTGCTCTACTCACTGTGCCACCTGGCTGCCCTAGTATGCCTGCAGAGATTCTTATCTAGGGTTTGCAGCTCCATTGACACCACTGGCTTAGATGGGTTAGAGTCGGGAGGCGTTTAGGGAGTTAGGGTTAGGATTAGTCTCTGAGCTCCCTTCCAACATTGGGATTCTGTGGCCTAGGAGGATTTTTTTTTTTAATGTAAAACATTTGCAGGTTTTATATGTGTGTGCAGGGAGGGGATTCCTTTGAGGGGAGGGGCAATAGAGGGACAGATTCTAAGTGCATGAGAAATAATTTGAACAACACAGATAACACGTTTGCCAAACAAAGCTGCTTCCTGTGAGCAAGGTGGCCTCCAATCCTGCTTTTTCATTTGGCTGATTTAGGCATTAAAGTTCCTCCATGAAAAGGGATTTCCTTACGGCCATCTTCATTCTTCCAATGTGATGCTGGAGGGAGACACGTGCCAGCTGCTGGATCTCGAGAACTCCTTACTGGGGCTCCCTTCCTTCTATCGATCCTATTTCTCACAATTTAGGAAAATTAATGTAAGTTCCTGATGGAGTAAAGGGGGAAGAGTATTTTCAAAGTAGAAATATGTATTCTCGTCACAATGGCAGGACACAGGATTGGGTGGGGAGCCTTGGACATATTGGGGGAACATGAGACGGTTTGGCAGGGGCAGGCCTGCTCCTGGGGTCTGAGGCAGTATGGTGTAGTAGGAAAAACCGCGCCTGGACTCAGTCAGAAGCCCTGGGCTTTCCTTTGGACACTTCCCTTTCCTCAATAGGGACTTTAAGCCTAGCCTTCCTCACATGTCAAATGAGGCTCCCAAAGGTTCATTCCAGGGCTGACACTGGCTGGCTCTGAGGGCCTTACTTCTCCCTCTGGGAGCCTAGGAGAGGTTTCTGGGCCAGTTAAGATGGCAGGCCAGGGCTGCTGGGGAGATGGGAGGGATGACAGCAATGTCCAGAGAAGTACAGACAGTTCAGAGAGTGCCCTTTAATCTGACTCTGTGCTTGCTTGGCATTTGTCACCCACCTGTTGGGATGTCACGCTGTGACTTATTCATTAGACAGAATAGGTAGTGAAACCTGAGTGTGGAGGCCAAGGGAAGCTTGGAGACTGAGCCTCATGTCTGTCCAGGAGTGAATGGGGGTGCTCTGTCTTGTTTCCCTACAGACGTTAGAGAGTGTGGATGTCCACTGCTTCGGACACTTACTTTATGAAATGACCTACGGTCGGCCCCCGGACTCGGTGCCAGTGGACACGTTCCCTCCTGCCCCATCCGAGGCTGTGGGTCAGTATGCTCTCAGACTTGTCTTTCCTGCTTCACCTGAGGTCTGGATGCTCACATATCTCCTTTTCACAGTCCAAACAAAGAGACCAGTTAGGGTCATCTTGCCCCACAATTGAGACACCTTAAACATTTAGAACCTTTTAGCGGCCTTGAATCTAGGTATTCCCTGAAATGGCTCAGGGAAAAGCCAGACTGTTTGCTCACCTGCTAAAAATGCTTGTGCCACAATCTGAAATAGGCCAGAGTTTTGGGAGAAAACTGCTGTAATCACGGGATCGTGCCTAGGCATGGGTGATGGCAGAGTGTGGATGTAGGCCTGAGTCAGAGAGGATCTCGTGGCACCATCCAGACAGGCCGTGGAGTAGAGGAGAGGCAGACGAGCTGGCTTCTGGTGCCAGCTCTGCTGCTTACCAGACAAATGATGCTGGCTCAGTCACTCCCCTCCTGTTTCCTCATCTGTGAAATGGAGATACTCAGTCAACCAACCAGCATTTATTAAGCACCTATGATGTGTCCCACTGTGCTGGGTCCTGGACTTGTATAGACAGAAGTGAAGTGAGCCTTGCCCTTGATGAGCAAGAGGAAACATATCTGTCCGTCTATTCATCTGTCCATACATCCATCCGTCTATCCATCCGTCCCTCCGTCCATCCATCCATCTATCATCTGTCTGCATCTATCTATCTTGCTGTTATCAGTGTCTGCCTCCCTATTAATCTTCTTGTCTTTATCTTTTTCTTCCTATCATCTTTCTATCTATCTGTTTTCGTGTTCTTCTCTCTGGCTCTCTGCAAAGCTGAAATAAAATGGTTTGGGAAGGGGAGGCAAGAACATCCAGGAGTATCAGAGAAGGTGGACCTTTGAAGGCCCCCAGGGATTCTAAGGGGTAGAGGTGAGGGAGGAATGCATTCTGGGAATGGGAGCTGCTAGTCATGCCTGGAGTGCCCACCTGCCAAAGCCATTGCCAGGATCAAACCAGAAGTGCCTTAAAAGGATCTGTAAATGTTGTTGTTGTAATTTCCATCTCCATTACCTAAGCCTTGCAAAGACCTTAGATTCTAAGATGACCATTGGTTTCCCCCTGCACCTTGTCGGGTGGGACATTGTCAGGAAGGGATTAGTCTTCATCCTTTGGCATCTCGTGTGGAGGCAGCTGGGCTCCTCTGGTGCTTTTGAAATTCCAAGGGAGCAGATTTATGTCTGCTTTTAAAAGAACAAATGTTTTTTAGCAATGGTGCCTTGAATTCTTCTCCCCTCTCACTCTTTTAAAACATATTTCTGACATTAAACCATCGCCTCATCTCAGCGTGCAGTCTCCAGCGCTGTGTTTTACATCACCCAGTGATGATGCTCTGGATTGCCAAAGTAACTCTCCCCAGTTTGCACCATCTGTGTGTGTGCGAAGCGTTTTGACACAGTATTGATCAGCCAGCAGAGACTCATCAGATGGTGGTGGTGGTGGCAGCGGGTTTGCCAGTGCATTCTGTGTAACTCACTGGTGTCTCTTGGTTTCCAGTGGCCGTGCTAGAAGCTCTGCTGTCTCAGGAAGCCTGTAAGAATGGCATGCCTACCGTGTCCCGCCTCTTACAGATGCCGTAAGTCCAGAGGGCACCTGTGGTGGGGTGGGGGAATCCCCCTGGTCTGTAGTCCGAGAATTCTTAGCCCTGCCCTCATGGGACTAGTCAGGATGTCCTGACAGGCAGCGTGAGAAAAGGCTGGGCAATGGCTACCACCTTCTTCCTTTGGGGAGCTGTCAGCGTGAATGAATTCTCATGACCACCCGTTTGTGGCCTCTTAGACTCTTCCTGTCCTTTCCCCCCTTCTTTTATCAATATCTTTTCACATCCCCTTTACCTCCCACGATGTCTTCTCCCTCTCTCTTTCCTGTATGACAAAGAATTTAAAAAGCAAGAAAACCAGACCAGTCTAACTAATTAGCACATCCAGTCAGAGATTAGAGGCAGCCTGACGTCTGCAAGAGAGCCATCCCTGGTCACTCTGTTTTCCAGTAGTCAGTTCTGATCAGTGGTGGCGGCAGTGGTGACCACTTGTAGGCTGTTTTCCCAGTTCCACTCACTGTGCTTGTTTGTATCAGCCCTCCACGCTGCTCTGTATTCTTCGTAGGCCTTGTTTCTCACAGAACGAAATGCTTCCTGTGTAATGCCAAGATGCTTGTTGGCTCTGCTCTGAACTAGGTCAGCCCTGCACCTGTGTGTGTGTGTGTGCGTGCCCGTGTGTATACGTGCATGTGTGTATGTATGTGGAGGAGCAGCTCTGGTTCTGCCATGCTTTCTGGCATACTAAGAGCTTTCAGTGTGATCTCCTGGAGAGGGAGGCCAAGGATGAGGGTCACATGCGTTGTTTCCTTAGAGCCCTGATCTCTGCCCATATCCCTTGATCTCCTGGTCTAAATAGCTGGTCATGAATGGCCCCAGGGGCCTGACAAGTTACCAGGACCAGGAATGTTGACCTTTCCCCCAGACCCAGACCCTCTCCATCCCCTGGCCCCTCTGGTCAATGGAAGAATTTCCTTTACCCTCTTGGCCCCCACCCCAGCTGATTCCAATGGTGCCCCTGAGCTCCCCGCTCTCCTGGTGTGGAAGAGGGGTGTGTGTGTGTGTGTGTGTGTGTGTGTGTGTGTGTGTGTGTGTCTACAGGAGACCCATCCTGGTCTGTCCATCTGCTACAGTCCCTACCCCCAAAGGGTCACCTCTCTACTCTGTACTTATCTGTTTGTTCACATGTCAGCTTCTTCATTGGACTGTGAGCTCCTTGAGGCAGAAGCTCTTTTTGCCTTTCTTTGTATCACTGGCACTTAGCACAGTGCCTGGCATATGTTAGGTGCTTTCTAAATGTGTCCCAGCTGACGGGCACATAGTAGGCTCTTGATAAATTATTGTTGATGGATTCCCCCTGGAGAGCTTGATGGATTCTACGTAACTCACCGGTGTCACTTGGTTTCCAGTGTTCGTGGCATGGGGACTCCCTTGATTGGAGCCCACCACAATCATCCTCATGGAAGGCGTTATCATTAGTGCATAAGTGGAAGAGAAAGGCAATTATGGGTGAGATAGGTTTCTGTGGGCTGTCCCAGGAACATAACCACTGTTTATAACATAGTTTCTATGGGAAAATGGCTTCTGGGCACCACCCAACGGTTTTCAGACTCTCTGAACACATACTGGCTGTAAGGAGGGAAGCGACCTTTTTGAAGACACATTTCCTCGCTGCAAACCCAGTGGTTTTTCTCTCTGATGACTGATTTTAAAGATGAAATCCAATGTTTTTTTCTTCCACATAATTCTGACCTACTTCAGGTATAGCTTGTTTTAAGAGTCAGTGAAGAGGGATCACCTAGGCTTCATTAAGCTGTGTTTGCCTAGAGTAGTGGTGGGTCCTGAGCCAGCCCCTGGGAAAATGAGGCAAACGGGCTACTCAGGTGCTCATACCATGTGCGTGCGTGTCCACACAGTCACACACTTCAGAATGCTGCCTTCTCAATGACCTGACCTCTGGGCATTTCAGAGTTTTTCAGTTATTTCTCTCCTCAACACCCCCAAGCAGGTAGCCATTCTGTGGGGAAGGCGTCATGCTTGGGATCAGCTTTTTTTTGAGAGAAGGTGTGATATGTTTGCTAGATTCCACCCGGGCAATTCCCTTTCCATGCCTCTGAAGATTCCCCTGGTCAGTCAGCGAGCCTTTATGGCCCTTCTTTATTCTAGCTGGGTGATTGCATTTGTCGTAAGGCTGCCCAATGCTTGATGAATGTGCAGAGCAGCCTGCTCCCCGGGGGACAGTCATCCAAAGATGTGGTCGTGTCAGGCCAGGAGAGGGCCTGGGGCTGGATGGGGAGCTCCTGGGAGGAGGGTTTATGGAAGGACAAGAATCCCGGGGGACAGGGAGGTGGGAATGGGTTCTCCCCAGAGGAGACCACAGATCCAGAAAAGTGTCCAAGGACCTCTAAAATACCTCCCTCTGGGGTTGGCAGTCAGCCAGCAAGCGTTATGAAGTGTACGTGCCATGTGCTCTGGCTACAAAGACAAAAGTGAAAGCTGCCCTGCCCCCAAGAGGCTTATGTTCTAGTGGGGAGAGCAACATGGACACATATAAATGTATACAAAATAGAGACCAGGAAATCAGCAGGAGGATCCCAGAGTAACTGTGCTTCAGAAGGTGGTGCTGAGGCCACAGGGAGAGGATTTCCTGGGGCCGTGTGTTGTGTGGCCTTCGCAGTGCTCCTGTGTTCTCAGGCCATAAATGTCAAAATTATTTTTGCCATGCAGAGAAAGGGAGGCAGCAAGGCTCGGTGGATAGAGGGCCAGGCTTGGAGTCAGGAGAACCTGGAGCCCTGTGACATGCTACCTGGGCATCCAGGGCAAGTGGCTGAACCTCCCCCTGCCCCCGACTCTGAGCGGCCAAGGAGGTGTTGACCTGTACTGTGGAGGGACTTTGCTCTGAGGGAGTTCCCAATACCAACAAAATCACAGGCACAGAGAAAGGACAAAAGATCTGAGAGGTTCCTATGAATATCCTCGTCTCCTTGGTTGTAAATGAATAACTCGTTTTCATCTTGTTTTGTTTCTGCAGGCTATTCAGTGACGTTTTCTTAACCAGCTCAGAGAAGCCACAGTTTAAGGTAAAGTGGGCGTCATGTGATTTGGTCACCAGGGGCTTGTTGTGGGCTTGTCATCTGTCTGGGGCCAAAAAAGAGAAAGCGGGGGTCCTGAGTATGGCTGGAGGGGTTCTGGGGTGCCTTTAAGAAAGTCCTCTTAAGTTAGGAGAGTCTTCATGTTCCAAAATGCAAAGGAAAAGGATTTTCTCCATTGGATCAGCTCAGAAGATCTGTTAATTCTCTGCGTAGTTAAGTCAGTGCCCCGGGAACCCTCAGACACCCCATCATTTCTTAGGGTTGTGTTTATCTGCTTGCTTTTCACCCTGGGTTCTCTCCCCCTTCTCCTCCCACCCTTGTACTCATGGCTGCACAGATCACCAGGGGAGCCTCACTGTTCCTGACCAAAGTCTATATGTGCCCATTTTCTAGGCTATATACATTGAGTTGAGTTAACCGGGTTCAGAGTCTGATTCTTGGAGTCTTTCTCTGATTCTGATCTTGGGCTAGAGGACTCTTAAGTTCCCTTGAATTGTACGTTGCTTTGTTTGCTCTCCAAGAAGGATGGTGGCTGAGACACTGAGCAGTGGCTTGCAGGAGCCCTAGGCAGAAAACTCCAGTTGTGAGGGGCATTCTTTGGGAGTGAATAAGAATGTGATTATTGATCATGGCTCAGCGGAAAGAGCCTTGGATGTAGGCGCAGGACCCGAGTTCAGTTCCTCCCTGGGCCACTTCCTCCGGGGTGAATTTGGGCAAATTTCCTCCACTGTGAGATGAGGAGTCCGGACCAGATGGCCTCTTGTGTCCCTTCTGTCACGACAGCTCTGTTCTGATGAATCATTTCGCTTTACCTGCTCTCTATGAAAGGGTTGGGCAGCTGAGCATGTTGTTGGTGCCGGGGCTGGCTGGGCTGGATCTGGTGGTGGCAACTTCTTCCTTATCACGTTTCAGGCGGCTGCTTGTTCCTAGCCAATAAGCACTCCTAGAAGGAAAGATGGGCACGGGAAAATGGACTCAGTTCTTATTTTGCCCTGATTGTTGATCAAGGCCTCCTCTCTCTCCTTTTCTGTCCAGATCCCCACAAAGTTAAAAGAGGCATTGAAAACTGCCAAAGAATGCATAGAGAAGAGGCTGATCGAAGAGCAAAAACTGGTGATTTGTTCATGATTGTTCATGTTTTCTGTTTAGGAAAGATGTAGCCAATGGGGGTGGGTAGACTAGAGGGTTAGCTATCTATCTGTACTACTCAGGGTTAGAATGCATGCCTTCAAGATGGGTGGGTGGGTGAGTAGATGGCTGGCTGGCTAGGTGAGTGGATAGATGGGATGGGTGGGTGGGTGGGTGATGAATGGATACATGGATGGATGGGTGGCTGGATTGATAGGTGGGTAAGATGAGTGGATGGATGGGTGGATAGATAGATGGATGGATGCAGTGGGTGGATAGATGGGTGAATTGAGTGGAATGAGTGGAACATTTATTAAGTGCTTACTCTAATCTAGTTACCTCACTGTGATCTGGGGACATAAAAACAAGCAAATAAGACAGCATAAAATAAAATATGTAGGATCTTAGAGAAAACCAATTATATTGAAATATATCTGTAGACATATTTTTCCCATCTAATTTCTCTGACTCCTTTGGGAGTCCATGGTCCCCCTCAGGTTAAGAGCCCCTGATCTAATTGTCTAGCAGGTAGTTAACAATGTGGAGGTAGACCCCTGGGGAAAAGTTGAAGCTAGAAAAGTTTGGGATTCATCTCCAGTGGCGTGAAGGTTGTAGCCATTTCAGCAACTGAAGTCACCAAAGGGTGAGTGGAGCAAAAAGAGCTGGGCACACTCCCTGTGCCTCCCGGGGAGTACCTGCCACCAGAAAACTGAGGAGGGCCGGATGGCAAGGGCTTTGGGGAGCCAGGTTGGAGCACAAGAGGCGGCCTGAGCTTGCCTGGTTCATCCGTTTTACCCAGGTGACCTCAAAGGGAAAACCGTTTGGAGTTTAAAGCCCTTCCTAGTCTGGCCCCAGCCTGTCTTTCCAGACTGACCTCACCAGTCCAAGCAGCTAATGCACCTATTCCCCAAGCACACCCTTCCCTGCTCTCACAGGCCATCCCCCATGTCCCCATTGCCCAGCTCCAGGGCCCCCTCCTACACACATGTCCTTTCCTGACCCCCTCAGAGTTAGGGTTAGTGCTACACGCACACACACACACACTCTCACACAGACATATTCTCTCTCACACTCACACACACGCATACACAATCACTTTGTATACATTCTGCACTCCCTTGGTAGAATGGAAGTTGGAGGCAGGGGCTGTTTTCGTTTTTGTCTGAATCCTGAATAGAGAGCTGGCCTTGGTGCCAGGAAGCCCTGGGTTTAGGCCCCAACCCTGGTGCTCTTGTTGCGTGAGGCCAGAGGAGTCGGATGGGGCCCACAGCACTCCTGAGTGGGGTCTGAAACCAGTTCTTCTTTGATTTTAATATGTTGTATTCATTAAAAAAATCCATAAACAAGTGGTTTTCTAAGGCCACGTGTGGCCTGCAGGGAGCCTTACATATGTGTAGAGACCCCCTTGTTTCTATCTGGGTTTGACCCCACTGTTCTCCATGACTCTCTTAAGGCTGTAAGCTACAGAGAGGAAACTGGCCTACATTTGTAGATGATATTTCCTTCTCCAGGAGCTCCCCAGACCTTGTCCTAGCCTCCTCCCCCTGGTCCCCAGCACAGTGCCTGGCTCACAACCAGAGCTTAATAAATGTTCCCAGCCTGAGATGCCCTCCAGTCACAGGGTCTCTCCCATTGGGAAGGGGCATCCATCTGTGGGACAGAACTGAAGCCCGGCGGATCTCTTCTCTGTGGGGGAGGCCTGATGTCTGTGGTGGTTGTTTTTTTTAAAGATTCACCAGCATCGCAGATTGACAA
This sequence comes from Trichosurus vulpecula, assembly GCF_011100635.1. Lineage (NCBI taxonomy): Eukaryota > Metazoa > Chordata > Mammalia > Diprotodontia > Phalangeridae > Trichosurus > Trichosurus vulpecula. Next base: position 185,498,692 of record NC_050581.1, on the reverse strand, counting down.
GAGCCAAGTCCCACCACGGCTCTGAGGAAGAGAGGAGGAAACGGAAGATCTTAGCTCGGAAGGTGAGAAGGGTGTGGGCATTGTGGCCGACCAGCCCGGACAGTGTGGATGTGGCAAAGGTTCTGGCCCCTCGATGTTCAGCTGACCTCAGAAGCCCTGCTTTGCAGCCTTTATTTTTTACAAACTGCATGAAATCTATAGGGAAACGGGGCCATCTCACTCCTGAGTCCACTCTCACTTTCACCCCTTAGATTTTGTGTGAGTGTCACTTTAATGAATTGCACTCAGTATGACAGCAGATCCTTCTCACCTGATGAGAACTTTATCCTTACCTTCCTATAGAGCAAGGGAGCTTTATGGGATGCTGGGATAGAAAGGAAGAGGGCTGGATTTGGAGCCAGAGAAGCCAGGTTCAAATTCTGCCCCTGCTTCTAAAGATGTTAGAGAAGTCACTGTGTCTGTTGACTACTCCCTAAAAACAAGGGGTTTGATTAGATCACAGGTTCTTTTTTTGTTTTGTTTTGTTTAATAATTGCTTTTTTAATCAATTCTTTTTGTAATCATAAATTTATTTTTATTTTTAGTTTACAATACTCAGTTACACAAGTTTTGGGGTTCCACATTTTCTCTCCATCTCTCTCCTCTCCCCTCCCCCCAAAGATGGCATGTAATTCAATATAGGTTCTACATATACCTTTGCATTGAACTTATTTACATAATAGTGCAGTTGAAAAGGAGAATTCTAACCAATGGGATGAATCATGAGAAAGGAGAAATGAAGCCAAAAAAGAAGAGAAAGAAAGAGAGCAAATAGTTTGCTTCAATCTGCATTCAGACTCCACAGTTCTTTCTCTGGATGTAGACAGCGGTCTCCATCTTGAGTCCTTTGGAGTTGTCTTTGAACCTTGTATTGCTGAGAAGAGCCAAGCCTATCAAAGTTAGTCCTTACAGATACTGTGTGTCTGTAATCATGTGTAGTGACCTCCTGGTTCTGCTTCCCTCACTCAACATCAGTTCATATAAGTGTTTCCAGGTTATAATGAAGTCCATCTGTTCCTCATTTCTTATAGAACAATAGTATTCCATACCATAACTTGTTCAGCCATTCCCTGATTGATGGGCATCCCCTTGATTTCCAATTCTTTGCCACCACAAAAAGAGCTGCTATAAATATTTTTGTACATACTGGTCCATCCCCCACTTGTGTGATCTCTTTGGGATATAGCCCTAGAAGTGGTAATTCTGGGTCAAAGGATATGTACATTTTTATAGCTCTTTGCACATAGTTCCAAATTGCTCTCCAGAATGGCTGAATCAGTTCACAACTCCACCAACAATGTAACAATGTTCCAATTTTCCCACATCCTCTCCAGCATTTATCATTTTCCTGTTTTGTCGTGTTAGCCAATCTGACAGGAGAGATGTGGTACCTAAGAGTTGTTTTGATTTGCATTTCTCTAATCAATAGTGATTTAGAGCAAGTTTTCATATGCCTATGGATATCTTTAATTTCTTCCTCTGAGAACTGTCTGTTCATATCCTTTGACCATTTCTCAATTGGAGAATAACTTGTATTCCTATAAATTTGGCTCAGTTCAGTTTCCTGTATAGATCACAGGTTCTTAGAGTGTGTGTGCGTGTGCGTGTGCGTGTGCGTGTGCGTGTGCGTGTGCGTGTGCGTGTGCGTGTGCGTGTGTGTGTGTGTGTGTGTGTGTGTGTGTGTGTGTGAGGGAGAGAGAGAGAGACCCACTGGGCAATCTGGCAAAGCCTGTGGTCAGTACCTCAGATTCAGTTCTAAGTACACAAATAAAACACAAAGATTACAAAGAAAACCAGTTATATTGAAACACACACAAACAACCATGTTTAAAAAAACCACACATTGACAAATGCCATGTTAGGAACCCCTGAATTAAATGACCTCTAACTCCAAAAGGACCAGATGCCTCAATCAATGCAAAAAATACCAGAATTTTACTTTGAAATAACATTTTTTCCTATTATCTATTTTCTTTGCTTCTGGTTTTAAAAAGTGTATCAATTGACACAGCTCAATCTTCCAAAGTATCCCTAAATTTGGTGCCTTCTGGTGCTAAGACTCCCCAGTCCAGAAGCTTGCTGGATTTTAGTCTTCTCAGATGTGTAAGGACGGCCACTTAGGACTGTTTGTTTTAAATCTCCCCACTGCTTCAGCCTGTTGCCTCATTCTTTTCCTTCTTCTGCTATTTTTTTTTTTTTAAGAAATCAAAGCGCTCTGCATTTGAAAGCAGTGAAGATCAGACAGCTAAGTACAGCAACTCCAATAATTCAGGTAACTTGTTCAGAGGGCCCATCAGCCTGAGCCTCACCTACAATGACCTTGACCCCATGGAGGGAGGCAGCTCCCTAGCCAGCCATGGCCTCTCTGCCTCTCTCATTTCTGAAGATGAAGGTGTATGGGAATAACAAATTAAGGCACAAAATAGATCTGAATAGTCAAGTAAGCCTTTTCTCATACAGTTGAGAAGAAGTTCCACAGCATCTAGCCTGATCTGAAGAGTTGGTCAGCAAAAAATAGAGCCTTGCAAGAGGGTCTGTAGTCAAGTGTAAAGAGATAGCACAGCTGGGATTGACACATGGAGTCTGGGAAGAAAGGGGGCTTGTGGGTCTGCATCCTCCTCAGACACGTAGAGGGAGAGCATAGAAAGCACAGAAAATGGGAATCTTTTTTTTAATCATAATTTATTTATTTATTTGATATTTTTAGCTTTCAGCATTAATTTTCACAAGAGTTTGAATTGCAGATTTTCTCCTCATTTCTACCCTCCCCCCCCACTCCAAGATGGCATATATTCTGATTTCCCCATTCCCCAGTCAGCCCTCCCTTCTGTCACCCCACCCCCCCCCATTACCTTTTCCCTTACTTTCTTATAGGGCAAGATAGATGTTTATGTTCCATTGCCTGTATATCTTATTTCCTAGTTGCAGGCAAAAACTTTGTTTTGAACATCTTCTTTTAAAACTTTGACTTCCAAGTTCTCTCTCCTCTTCCCTCCCCACCCACCTTCCCTAAGAAGGCAAGCAATTCAACATAGGCCATGTGTGTATCATTATGTAAAATTCTTCCACAGTACTCATGTTGTGAAAGACTAACTATATTTTGTTCCTTCCTATCCTATCCCCTATCCCTTGACCCTGTGCCTTTTCGAAAGTATTTGCTTTTGATTGGCTCCTCCCCCATCTGCCCTCCCTTCTATCATCCCCTCCTTTTTATCTCCTTCCTCCTTCTTTCCTGTGGGGTAAGATACCCAATTGAGTGTGTATGTTATTCCCTCCTCAGGTCAAATCTGATGAGAGCAAGATTCACTCATTCCCCCTCACGTGCCCCCTCTTCCCTCCCAACGGAACTACTTTTCCTTGCCACTTTTATGCGGCATAATTTATCCCATTCTATCTCTCCCTTTCTCAATATATTCCTCTCTCATCGATCAATTTGATTTTATTTTTTTAGATATCATCCCTTCATATTCAACTCACCCTGTGCCTTCTGTCTATATATATATATATATATATATATATATATATATATATATATATATATATGTATGTATATTCCCTTCAGCTACCCTAATACTGAGGTCTCATGAATTATACACCTCATCTTTCCATGTAGGAATGTAAACAAAACAGTTCAACTTTACTAAATCCCTTATGATTTCTCTTTCTTGCTTACCTTTTCATGCTTCTCTTGATTCTTGTGTTTGAAAGTCAAATTTTCTGTTCAGCTCTGGTCTTTTCATTGAGAAAGCTTGAAAGTCCTCTATTTTGTTATAAGTCCATATTTTGCCTTGGAGCATGATATTCAGTTTTGCTGGGTAGGTGATTCTTGGTTTTAATCCTAGCTCCATTGACCTCTGGAATATCATATTCCAAGCCCTTCGATCCCTTAATGTAGAAGCTGCTAGATCTTGTATTATTCTGATTGTGTTTCCACAATACTCAAATTGTTTCTTTCTGGCTGCTTGCAGTATTTTCTCCTTGATCTGGGAGCTCTGGAATTTGGCGACAATTTTCCTAGGAGTTTTCTTTTTGGGATCTTTTTTAGGAGGCAATCAGTGGATTCTTTCAATTTCTATTTTACCCTCTGGCTCTAGAATATCAGGGCAGTTCCCCTTGATAATTTCTTGAAAGATGATATCTAGGCTCTTTTTTTGATCATGGCTTTCAGGCAGTCCAGTAATTTTTAAATTATCTCTCCTGGATCTATTTTCCAGGTTAGTGGTTTTTCCAATGAGATATTTCACATTGTCTTCCATTTTTCTTTCCTTTGGTTCTGTTTTATAATATCTTGATTTCTCATCAAGTCACTAGCTTCCACTTGCTCCAATCTAATTTTTAAGGTAGTATTTTCTTCAGTTGTCTTTTGGACCTCCTTTTCCATTTGGCTAGTTCTGCCTTTCAAGGCATTCTTCTCCTCATTGGCTTTTTGGAGCTCTTATGCCATTTGAGTTAGTCTATTTTTTAAGGTGTTGTTTTCTTCAGTATTTTTTGGGTCTCCTTTAACAAGTCATTGACTTGTTTTTCATGGTTTTCTTGCATCATTCACATTTCTCTTCCCAATTTTTCCTCTACTTCTCTTACTTGCTTTTCCAAATCCTTTTTGAGCTCTTCCATGGCCTGAGACCAGTTCATGCTTTTCTTGGAGGCTTTTGATGTAGGCTCTTTGACCTTGTTGACTTCTTCTGGCTGTATGTTTTGGTCTTCTTTGTCACCAAAGAAAGATTCCAAAGTCTGAGTCTGAATCTGAGTCCATTTTCTCTGCCTGGCCATGTTCCCAGCCAACTACTTGATCCTTGAGTTTTTCATTGGGGTATGACTGCTTGTAGAGTAGAGAGTACTTTGTCCCAAGCTTGAGGGGCTGCGCTGTTGTTTTCAGAGCTATTTCTATACAGCAAGCTGTGCCACAACAGCGCTCCTTCTCCCCCAAGAACCGCCAATCCAGACCTTGACCCAGATCTTAAGCAGGCTCTGCACTCCTGCTCTGATCCACCACTTAATTCCTCCCACCAGGTGGGCCTGGGGCCAGAAGCAACTGCAGCTGTAGCTCTGCAGCTGCACCACCCCCACTGGAACCTCAAATTCCTTCACTCTGTCCCCGCAGCTTTTCCTACTAACCTTCTCTGTTGTCTTTGGTGTTTGTGAGTTGAGAAGTCTCGTTAACTGCCACAGCTCACTGATTCAGGGCACTAAGGCCTGTTCCACCTGGATCCTGGTCTGGTTGGTCCGTGCGAAGCCCACGCTGGGCTCTGCTCCCAGCTCTGTGCATGATAGACCTTACCCAGTGACCATCCAGGCTGTCCTGGGCTGGAGCCCTGCTTCCCTGTGCTATTTCATGGTTTCTGCAGTTCTGGAATTTGTTCAGAGCCATTTTTTTTGGTGTTTGGACGGTCCTGGGGGAGAGCCCTAGACAAGTCCCTGCTTTCCAGCCGCCATCTTCAGAAAATGGAAATCTTATCAGTGTGAACAAGGAGGAAAGATCGGCACTCAGATGGAGGAATAAGCCGGGGCCTGGATGATATCTAAGCTGGCTAGCCATCCCCTGAGTAACTGGGGATTTTCTGTAATGTCAAGTGCCAGAAAATAGCACCTCCCTGCAAAAAAAAAATGGGAATCCTGCCTGCACTATCCATATCACCCACAGGACTCTGGGGAAGAACATTTTGTTTTTAATGCAGTTGCATTCTCATCAAGTGCCACGATTGCCCTTCCCATCTGTGGTATCACCTCAGGGGTGGCCATTGGGACAGGAAGAAATAGCACCTTCTGTTGCGCAGGCTACTGAAACTTGCCCAAAATGGGATAGATGGACAGATGGATAGATGGGTGGACAGAAGAATGGGTGGACAGATGGGTGGGTGGACAGATGGATGGGTGGACAGATGGATAGATGGGTGGACAGACAGGTGGATGACCAACTGACTGAATGAATGAATGAAAGAAAAATCATTTATTAAGCACTTCCTATGTGCTAACCACTATACTAAGTGTTGAGCATACAAATACAAAAGTAAGGTTAAGTCCCAGCCCTTAAGGAGCTTATATTCTAATGGGGGAAAGAACACAAGTCAAGGGGCGGTGACCAAGGAGGAGCTCTTGGGATGATGAAGGAAGTTACAGGGATGGCAAGTGGGGCTCCGGGGAAGTAGGCTGACACACACATCCAGGAGTGATGGCAGAATTGGTTCGATTGTGGAAATGGATTCTAAAATGGACCAGACCTGAAGGAGCAATGAAAGGCAGACAGAAGTGGAGTCCATCAATGAATGAGTTTTCTCTGAATTTTCTGAATTGTATCACCACTGAGCAGAGAGTATATAATCCTTATCCATGTCCTTGGCTAATGCTGAATTTTCCATATTCTTCTTTGGTTAATGTGACACTTTTTTTTTTTTTGGTCTTAGCAGGATCTGGGGCAAGTTCTCCACTGACATCCCCATCATCTCCAACCCCACCCTTGACAGCAGGTGAGTGAGTTGTCCAAAGTGTAAGTTTAACTACTCCTTCACAACCAATGGGATGGCAGCTCAGCTAAAAATTATGTTATTCCATGAGCTCATGCCTGAGCAAGAGAGGACTGTGATTGAGGAAGCAGATGGTTTGATTCCTCAGTATTTGAATACACATGTGGTTCTCCCTGGAAGGATTTCCCTGTAAATATGGTTCACGTTTGCAGTGACCAGTTGATCTTCCATGTCCTATTTCGATATGCAATATGAGCCTGGCTCACCCAGTTATTTTTCCCTGTGGATAATGGAGATGTGTTCTGTGAATGTTACTGGGACATTTGGTAGTCTTCAACTCATTGCCTTGGTGATGAGTTCCATTTATAGATTTTGAGGTACCCTATGTCTACATGTGATCTGTCTCATCATGGTTACCTAAGGACTTGATCCTCCAAGTGCCACCTCCAAATATGTTCCACCATTTTTTATTCCTACATGTAAAGTTTACTACCAACCGTTTAAACATTTAACCACTCACAATCGGTCAAGTGCTTGTTGCTGGCACTTAGTTTGGGAAATTTTCCATTTGTAATAAATTTTCCAACTCTACCTCTGGCCCCCAGATTTATAGTAACAATGGCTACAAACTCATTTGGTAGTTTTTCAGTTTTCAGCCAATGTGGTCTAGACACAGGCTCCCTCTAATCAAGGGTTTCATTACATCAGCCCTTCAGTTTCTAATTTCTCAAAGAATAAGCAGAATTCTGTGCTTGGTTTTGCTGAGAATGCCAGCCAGAGTCTTCTAGTATATTCTTATGAACAGAACCAGCTGAGCAGTCAAGTTAGTTAATAAACATTAGGTAAGCTACTATTATGTGCCAGGCACTGTGCTCACTGGAGATAAAAATACAAAAAACAGTGTCAGTCCCTGCCCTCAAGCTGCTTACAATCTGTTGAGGCACGAGCCCCCACAGAGGGCAGCTGCAAAGATAGTGAGCTAAGCTTTCTCCTTAAAGGAGGTTGTGGACTTCATGGCCCCATCCTCCCCAAGGCTGATGGGATTTTGTAGATGATGAGGTCATCCTAATGGTGAGGTTCCTGGCGTGTTGTGCACAAGTCAAGGAATCCCCGTGTGAGAAATAGATAATTATCTTATGATGTATCTTAACCCATTCCCTGAATAGTATCTTTCTCCCATTGTCCCCCACCATGTCTGAATGAGACCACATTGATTATACCAAGGATTTTGTATGGAAAAGATGAGGGGCATTTAGTTTTTAGAAATTGAATACTATTGAACACATAGTTATCTTTAAAACTTTAGGGTATTTGTAGCACCCCCTAGTCACACCAACAGGTTGGATCCCTTGAGGGCCAGCTACCCCAGGTTCAGGATCTGGGTCTGCCCTCCTAAAACATGGCTCCCAAGCCCTCACCATTGCGCTTACCCTCGATAGTCATTGGACACAATTCACTCATAGCCAAGCCCTTAGCGCACCGAAAGCAGGAATGGCCTTATAAGAAGCATAAGAAAACACCCACCTGGGGTCACAACTACACATGCTACGTGACTGAGGAGTTGGTAGGCACGTGCCTGGAGTCTAGGGGATACTTGGAGACAGCAGTACCCCAGGGAACATGGCCCTCAGTGCTTTCCCCTTCTTGTGGGACCCTCTTGCTGTTCCCCTGGGCCTGGCTTCTCTTCTAGGAATCACACACCTGCGCTCCCTGGGCTAGTTCTGCTCTGCAGCTCAATCCTTGACGGTGCTTGGGACCCTCAAAGCTGATAGTGACTGAGCAGGCCTACTCCTTGCTGGGTGCCTTCTGCTAGGCAGGTAGATGCCATGGCTAATGTGGGGGAGTGGTTTAAATCCCCTCCTCCCCCCCACCCCCAAGAAGCAAAGAACATTCCCTGTTGAGGCCCACCATAGCTGTCCTGTACTCACAGAGCTCGTGCTCCTCAGAGCCCCCAGAGAGGTTTGATTCACAAAGGGCAGGGCTCCTGGGGGTCTGCTGGAAGCCCTCTCATTCCAACAAGTTTAAGTGGAGAACTTTTCCCACCTCCACGAAGGGGTAATAAAGTGTAAACATTTTTTTCCCCTTGAGTTTAAGAACTGAAATACTTCCTCATCTCTGTTTCTTGCTCCTTATTTTCTAGAAGTTCATTGATTTGGCTGGCCTGGGGTAGGGAGACTCTTCTTCCACCTCCCCCACTCCACTTAATTTGATAACCCCACGGGATCTCAGTGATGTGGCACCCCCCTCCTCAGGCTCCCACCTGGGGGTGGTTCTAAAGTCTCCCTCTGGGGCTCTGCCCTGTGCTTAAGGCCCTCTCCTGTTCTCTATCTCTTCACCCTTATCTCTTCTGCTCCTTACCAGATACTCTGTGCTATAGTGATAGGAGTGCAGATTTAAAGCCAGAAGGGATCCTGGAAGCCATTGAGACTGCCCTTCTCATTTCACAGAGAAGGAAGGGGAGGCTGAGAGAAGTGTGCCACCAGGGGGACCTGCTGTCCACCCTTCCTTCCCCTTTTCCAGGCCCCACCACAGTGCCTCCACTTCCCTGCCTTGGTCCCTCTGCTCCTACTCTTCTCTAGGCCTTGAATGACCTCTCTACCGACTGCCCGATTCCTCTCAAATGCCGCCTCCTTTGGGAAGTCGTCCAGAATGGCCTTCCCACAGTCTTCCAGCCTTTGCTGGTCACGCTGGTCTACTGGGCAGTTGGCATTCTGTTCTCAAGAACAGAGCTCTTCAGTCCCCAGTTCCAGATTCCAGCTTGGGTCCTTCAGTCCCTCCAAAGCGATGAGAATAATTCAAGTGATGGGACCTTTTACTTCTGTCTCTCCCCCACCCTGGCACTCAGTCACCAAGTACTTAGTAGGTGTCTGTCTATGTCAGGCACCATGCTGGGCCCTAAGAGTGAGTGGGAATTGAGGAAGAGGAAGCAGGGAATGGAGTCAGCTTTTTCTAGAATTTTAGCTGTGAAAGGGAAGAGGGAGGGAAAGAACAATGGCCTGAGGGGATGGCAGAGTAAAATAATGCATCTCCAAATAAAACATCTTCATGGAAGCTGGATATGCTTTTCATCAACCAGTCAAGAGATATTTCTCGAGGCCCTGCAGGGTTCAAGATTTGAGAGGTGCACTTAGCTGGCACGGTGCCAGCAGGTGGGCACTCCACTAAAGACAGAACGAAAAGCCTCCATTTAATCTCATTTAAGCCCCCGCAGAGCTGCTTAATCTGGGCGGGTGAACTTGTTCTTGAAATGTTTGCAGAGCTGTAGTTCAATATTGTTGGTTTCCTTCATAATCCTGTGGGTTTTATTTTATGCATTTAAAAATTTCATTGTATGGAGGCCTCTGGAGGCTTCCCTGGCCAGCCCAAGAGTCCCAGTTATGAAAGGCTTTGAATGCCAAGGAGAGGGAATCCTGGAGGCGATAGTGAGCTCTTGGAGATTATTGAGTAGGGGGTGACACAGTTGGACTTGTTTTGGGAACATCCCTTTGGTGGCTGAATGGAGAATGGATTGGAGTGGGGAGAGACTCGAGGCAGGCAGACCACCCAGTAGGCTATAGATGAGGGTCTGCACCAGGGAGTGAGGGATGTATAGGACAGAAGCTGCAAAGGAGAAATCGACAGGCCTTGACACCAGATTGAATGTGGGGGAGTCCGGAGTGACTCCTAAGTTGTGAACCTGAGGGACGACTGGGAGTTTGAAAAGGAGAAGGATTTGGGGGAAAGATAAGGAGTTCAGTTTTGACCATCTGTGAGATGTCTGATAGGCAGTTGGTGATGCAAGACTGGAGATCAGCAGAGAGGTTAGTGGAGGATAAGCAGGTTTGAGATCACTGTTGCTGTTCAGTCATTTTCAGTTGAGTCTGACTCTCCGTGACCCCATTTGGGGTTTTCTTGGCAGAGACACTGGAGTGCTTTGCCATTTCCTTCTCCAGCACATTTTACAGATGAAGAAACTGAGGCAAACAGGGTGAAGTGACTTGCCCAGGGTCACACAGCTAGTGAGTGTCTGAGGCTAGATTTGATTTCAGGAAGATGAATCTTCCTGACTCCAGGCCTGGTACTCTAACCATTGTGCCAGCTACCTGTCAGCTTCAGCAATACAGATGGTAATTGAATCTGTAGGAGCTGATGAACTTGCCAAGTAGATGGTTTAGGAAGAAGAGCAGAGTGCCCAGGGCACAGCCTTTGGGGATCCCCACCATTAGCAGGAGTGATTTGGATGAAGATCCAGCAAAGGAGACAGAAGGGCTCTCAGATAGGTAGGAGAGAGTGATGGGCAGTGTCAAAGGCTGCAGCTAGGAAGGATGAGGACCAAGAAAGGGCCATTGGATTTGCCAGCTAAGAGATCCTTCCTTGGTAACTTTGGAGAGAGTGGTGTGGGTGGAATGAGGAGATCAGAAGCAGGATGGGTTGTAGAGAGTGAGAGGAAAGGAGCCCCCACTGTAAGTGGCCTTCTCTAGAAGGGAAGTGGGGCAGGAGATAGTAATTATCCAGGATGGAAGCAAGTGAGGGGTTTTTGAGGATGGGGGAAACACGGACTTGTTTATGAGCAGAGGGAAGCAGCCAGGAGAAAGCGTGTGGTAATGATAGCGGGGCATTCTACTGGATGAGGCAGGAAGAGAGGGGCTCACCCAGGTCTGAGGAAGTCTTGCCTTCACTTAGATCTCCTTCCTTCTCCCCCAGCCCCAAGGCTAGCAGTTTCTGCCCCCTGTTCTTCTGATCCCCATGATTCAGGATAGTTGCTGGCCTGTCCAAAACCTCCTTTTCCCACCTCCCACCTGCTAGACTCTCCTTCCTGTACAGCTCAGCCTGACCCTACCCACAACTGCCTAATCCAGGAATCTTAGTCGAGGCCCCCAAGGGCCATCTAGTTCCTCTCAGTGGCCATCTCATTTTTGTTTGAAGACCTCTGATAAGAGGAGACCCACCACCTGCCTGTTCTGGCCCTGCTATTAGCCACCTGTGTGCTCAGGCCTTGTCACCTACTTGGGTCTCGGTATCCTCCTCCATAAAATGGAGGGATCGATTGGACCAGATGGCCACCGGACTCCCTTCTGGTTCTAAATGACCTCTGTAATCCTTCTCCTCTGACCCTGAAGGGAATCATCGGCCCCTGGAGCACTTCCCTCATTATGTCATCAGGCTTCTATCTGCTCCTCTCAAACCCTGACCTGATGCTCCCAGCCCTTCTCTCTGGGACTGAACAGAGCAAATTGGACTCTTCTCCATCTTCTGGCCCCTCAGATACTTGAAGACACCCCCCTGGCCTTTGAAGCCTTCTCTTCATCAGTTCTTTGAGACAGTTTTTGTGTGTTAATGGCATGGCATTAGAAGAGGATTTTAGGGAGAATATTTATATTAAATTGATAATATAAAAATTAATTTAAGAGATTGACCTAAACTATAACTCGCAAGTTTGTTTTTAAAGCAGGACTGTCAATTAAAAAGTTGAATTTATGCCCCCAAAATGGAAATCACATAATTGTGAGAAAATAAGTAACATAAAAATATGCATATGCAACAAAATATTTTCAGGCCCCAAGATAATATCATTAAAAATAATAACGTGGATTAGGGATTTAAGACCACGTGGAAACCAGTTGGCTAGCAAACAATTATGCTAAAGAAGGAATGTAAAGTAATGATAATGAAATATTTAAAAGATTCCAATAACACTAAAACGATTTCCCAAAATCTATGAGATGCTCCCAAAGTAGTTCTCAGAGACAAATTTTATAGCTGGAAAGAATTTACTTTTATCCCAAGTAACTGAGCCCGAAGGGGTTTGCATCTATGAAAATTCATGAAGTAATAAACAAGGGATAGCATATTTTTTCTTTAAAATGAAATGCAGATTTCCTATTCAAGGGAAAGATGCTTTATTTCTCCTTCTCTGATCTGTCCTCTGCACAGCAGCATGATTGGTCTTACTAGAGCATGGGGTTGACCAGGTCACTCCTTTGCTCAAGAAACTCCATTGGCTCCTTCTTGCCCCAGAAATAAAATTCATTGTGTTCCTTTGGACTCTCCCTCCCTGTGGCTTGTGACTTCAGCTCGTCTCTCCAAGCGTGGCTGTTGTCTGTCATGCACTCCATGTTCTGGTCTCTGACATTCCAGCCCCTTTGCCTTTGCATTGGCTGGGTCCTAGGCTTGAAATGCTCTCATCTTCTTATGTCCACCTTGTAGAATTTCTAGCTTCCTTCAAATCCCACTCAAGCACCTTTCCTAGTAGTAGCCCGCGTTTTTATAGCACATACATTTGCAAAGCTATTTCCGTAGGTTTTCTCATTTGATCCCTGTGAGGGAGGTACTGTTATTATCCCCACTTTACAGGGGAGGAAACTGAGGCAGACAGAAGTTAAATGCCTTGCCCAGGGTCATACAGTGTCTGAGAAGGGGCTTCCTGACTCCCAAGTCCACCCTGCCGTCAGCTGCCAAAAAGCCTGTCTTAAACCCCCTAGTCACTAGCCTCCTCCCCAGGGAAATCCCCTTATGTGTTTTGTATTTAATTTTCTGTGTTTATCTTGTTTGTAAAATGTCAGCTTCTTCATTAAGGGCAGGGCCCGGGGTTGTATTTGTTGACCCCGGCAGCCGGTGGAGCACCTGGCCAATGAGAGCCCTTAATGCGGGCATTGGAAACCATTTCTAGACTTCTTGGTTCACATTGTCAGCATGTTATTCTTCCATAACTGTAATGATCGGCCCAGTAGTAGTATCTTCCTTTCTTAGGTCATTAGGCTCAGTTGTTGTAGTACTAGTTAAGAGAACAAGCTTGATGGGATGGCTAGAAAGCAGGCTTGGAGTTGGCAAGGCCTGGGTTCAAGCCCAGCTCTGGAACCTTTGTGAGTCACTTAACTTCTGGCCGTAGGAAACTCCCTAGGACTTGGGACCAAGAAATATCCAAGCTTTTGCAAGGGCATATTTTGCATATGTTTGCAGTTAAAGATAGCCCTATACTTGTGAAATATTTCTGGCAAATAGCACAAAGACTGTTGTGATTTCTCCAATGGTACCAGCCAAAAGCAGTCATATGCTTGCTCATTGGTGGGTTTCCAGTGTCAAAAACCAGCATTACCCTTCTGGGAATGCACCTAACTGCCCCTCGCTGGTCTTGGAAGCCATGATGGCTGCCATGTTGATGGCCTTGATGCTGGATGTGGGGCAGGACCTTGGAGAGCTCAAGTACCGGTCATACTTTTTCGTGCCTTTTTCCTTGTAACTTGTAATAAACATCCCCCTCCTACTTACACTTTCTATTAGTAAGATAATCTCCATAGCACATTGGCCAGAGGAATCTCTTAAAATATCCCAATTTATGTGCACAGAGGCCTTAATGCACCCTCATTATCTTGTGGCCCACTGTACTGATTTGTGATTTCTTAGTTCTGAAAGAAGGATTTGAGAGTGGGAAGGGCTCTGTGGGGCATGATAACAGTGATAATAATGCCAACTGGCATTTATAGCATGCTTTGAGGATTGCACAGGGCTTTATGAATATCTTGTTTAATCCCTGACTAGGTACTATTGTTAGCCCATTCTAGAGATGAGGAAGATGAGGCAGAAGTGAGGGGCTTGCTCCAGGTTATACAGCTTCTCAGTGTCCACCTGATTGAATCCTACCACTTAACCAAAGGAATATCTTCTCCAACAGACCAAACCAGGGGTTCTCCACCCCGTCCTGAGGCCGTCCCTTCCACTTTGAGGGCAACTCTTCCTCATAGCCCTTTGTTGTTGGTTTGGTTCCATTGAGCCTAAATCTCTCCTTTGTGCCCTCCCCCCCCACCCCCACCTCAGCCCTTCTGGGGCAAGGCCAATGCCTCTTCTATGTGCTGGCCCTTCAGATCCCTGAAGATGACTCATGTCCCCCCGGAGTCTTTTCTTCTCCAGGATAAGTATCCCCAGTTACTTCACTTGATCCTCTTGGGTCCTGCACACAGAGGCCCTTCACCGTCCTAAGTGAGAGAGTACTGAACCTTTCCTCCAGGTGGTTTTGTATGGTTGGGTTTGGGGTTCCAAAAGGAACAATTGACAAAAATAGAAAAACCTGCGAGTGGCGTCCAAAGGAAAGTCAATGACCCAAAGACCAGGATGGGGAACGTAAAGGACGAATTATGATCCTAATTGTACCATAGCACTGTCTGGTTATAATAAGCTCCTTTAATTATGTGACTTAGAATAATCATCTGTCTGGGGCTCTGAGGTCAGCAAAACTGGAGGAATAAGTACTATCACCAGCCCCTTTTACAGAGCCTCAAATTGAGGGATTTGCCCAGGATCACCCAGAATTAGAATCCACGTCTGCCGAGGGCCAGGCCTGTACGCTCCCCACTGGGCCGCCTCAGCCCCCTTTAATGGTCTCCTCTGCACCTCGATGTGTTCTTGGGGCCGAAGCTTTTACCAACATTATTGTTCTTTTACGCTTGAAGACGCTGTTCCCTCGGTATCAGAGGGTATCCCAGCGATCCCCTCGTCCGAGGCTTCCTGACTTTTATTTGTTGGACCCCTTGGGCAGTTGGATGAAGCCATGGCCTGTCTCAGACTTAGGGTTTTAGATGCTTAAAATACACCAGATTTCAAAGGAAACCAAATACATTGGGAGACAGTTATCAAAATATTTTCAGAATCACGAGTCCACCGACTCCCAGGTGAATCTGATACAACTCACCCATTTTACAAATGAGAAAGCTGAGCCCTTGAGGAGAAGAGTGATTTACTCCGGGCCTCATTGTATGTAGCAGAGCTGAGATTTGCTGTCCTGGAGTATCCCAGGTGTGTGGGTACCGTTGTGGTGGATACATTCTTGGGGCATAATCAGGGGACACACTTTCTCCTCTTTGTGCTAAGTCACGGATTTAATTCTCTTGAGGACAAGATGAGTCAGCTTTAAGGAAGATAATGTGACTATGGAGCCTCTTGCCTTCAAAATAAAAACAAAGCCCAGGGTTCCTCCTTCTCTTTTAAGAATGCTCACCAGCTGTATTTTAATAGTTTAATCCCTCCTAATTTTTTCAAGGCAGGTTTTCATGTCAGATTTTGTAGTCCCCTATGAGAAAAAACCAACAAAACCAAGCTTGATTTTCAGGTGTCTGGGTTTTCTTGATATAACTTTATTTACTGCAGAAAGTCATACCTAACCAAACAAACAGCCCTTCAGTTGCCCAAGCCTTGGAGTGATCCTTGTTCTTCTGAGTGTATGAAAATAAGATTTTACTGGTTCAGAAAAAAAGGGTGCTCAGGGAGGGGGAGGACGTATTGAGTTATCAATGATTTTTCCAAATATTTAAAGGATCTCTTGGATGTTTACAAAGCAACGGCTGATTTTGTTGATTAGGCTGTGTCCTGGTTTGGCGGGGGGAGTCACTGTCATGTCCCTCAGTCTCCCCTTGCTGTCTGTGTTAGATTGAATGACACTAACATCCGAATAATGACTCGTCTCCCCTCTTTCTCTCTTTTTCTCTCTCTTTGCTGTTTTCAGTAGAGCATGTGCCATTTTGAAGGTGAATTTTCGGTAAAGTAAGCTGGTTGTGATTTCTCTAATTTTAAAGATGCTCTTTTTCTGTAACCTCATTTTCCTGGCTTGCTTCACCACTGAGCGAGACGAACAGCAGGAAAAGTGAATTTGAAGCCAGTTCCTTGTTTGGGACAGTTCGTTGAAATACAGCATCTTTAAAGAAAGAGAGAGACTTCATTTGTATTCATCCCATTCCCATTATAGACCTTGCAAAGTTTCCATTTTCACTCTGACTATAGCTTTAAAAGAAGTTGTTAAACCCTAACATCAGTGGCTAATTGTCCGGCCACTGAGTTACTGTGTTCTGTAGGGCCTCAACTAAATAAATTACCATAGATTAACGGGCCCAAGGAAACCTACTGTCAGCCCATTTCCTCAGATAGCCTTAATACTACACTGAGACAGCTTGCCTTATTCGAAAAGCTATCCTGAGTAAGTGGGTCCCCAGTCTCTTTCAATGAAGTGGTTGTTGGCATTTTCCAGATTTCTCATAAAGAAGTCATTCCTCCTTCCCTCTGGCCTCTGCCCTCCTGTTCTGGTCTCTGCTGGGCTGCCAGATTAATTCCCATCTGACTCTTCTGAAAGAAGCCTGTTGGTGGTGATGGGTGGGGAAGGATTTTGAGAAACAAGGCTGACTTCTCCATGAGAACTAGGAGATGACATGAAGAGCCCTGGGGCTTTAGGGGCACAAAGTGAGTCACACATGAGAGGTCTTGCTTGCTTCCTGGCTCTGCCTTTATTCTGCACAAGACTTTTCACTGCCCCCACCCCTCTTTCTGAGATAGAAGAATGGAACGCTCAAATCCAGGGCAGTTCCATCCAATGGGGGGGGGGGGGTACCTGGCCACTCTAGTCCTTGGTGAAAATGGAGAGTTGCTGGTCATCCTTTCCATCAGTCATTCTCTCACATTCCTTTAAGATACTTAAGTTGTCCTGGATGGTCTTTAATGCTTAAATCAATCGGAAGCCTTGATTAGCCCCCACTTAGTATTTTAAGAATTGGATGCCCATACTACATAGAGATGAATGGGGATGAGGGCCACCCAAAGAAGTTTGGCAGGGAGCTGTCCCCAAAGCAAGTGTCTTCCTTAGCACAGCCATGCTCCAAAGTAGATGTTTAAGTGTGGGATTGGAACAGTTTGGAAGTGAATTCAGTGAATCTGAAGTTTCCAACAGTGTCAAAAAGGGAATAGTGTGTGACTTTTATTTTAAAATAAACTTCTCCCCTAAAAAAAGTAATATCAAAATAATGCCTGCCATTGCCTGTTATAAGTGCGTGGCATCTATGATGGTAGACCCTCTAGCCTGCCAAGATGAGTTTTACCAATATATTTTCTACACTACAAAACACCACTTCCCAACAAACAGCCAGAGTGCTCCCAGAGTCTGTTCCCTGAGGAAGCCAGTTTGTTGATTGCTAAAAGAAAGGAAAGACTCTGACCAGCTGGAACCACCATTGACCCTTGCAGGTCAGCACCTGGTGGGTTGTTGGCTTTATTTACAGGGCTGTGATGTTGTTCTTTGGCCTCTGCTTTTCGCAGTCTGTGTCACCTCTTCTGTCTTCTTCCCATGCTTCTCTGAATTCTTCATACCTGTCCTTCTTTTTGGTTCAGTAACAAGAGTCCATAACATAATTACTATTCCATTCTGTGATCTGGGCAACATGCCCTCATCATCTGGCGCATACTTTGTGTCCGGCTCCCTGTTGAATGAGACACGACCAGTTTTAGGTGGAAGTTGACAGCAGAGTCCAAAGGCCAAAGAGAAGTCGGAAAACACAGGAGTGAGGATCCCCCACTTTGTTTCTTTTCACTTAAGACCCTAAGGGGCTCAATGAAAGTGAGTGGTTGTGGGGCAGCTAGGTGGTGCAGTAAGTAGAGCACCGGCCCTAGAGTCAGGAGGACCTGAGTTGAAATCAGGCCTCAAACACTTGACACATTTACTAGCTGTGTGACCTTGGACAAGTCACTTAACCCCAACTGCCCTGGCCCCCCCTCAAAAAAAAACCCAAAAAGTGAGAGGTCGTTTTCCCCTTTCACCTCGGCCTCCCACTTGGTGCTGCCATCTTTCCTGGCACTGAAGATTGACTCAGGCCTTTCCTCCTGTGGCCCCCATGCAGGTCCTTTGGCTACTGCTTCTGTCTATACATGTGACATCCACCAGGGGCCTGGGCTGCTCTCCTTGGGGGCTCACAAAGCCCTTTGCTGGCATGGATGGCCGCGAGCTTTAGAAGCACTCGCTCACCTGCCCCGCAGTCCCTTCCTTGGGGCCCTCCTCTGTTCCCTCCAGCACTTCCCACTTCCTTCTGATCCAGGCAGGAGTGCAAACAAATTAGAAACCATAGGCCCGTTGATTTTGCTCCTGTTCTCTGTGACATTCTCCTCTCATCCCATGTTCTCCTGGAGCCCTGACCCGCTATGACCTGTTAGCCTGGGTCTGTGGGTATGTGTGTGTGGTTATTGACTGGAGCAGACCCAGCTCTGCAGTCAGGAGGCCAGGTTTGAATCCTGGTTTTGCCACTTCCTGACCGGGTGACCTTGGGCACATTGCTTATGCTCTCTCTTGGCCTCCATTCCCTCTTTTGCAGAATGAGGGGCAGGTCTCGATGGTCTCCAAGGTCCCTCCCAACTCTCGATCTATGCTTCTCTCTGGTTGGATAAGTACAGTTCAAGGCCCAGGGCCTCTGGTCAGAAGGCCTTTTACCCTATAGTGAGCCCTTTTAAGTTAGTGGCCTTGGGTAGCATGGGGGCAGCAGCCAGAACACCTTGAGAGGCTGATAGTGACTTAGCTTGGGCTGTAAATGTGAAAGCTTGTCATTCTTCACTGGTGGCTCTGTGGGCACTAAGTCCTGCTGAGGGGCAGATTGGCTCCCAGGGGGCCTGGTAGGCTTATGATCCTACTGGACAGATCCACTTAGACAAGCTGCTCTGCCTCCCTCAGCAAATCTGCACCTGCTGAGTCTTTGTAAAGATCTGAAGGCCCCTTAGTAGTGGGGAACAGAGAGGATACCTGTGGGACCTATGTTTTCTCCTATGTAGATTCCCATTAGGGATGCAGAGGAGCAACTCCCTCATGCAGGAGGGTGGCAGGGAAGACTTGGAGTTTAGGGAACATGCCCAGGGTTGCACATAAGAGGGGAGTGGCTTTAAGCCCATGTTTCCCAGTATCCGCTGTGCCCAGCTGGACCTTCTCACCTGGTAAAAAGCCCTTTCAGTCGTAACCGTTTGACCTCCAGGATGTTCCAAAAGTTGGAGGGCAGCAGTGAAGCTTCATAGCTTTCACCCCCTGCAGAAGCAGGGCAGCTTCTCCAATGGCCCACTTCCCATCAAACATGGTGGCATTTCATTCTTCATTCTCTCTTATCTGTTGTCTGGAAACAGTGGGATTGGATTTGAAGTTCTCTTTGTCTCTAAGCATTATCATTACGTAGATAGAGACAGATGGAGACAACACAGATCCATTAGGCACCGTGCCAAGCCTGGGGATACAAAAAGAGGCCAAAGACAGGCCCTGCCCCCAGGAGCTCACAGTCCAATGAGGAAGGCAGCAAACAGACCTATACTAACAAGCTGTATAAGATGGAAATAATTAAGAGGGGCTGGGGAAGGCTTCCTAGGGAAGATGGTAGGATTTTAGTTGGAACTTAAAGGAAGCCAGAGAGGTCTAGAGATGGGGGATAAGCAGGGAGAATTTTCTGGGCAGGAGGGAGAGCCAGAGAGAATGCCCAGAGCCAGATAGTAGATGGACCTACAGGTGAATAGAGGCATAGGTAGATGACGGTGGAGCATTTATTAAGGACTTACCTTGCGCCAGCCACTGTACTAAATGCCGGGGCTGCAGATACAAGGAAGCAAGAGGGTGCATTTACGTGTGATTCTTAATTCCAGCTGTGGGTAAATGAAGTTACCGAAGGTGAGTGCTTCCCAGGTATGAGAGGTCAGGTGTTGCTCATTCCATGCCTTCATGCTTGCTGGCCCTTGTCTCCCTGTTCCATTGGTGGTCCTCATCTGTCTGCATTCCACAATTACACCTTTAATCCTGCATTATTAGGTCTCAATTGCAGTCTGGCAGAAATGGGAAAAATTCCTCCATTCCCTCCTTCTGTGCCCTCTCAGGGTTGGGGGAAGAGGTTCATGCAGGTATTATGGGCATCTCTGTGCATTTTTTTTTTACATGAGTGTGTGCACCAAGGGCAGCCTGGCCCACAATGCTGCTGAATCTGGGCCGCAGCCCTGTGCTTTATTGGAGGGTTTTCCTGCATTTGCCCAGATTTTGTTCTGAGTAGGAAAAGATGTCTAGTCTGTAATGGGAGCCCCTCAATACTTCAAGAAACTGCAGACCTTTTTTTGACATTGACCCCAGCATCCTTCTCATTCTTCCACTATTTGGTTTTAAGGTCGGGTCCTCCAGTGACTTCTGACAGAGCCCCCCATCCAACAGGCCAAGGAAGCTTCTATCCAGCAAACCTCCCCTAAGGAGGGTGAAGCACCATTCCTCCTGGCTAGAGGCATGGTTCATAACTAGACTGTTATGTTGCTTTATTATGGAGACATCTTACAGGGATTTGGGTCTTGTGGGAGAAAAAAAATAAGTGCTCGATCACTGAAAAATAATTTTTAACAAAGCAAAAAACAGCCCCATTTCCTCCAGAATGAGATGATTATCCCCGAGAGGCTTCCTATGGGTCTGGTTTAACTAGCTGAGAATGCTCAGAGGTTTGACGCTTTGCGTTACGGGGCAGGTTGGGCACTTTTCAGGAGCTGCAGGAAAGTTGCCTATCAGCAGAGGGACTTTTCCATGCTGGAAGCTTCCTACATCAATGACATGACAGGTGTACTGCATGGCTCGCCCGTCCCCCAACAAAGCTGTCAGAGTGCCTTTTTAGACACTGATCGCCACTGCTACAAACCCTGCACTGAAGTCAAGTATAAAAATGCCCGTCTTAAAAATCTTAATAGCTAGCATTCATGTGACAGTGCTCTAAGGTTTACAAACATCATCCTTCCCATTTCACGTATGAGGAAACTGAGGTGGGCTTGTCCAGGATCACACAGCTAGTAAGCGGCTAAGGCTGGATTCCGTGCCCTGTGCCACATTGGCATCCTTCAGGGACCGCCTCCAGAGCACAGAAATGACCTCTGTAGACTGGATTCTGTTCAGCAAAGGCATTGAAAGTTCTAAAAGGAGGGGTCATGTGACACTTTAAGGGCAACAGTTAACTCACATTGGTTCCTGTTTGGTGCTGTTCAGTCTTGGCATTGACTGACTCACATGTTCCTTTGACCTTCCTGGGCCTTTGTTTCCTCATCTGTAAAGCAACAGGGCTGGACTGGATGGCCTCCTATGAATCACCTCGATGTGCATATTTACAAGATCTGAGCCCTCTGCACCTTAGAGTCCTGGAGAGTCACCTAGAGGCACTAGGTTGGGCGACTTGAACAGGGTCACACGGCTAGCCATTATGGGCATAGGGAGGATGAGAACCTGAGTCTTCATGACTCTCAGACCAGATCTGTCCCTACCACGCTTCCATCATGTTCACCATGCTGGCTGTAACACATCCTTCCTGGGGAGCAGTTGCAGCCTGATCATTCATGCTGCTGTGAGCTCTTTGACTCAACTTGCCTATACTGTGGCTTACTGTGATTTCTTTATGTCCTCAGGTGTGTCGGCATTACCACCACCACCTCCACCTCCACCAGGGGTTCCACCGCCTCCCCCGCTGGATACACCAACACCATCACTCTTCCCACCTCCGTCTGTGAACGGTACCAGCCGAGGAGCCTTACTCAGCTCCATTCAAAATTTTCAAAAAGGTACTTTGAAGAAAACCGAAACCTGTGATCACAGTACCCCGAGGATCTACTGAAGTTGACTGTTTACAGCTGGCTGCCATCTTTAAGGTTTTTCTCTTTGACACACCCCTGTGCACTCCCACACTTCCATGTTGAATGACTGGTGAGCCAGGAGGGTGGCACTGTGCACATGACCACCCAAGGGTCTCTTTAAGAGGGCAGTGAGGCGGCAAGGAGTTTGAGTGTGAATGGCAACCTCGCTTTGGGGCATCTTTCAAGCAACTGAATCAGAAAGCAGGGCAACTGTGACAGTACTCAGATCATGGCAGCAAGTGCATTCTGTGTTGTGGTCCCACCTTCCCCCAGAAAGAGCAAAGACTAGGGAAACCGAGGTGCAGTGAATACTGTCTGTCCTAAAGTACTTTCCAAGCTCTCAGAGCTGCCTTCCATTTTTGATGATTCAGCTTCCTCTCTGCTGTTTTCCTAAGAGCACTTGGTCCAAAGTACAGCCTGTGGCTTGAGTTCAGAAGACAACCTGAGCTTTTGAGGAGCCCGAAAATAACTTGGAAAATGGCAGACACCTTCTGTGAGTTTTAACAGGGACACTTCCTAGGTTTGGGGATTGTTCAAACAGCACCCCCAGGCCCCAAATTGCCACTTTCTAATTAGAATCTTTTGGAAAAGGGACAACAGAGAATATTAACAGGATTTGTCAGATAGGGGATGGGGACGCTTCTAACATTTTACACCCAATCAGTTGAAGACAAGGGAGGGTTTCTTACAACACAAATAAACTTCCCATCTTTAAGAAATGACCCTCTTGGAAAAACTGAACATAAATACATCTTACATAATCTTAATGTTATTGATTTATTTGAAAAGATCCTTTATTTTATGATTTGCTTAAACCTTTAAACAAATTGCACTTTAAAGGATTATAGATAATCCATTTTTGAATTCAAGTATACATCAGTGTTTGTTACTATGCAGAGAGAATGTCAGTGTGTATAGTTTCATGTAACCTGTGATATATATTCAGTTGTATTTTTTATTAAAATAATAAACCATGTCAAGAGAGCTTGTCTATATAGATGAACTAGGTATTTTAAGACACTATACCTTAAGGATTCTTGGAGATACCATTTAGTAAAGGTGGACAGATTTGTACAGTATTTTTTTCTAAATTTTAGTTTTCCTTTTTCATGTCCTATTTTCTTGTCATTTCTTTATTAATAAAAGCTAACTGCTACTGTAAGCAAGATCTTCCTTTTCACGTTTAAATATGGCTTCAATATACATGCTTGTTTTAGGAATTTCTGGAAGGACAGTTCTGAAGATAGAGGTATATAGCATTTCTAACACAATGTCAAAAAATACTAACATTGCAATGCTTCTGGCAAAATGGTGGATGAATGAGTCAGGAGCAGCTTTTAGCCAGAGGAAGCATTTTAGAAACCAGCTGAGTCTGTTTTGGGGGAAAATGGGGCCTTGTCTCCCTGAGATGCTGCCCGCTTTGGAGCACACACTCGGTCACCTTCTCTTTCCCCAGAAGTAGGATCCTGGGATCTAAGAGCTGCCAGAGGTGGCCCAGAGGTCATCCAGTGAAGCCGGAGTCATGTTTGGTAACTGATTTGTTCTGCTGTTTGTAATGAGACTTGTGAGGTCTGGCCGTGAAGAGTAAGCTTGCCTTGCCCCGTTAACCATTTGTATTTGACTTAGGGGAGGGATCCCTTGAAGTAAGGTGCACAGTTCTGTGAAACATTGGCTCTCTATTTCCTGATCCCCATCACTGGCCCGATCCTTATTTCTTCATCTCCCAAAACAATGAAAATTCTCCTACCACCTGTGCAGGATTTTGGGAGAGAATAACCACAAGACCACCACCAAAGACTGGAACCAGAAGGCATTTATTCCTTATCAAAACAGAACTCAACTGAGTCAGATCAGGCCTTCCCTCTGTGTCAGGCAGACCCTTGGCCAGGGGTCCTCCAAGATGCACTGTACTGTTGGTAATGGAGGCAGAAACATTCTATTGATTAGTTTTCTTTGGAGCAGAAATAGCTTTAACTGTAACAGACACAAAAGGGCGGAAGGTCTCAGTACTGAGATGGCAAGAGTGCTTTTGACACCTTCCCCCACACAAAACGATACCCAGAGGCCTTGTGGCTCCAGACCAGTACAATTACGTGTGTGAACCAACAACACGTCCTAGCCTCTGAAGCCAGTTACACGCAAGAAATCCCAGGGACGTCAATGTCAAGTACAAATTAGATGTTCAGTGTTTTCTTGGCCGCAAAGATGATGTCCTTGACTTGGGGGATGCAGTTCTCTTCCAGAATCTTTGCATAAGGCATAGGAACATCAGCCCCTGTGACTCGGACAGCAGGGGCATCGAGGAAGTTAAACGCGGGGCCTGAAACAAAGGAGCAGATACGTGAGGGCCTGACCAGATAAAGTGAACTGGGATTGTGATAGCTCAGAGAAGGTACAGGACAGAGGCTTTGCCACCTCATTTGTCTGCCTAGCTGGAAGCTGGAAGCAACTGGCCATTCTCCCCAATCTCACTGTATCCTACTTTCTGAGAGACATCTAAATTCAGCAATCGTTTTATTAAACGCCTACTGCATGCAGGACCCTGTGGGAGGGATACAAAACCCAACACAGTCCTTTTTTCCAAGGAGTTTCCATTTTCCTGCTTGGGGTGGGAGGAGTAGGAGGACTATGAGGACATACACTATGAACAACATCAACTGGGGTGGGAAAGAGCTGCTACCAGCACCTGTGGTGAGCCTGGATGGCTGCACACCACACATGGGTTGCACGGGGCTGGGGTCTCTGAAATACCTTCCATGATCCTCGCACAGATCTCAGCTCCCACCCCAAACTGGGGCCAGCCTCCTTCAACAGTCACGAGGTGATTGGTCTTCATCACGCTGAGCTCAATGGTCTCAATGTCCATTGGTCTAATGCTACGAAGGTTGATCACCTAAAACACGAGATGTTTTTTTCTTTTCATGTCATCCATGGGGAGTCTTCAGAACACAAGTACAACATCCTTGTTTGGACTCTTACTGATGCAACTTATTCTATTATTAAATGCTTTATTTGCTCACATTGTACCCAAGATACAAAGTGCAGAAGCCAAAGTGACTGTCCCTGACTCAACAGCTTCCTCTCACCCTCACGTTCAAGTCCATAGATAAATAGCACGGACACTTCAAGAGCATTCAGCCATGGGCCAAACACTAGAGACATTGTCATTTCATCTCCACACCTCTCCAAGATGGGTTCAGAGAGTACTATGCCCACTTTACAGGTAAGGAAACTGAGGACTGACAAAGCAACCTCATTGTAATCCCATTCTGCCCCAGCACACCATTAATTTATCACATTCCATTAACCAGAAGCCTGAGAAGGGCACCTGAGGGCCCCAGGCACCAGGCTGTGTCAGTGGGATATGCCCAGATGAAGGCAGAGACGTGGCCTACGATGCCACCACCCCTTCAAAATGAGGGGTATGGGCCTGAGGCTCTGAGATCCCTATAATGAGGAAGGAGGATGTAATCAACAAGCCACACAATCACCTGGGCAGCATGAAGGAGGATGCCAGAGCAGTAGAGGATCAGGAGAAAGCCCCAGAGGTCTAAGAATAAGAGGGTCCCCCATGATTAGAGGGGCTAGTAGGACCCGTTCCCAGGGAAGCTGGTCAGCCTCCATTTGATAGTGGGCCTCTCCAGCTCAGCCCAAGAGAATAGGAAGGACACACCCAGGTATCCTGGATGGGGAGCCAGGACTGGCTAGGACAGAATGTGATGTGCTGAATCATGGGAGGGGGGAGGAAACCAGGTCATGGAGGGCTGAAAGGAGCTGGGGTGGAAAATGTGGAAAAGACGACCAAGAAGGAAGCCAACTACTGTCATAGACAAGAAGGATCAGACTAGAAGAAAGGGAGGCAGTTCCAGAAAGGATCCCTATAATTCAAGGAAGCCTCCTGCAGTTTCCAATCAGATGGGTGTGGAAGAGATTTCTGCAGAGAGAAATTTGATGAAATGATGTCAGGCGTCCCTTCACTCCCTGAGGATCTGAACCAGGCTGGGCAGTGGGTGTCTCATGGTGCCCATTCTGTGTGGGGCTACAAACCTAAACACCTAGATTAATGCCTTGGTCTGTTCGGCTTTTAAAGAACCAAACCAAGGTCCTAAGAATGTGGGAGCACTTAAGAAGTGGGTATTTGCTGTGAAAAACGATGTTCAGTTTAAATACACATAATCTCATGAACTGATGCAGAGAAGCACAGACAATCAGGACTGTCCACACAATGACCACAACCATAACAGATGTGGAGACGCTAAGGCCAGCTGCAACCTTACAGTGACCATGCATACCCCTCCCACCTCTCACTGCACAGGTGGGACTACAGGTGAGGAAGCCTGCACACACTACCAGACAAGGTGGAAACACTGGTCACTTTGGTTAAAATGCCCTTTTCCCCTCTTTTAACATCTTCGTTACAAAAGATGGCTTGCTGGGTAAGAAAAAGTGGGGAAGAGACATCTGGAAGTGATTGTGCCAGAATCCCAGATATTAACCTACCTCACATTCCACCCCCTCTTTAGACAGTATGGCGGCTGCTTCCAAACAATGGCCAACTGGTCGTGAGTGGGAAACCAAGGTGATGTGGGTTCCTAAAATCAAGCAGCAATAAGAACCAGGTTACTTCCATCTCACCACTTCGCTTGTGTTAATACCTGAAGTTAAGTCTAGGGCAATGTGGAATAGTGTACTTCCTGAAAATGGCATGTTCCTGGGGTAAAAGTGCTTTCAAATCTCCTAATCTCCAGCACTAAAAGAGCTGAGAAAATAACCACTAACATACGATCCTCACAATGCAGGGAGGCAGGTGCTAGTGTAATTCTTACAGTTGAGGAAACTGAGGCAGGCAGAGCTTAAGTGACTTGTCCGGGTCACTCAGTGTCTGGGGGAGGATTGGAACTCAGGTCTCAGCCTCAAATAAAAATACAACCATGCCTGGGCCCTAAAATCTCTCTTGAAAATGCAAGGAAATTCCCCAAATAAATGAGTGCTTTGCTTCTCCTATCTGCATGGGGGGCGGGGTTTGGGAGAGATGGTGCGACAGTTTTTTACCTTCCCTTTCGACTTTAGCCTTTCCAATAGGAATCAGGAAATCTTTTGACTGAGCTTCCTCAGAAAATTCAAAAGGAACTCCATACATCAGCTCATTTTCTAGCACCACAACTACAAAACAAACAGGATTAACCCTAGATAAGAATTTACAATTCCAACCTGGGGGAGGGGGATGGGGGGGGGCCCCCCAGAGTCACCTGGGCCTCCACCTAACATCTCCCACCCCACCCCTTTCTAGGAGTGGGTCACCACAAGGGATGCACACAACTCAGGGGGATGGCAAAACTCTGGAGCCCAGCCAGAGCCCAACGAAAATGTGCCCAGGAAATGTTTAACAACATAGATAAAAAATACAACACAGAGAATGTTAATTTGAGGTTTTCTAAGTCAATGTGAGGCCCAAAGGGATTGGAGGGATTCCAAGACTGTTTTCTAGTTTTAAAGCAAGTATCAAGGAGTTTTATGGATGACTGACTACTCATCATGTATTTTTAAAACAAATAAGTGACGTTAACTTCTAGAAAAGTTTCACTTAAAAAAGCTGTGTTTTATATGAGGAAATCTCAATTGCTGTAGTTTTAAAAGACAGCTGAGCTTAATAATGGCTTATTTATATCACATTCACCTTGACTCTTCTGCTTATTTTTTTTTTTTTTTTTGCTTTTTGGCAGGGCAATTGGGGTTAAGTGACTTGCCCAAGGTCACACAGCTAATACATGTGTCAAGTGTCTGAGGCCGGATTTGAACTCAGGTCCTCCTGATTCCAGGGCCGGTGCTCACTCCACCACTTCTGCTTATTAAAATTAAAGCATGTCAGAAATCCAGAAATGCTACAGATCACAAGCTGGGGCAGGTGCAAACAGATGTTTTCTCTATTTAATGAACATCAATCAGGATTTTATTCACATTGGAACAGGAAGAAATCAAGATTTAAAAACAAAATTAGTTTCTCTCTTCACATTAACTGAAACTAGTTAAAGGTATTCAGTTCCTTTTAAATGGAAAGGTTTTACTCTATAATTTCTACTGTTTCCAACATAAAATTCTATGTATGATTCTCTGTAAATCAGAAGGAAAAAAGGACTCACCTGGATTATCATCCCGGATTGCTGATTTCATAAGTCCTTTTGAATCCTCTGAATTCCAAGGACTAACCACTTTTAATCCAGGACAGTGCCCATACCAAGCTGCAAAACACTGTGAATGCTGGGCAGCCACACCAGCGGAAGCACCATTAGGTCCCCTGAAGACAATGGGCACAGGCTGAAGCCCACCTGACATATAGTAAGTCTTGGCAGCTGAGTTTATAACCTGGTCGATTGCTTGCATAGAGAAATTGAAGGTCATGAATTCACAAATAGGCCTCAATCCAGCCTGTTAAATTAGGGGAAAAAAACAACATAACTAAGTAGTTTAATTGAAAGAAAAAAGTATTAACTACCACTGTACTACATTAAACCACTCCTCAAGAGACAAAATTAAAAATGACCAATTTGGGGGAGTTTTCAGAAATGTGCATTACATACCATAGCTGCCCCTACAGCGATCCCAGCAAAGCCCATCTGAAACAGCAAAATGACAGTCAGGAACTGAGATGTTCAGGGGAACCCTTCCTTTTTGTGCAAACATCTTCGACTGGATTCCAGGCCTTACCTCGGATATCGGGGTGTCAATTATTCTCTTGTCTCCGTACTTCTTCCACAGACCTCTGCTGACCTGCAGTTAAGACAAGGTCAGACCCAGTTACTGGGAGCCGGCAGGAGAGCTGGGCAGCTTTCCGCCATGTGTCACTGGGAATCCTTGGTCATTACCTTGTAGGCGCCATCATACTGAGCGACTTCTTCTCCGAGCAAAAAGACCTTCTCATCCCGCTCCAATTCTTCATCCATGGCCTGATTCAGAGCATCTCGAACCGTCACCTGTCATAGTGGAGGATGCTCTATCTGAAGAGGCCCAGGACCCCTCCCAAGACTCTGCTGCCCACCCAGCCCGGGGAGCCCCGAAGACCGGAGGGGGCTGTCTACAGTCCGGCCACCAAACCAACCAAGGTCACATCCCGAGAACATTTGGACTGGACCTCGTGCAAACAGAAGCCCTGAAGTCCGTCCTACAAACCACGATCCAAGCTACAGCCAAAGCTTTGGGGACAATGGGCTCGTCGTCCACCTAGGGTCATCCAGGCATCCGGCCTCTCAGTGACTTCTCCCCCTGGGAATCCAGGGGCTGCATATTTGCTTTTAATTAAACTGATTAAAACTCATCATATAAGCTTCTGCAGTCACAAGAACGTGACCTGTTTAACTTTCATCACAAAGCTGGTGGAACATACAATAAAAGAACTCAGAATGGGGGAGGGGGATTTGGAAAAGGGAGCTATTACCAAGATAACAGGGAAAAGCAAGTGGGGGGATGGGGGAGGCGGCTGTCACCAGCAGTCTGGGTTTGGAGGTTTGCCTTCCCTTGTAAAGCTGGGGAGCCCCAGGAGAAAAGGGGGTGCCCCGGGGGTTACATGTTCTGGCTTTCTGAATGTGTTCACTCTAATTTTCAGCACTTTCTGACTTTCTACAGGCTCCTGGCTGCTTCCCAGCAGGGGCAGGTTCTAACCCCAAGATGATTCTTGGCCTGGAGGCCGGGGGTGTGGGAGGAGAAGGAACGAGCATTTATTAAGCCCCACTGTATGCAGGCCCCGTGCTGCACATATCTCGCCTGATCCTTGGCTGTTATGGCGCCCATTGCACAGAAGAAGCAAACAGGGGTGGGGTCACTACCCCGGGTCCCACGGCGAGTATCAAGGGCAGCCCCGCCCAGGGATGAGCCTCGGCTTGCCTTCAATGGGCTTACGCTCCTGGGTGGCCCCGCCCAGGGATGAGCCTCGGGCCTGCCCTCAATGGTGGCCCCGCCCCCCGTCTACGGAGGAGGAGGCCAACGAGGCCCGGGGCGGGGGCCGGGAAGGGGCAGTGGCTGCAGGCCCCTCGAGGTCGCTGGTCGCGCCCCCCCACGCCCCCTGACGCAGGAGCCCAGCGCGCAGGCGCAGCCCCAGCCTCCCTCCCCTCCTCCCACCCCGCAGTCCCGGCCCCGTTACCTGCAGCGCCGCGGGCGCCGAACGGTGGAAGCGCCTCCGCAGCAGCCGGGACACCTGGCGGGCAGGGAGAGAGAAGGAGGGTCAGTGGGTTGGCGGAGCCGGGGCCGGCGTGGGGCGAGGGCGGGGGGAGGGTGTCTTCGGGGCCGCGCCTACCTGCTGGCCGCAGCCGGTGAGCC
Source organism: Trichosurus vulpecula (assembly GCF_011100635.1). NCBI lineage: Eukaryota > Metazoa > Chordata > Mammalia > Diprotodontia > Phalangeridae > Trichosurus > Trichosurus vulpecula. The sequence goes on along the minus strand of NC_050581.1, from coordinate 185,468,483 downwards.
CGTTTCGCACCAGCCCCGCCGCCATCTTTCCCGTGTCCTCTACCGGTGACGGAGGATCGGTCTAATGACAACGGCGAGCCATAGCGAGGGGACTGGTAGGCCCCGCCCCTGCCCTCGGTTCTCCAATCGGAGAACGCGGAGTGCGCGTGCTCCTCCCCTCCCCCTCTGGGAGGCGGGGCAAGGGCGGGGCCCAGAGCCAGACCGAGTCTGGGATTGGAGCTCGAGTTGTCTATCTCCGCTGGAGGTGTCACCTGATTTTGATTAAAACCAACTTTATCGACAGCCTCGGGGCGGACACGCGGCGGGCACGCCGTGCCCTTTGCACGCGACCGACAGCGACCTGAAACCCCAGCCTCCTTCCTGGGGAACCTCTCAGTCCCGCCAAGCTCCCTTAAAGTCTCAGACCTCCAGTTTTCCGAAACCTCTAACAGATAATGGATAATTCCCCCGGGCCCGGGTGTCTGTTGTGGGATGCAAAGGAGCTCGTGTTTGATTGTAAATATCAGCCGACGACATCCGCTTTGATTGTAACTATCTACAGGTGAGGTCAGCTTTGAATGTAAATATCAGCTGGGACACCCGCCCGTCTCTACCTTAATAGCTTGGGAGCCGGTAGGCTTACAAGCAGTTAATTTTTTAAATTCAAGTTTATTTTATTTTCAATTCCTAATTTTTTTCTCCAACCTATTGAGGAAGCAAAAAAAAAAAACAACAAAACCACAACCTCTTACAAATACATGTCAGACAAAATTAATGATCACATCAGCCAGGTTTAAAAAAAAGAAAACTCTTGCCCTCCGAGGCTGATGCCTCTTTATGTGAAGATTTGTCATTGGTCATTGCGATGATCAGAGTTCCTAAGTCACCGTTGATTATCTTTACAATGTTGCTTTTATTGTGTAAGTTGTTTTCCTGGTTCTGCTCACTTTGCGTCAGTGCATATAGGTCTTCTCAGGTTTCTCTAAAACCATCCCCTTTATCAACGATGTCACATTCTAACAGGGAAGACAACTTGCAAACAGCTAGGTACATACAAGATAGTCAAGATGTTCCAAAGGCTTAAAATTGCACTGAGACTTGGGATGCCCTATATACAGAATAGCTTCATCTCAGGGGAAGTAGGGCAGGGCAGGGAAAAGCCTCCTGCAGAAGTGGTGTTTGAACTGAGTCTGGAAGTCCTCCCCAAGGAAGCTGGTCAGTGTGAACAGGTGGAAAGAGCATTGAGTGTGCAGTCAGAGGGCCTGGGCACAGATCCCAGCTCTAACACTTTTATTACCTGCACAGCTTCAAGCAACTTACCTGACACATCTAAGCCTCGGTTTCCTCAAAGGTATAATGAGAGGATTGGAACAGGTGAGTTCTGGGGCCCTTCCATTGAGCAAGGATCCTCCTGGGCAGCATCCGAGATGATATGGTGGAATCCACAGCCTCTTCTACCTCTAGGCAGCACAGATTATCAGGCCCTCTTGTTGACTTCCACCCCAGATCTTCCCTCCGGAGACAAATAAAGCAAATAAATGCATCGGCACTTCAGACACCACACCTAAAGACCCTTACCAGGGCAACTCTAAACCTTCTCCACCATAATCTATGGAAAGAGGCCCCTCACCATGGTGGCTTTCTCTGCACTGCTGCATCTGCTGCCCTGCCTGGTTTCAAGTCCACGGAACAACATGTCCCAGCACTAGGTATCCTTTGGTGTCTCTTTCTCCTTCCCTTTCCTTGTTCTACAGGTTTTCCTGCCTCCTTTTGTGTATTGTCTCCTCCTTTGGATTTTAAGCTCGCAGAGGGCAGGGACTGCCTTTCTTTTTATTATTTGTATGCCCAGCACTTAGCACAGTGCCTGGCACATCTTTATCGGCACTTCCTATTTATTAGATTGTTGGTTTGGATTGGTTGCTGTCCTCTGGACCCTTGGCAATTCAATTTAACAAACACTCATTAAGTGCTTTCTGTGTACTAGGCACAAAACAAAACAATCCCAGTCTCCCAAGAATCAGTATGAGGCACAGTGAATACAGCAGCTGGGACTGGAGTCAGGAGGACCTGAGTTCAAATGTGGCGTTGGATACTTATTAGCTGTATGACCCTGGGCAAGTCAATAACCTCTGTTTGCCTCAGTTTCCTTATCTGTAAAGTGAGAATAATAACAGCACCTACCTCACAGGGTTGTTGTAAGGATTAAAGCGCTTAGCAGGGCATCCATGTTCTATAAATGCTTATTCCCTTTTCTTTCTCTTGGGGTGGAAAGAGGAAAATAGCTTATCGGTAAACACAAGATAATTTCTGGAGGGGAGAGTCCTGGCAACTGGCAGAATCAGGGAAGACTTCTTGTAGGAAGGTCTCTGAACCAAGAAGAAGCCAGAGATTGTATGAGGCTGAGGTGGGGAGGGAAGGCTTGAAGGGAAGCTGGAATCGTGCCTGCTGGGACAGAGCAGAGAGTAGGGGAAAGGAAATAATGTAAGTCAGTCTGGACCGGTGGGTGGAAACCACCAAGATGAGCTGTTGGTATTTGTCCTTGAATCAGTATGGACCCACTGAAGGCCTTTGAGCAGAGTTATCAGTGCATATATAGTCATGGATGGTTGAATTAGGGGACCGAATGCCCCCCAACCTCTGCTCCTCGTTATTCGTACTTCCTCCTCCTCACTCCTCTCCAACATATGACCGAGGCAAATTTAGGGCAGTGGCTTTGGGCCCTGTAGGTCACGCGGGGCCTTTGGTTACTCAAACACCTAATGAGGAGGTAGGATTTGGTTGTTACTCATGGGGCATGTTGAGGGAGCCAGGGCTTGCCAAGAAAGACTGGACACTCTTCCACCCACACAAGAGTCAGCCATTCACCAAGGTTAAGCTAGTTAAACTGCCCTTCCCCTCTTTCTGGACATGCTCCTTAGCCCAAGCTGATGAGGTTAAAGAAAAATGATGATGGTATGTTTCTAGGGGTGCTTGAGACCCCAAAATACCAATACACCGGGTCCTGTTGAAAGAATTCGACTCAAGCCTTCTCAACCAAGGAAAAAGACAAAGTTTATTAAGGATTTGCCATATTGGGTTGTCTTAAGAAATCCCACCTTTTGTGACACTTGTTTTCACAAGCTGGCCAGAATACTGAGCAGAGCTAGATTGAATCTGAGTGCCTTCATGGAGGCAAGATGGAGATTATATACAGAAAGATTGTGGGAGGGATTGAGGGGGTGGTCTGGGGTGACTTAGAGGAGGGGTTTAGGGAGAGTCTTGAGGAGGAATCCAAGGAGGATCCTGATGGGACTGGGGTTACCAGAGGTCAAGACTCCAGGAAACAGGAGAGTGAGATTTTGGTAGGAGTAAGGGTGGGAAGCAGCTGGGCTAGGCCAGGCAGAGATTTGGGCCTAGTGATAGGGAAAATCTAGTGGGAAGATTCAAGGAGAGTTCAAGGGCGTTCCCAGAGACTGTAAACTCATCAAAGCCACACGTTATTCTTCCCCTTCCCCTTCAGTATTGTCCTGGATAAATCTGTTCAGCCTGTGAAGTTTGAAGGAGTGAGCTTAGTAGTGAAGATGTTAAGTTCTGTTTTTAAGGCGGCTGAACAGTGCCCAGGTGAAGATGTCCCATAGGCAGTTGGAATTCAGGAGGGAAATCAGGGTAAAGTGCACAACTCTGAGAGGCCAAAGTGGAAACATGGGAGTAGTCCTCTTTGTGGACAATATTGTCTTTGGGGAGACTCCAGAAGAACATGAGGGAAGACTGGAAAAAGTATAGGATCATCCAGAACAGAGGTTCCCACACTTATCTGGCCTACCCCCTCCTTTTCAAAAAGAGATTATTCAGTGATCCCCGGGAAATCTACTTTCTTTAACTCTTTAATGGGTTCATTTTCATAATTTGCACCATTTCAAAAAATACATAATTTTTTTAAATGACATCTTAAATTTAATAGTTTATTGTAAATTTGTGGAATTTTTCCTGCATTGAAATTTTGACGATGCAATATCATGTAACAGTATAGTATGGTATTGTAAACAAGTCATTCCATGCACATATTCCTGCTGATGCATGCTGGACTTCCTGACAGTGTGCAACACACTCACCTGCCAACACTTGTTAAGACCTGTGGAGGACTCGACCACTGATTGCTTATAACTTGCATTTTGTGTGTTTATTTGGAAAATAATATAATCACTACTACCTTAACTCTGCTACACAACAGATGAAACATGTACAAAAAACTTTTCAAAATGGTCTTATCTTCTTTTCTTATGCTTCCACTGCCCCCTTATTTTTATTCAATGCCCCCCAATTGCACCCCAGGCTACTACCCCCACATTGTTCCAGGGCCCCCCAGGGGGTGGTATTGCCCATTTGGGGAACCTCTGAGCTAGAGGAAAATGGATAAAGGCCAGTTTTTCAGAAACATCAAGTGTGTGGGTTATTTCACATCCTAACAAGGTATGAGTGAGACAGAAGCCTTTCTGATTTGGCCACATCTACCGAAGCATTGAGATTTAAGTATGTTTCTTGGATTTGGTGATTATTGTCACAGGTTTGTTAAGAACTATATTTCTGTTGCTAAACTACCAAATTACCTAACTAATCCTTACTTGATTGAAGAAAACCAGAGGTGGCAGGACAATAATAAAGGCCAATTTGTCCTAAAAATTACAAAGCCTTTTAGAGACCAATGGATAGACTACTGTGAACAAACTTTCAAAGACTTGGCCACCCCTCCTGGCCAATGGAGACAAAAAAGAAGCCTATTGTCCTATGTACAGGCGCCATCTTGGAAGGCTTGAGAGCAGCCTTGCACCAAGCAAGGAATGATCACCAGAAACCAGTCACATTTGCCATCAGAGGGATGGGAGACAGCAAGATTTTTCATCTGTTCTACAAGTGGAGTTTTTTACTTTGGAGTTTGAGTCACTGAGCAGATCATAGCTGCAGTACATAGAGTGCAATTACAAAAGCAAATGGCCAGTCCGCTGACATGTTTTGCCAAGTGCTGAGTTAAATGCTACTTGCTAGGGATGGGCATGAGTTCTGCATATATGACCTGCCAGGGAAGGGTCCCAAAGACCGTATGACCCAGTTAAGCAAGGAGCAAAGCCTATCTATGTGGTATCCTTGGGAGCTGGACTACAAGCAGATAGTGTTACAGAGTAGAGTTTGGGATTCCCACCAGAGAGGTGAGCCTTGTTTTACTGAGCCACCGTTCTGTACTTACATTGTCTATAGACAATGGGTGATGAGACCAGATGGCTGATGAGGAACCGTGAAACATGATACAAACCAGGAAGCAAGGAAATGAATCTAAAGGACTCCAAGTCTAGTCTCCTGAAGGTACCCTGCTGTTGAGACGATGACAGAAATTGGAGATATGCAACAGAGTACTGTACCAGGCAGTGTACCACGATGCAATTGGCACTACCCACATTGCACCCTACTTGAAAGCTTGGTGTGATGTCTTTGGACATACCAGTCAAAAAAGAACCCTACAGCCAGTAAGGAACCCATTTGACTGGCCCCAAATGGCAGCAGGCCTCACAAAGAAATGAGAAATATGACTCATTGCTGGCAAAGAGAAGCATGGTCAACTTGTGCCTGGTTCATAGAAAATATAAACACTAGCCAACCTTTAGTCTTTGTCTACATTGACTTTTTGTCAAAAGACATAAGCTATCTTCTGTCGGTGACTGACTATTTCAAAGAGTAAGGCCTATCCAACTGGGAACCAAAAGTCTTTCATGGTTGCTGAAGTATTATAGGGAAAGCATCTCAGTGAATGGGCTTCTAGCCAGTATCCATTGTGACCAAAACAGGGCCTTCGAAAGGGCTCTGCTCAAACAAGTGTTAGCTTTGGCTGGCTTCCAGAAGGATAGAATTACACCTAACCACCCATAGTCTCAGCATTTCAGGTCCCACACAGCTGAACATGTGGCATTCCCAGAACACAGGCACAACCTGAACAGGTAGGATGTCACAGGCTTTACACAATACCTAACAAGGATTGGGCAAGAGCCTATCTATTGACTCTCCATTTGGCACCTGTGGTCCTGCCTGGGCCCCTCCCAGGATAAACTCTTCACTGTGTTGCTAACTTGAGCCTCAACTGACACCTCAGTCTCCTCTCTTCTCCGGGTTGACAGCTGCAGATTGGAGTATCCAGCTCCTTCTAGTGCCTTCCTCTATACAGGGCAGAAACTGGATTCTTAGCTCACTCCACCCCGCATCTACTGTCCTGCTCCAGGGTGCTCATAGATTGGACAGTAGGTCCTTGCCCTCCTAGCACAGAATGAATGTAAATACTAAATAGTAACTGTTTCTCTTTTGGGCCAAACCTGAGGGTCTTCCCCTCCCAGTTTGATTTTTTTTTTTTTTTTTTTTAGTTTTTGATTAAAGGGGCCATCCCTTGATTAATTTCTTAAAGAGGCCTATTTTACTGAATGGGCCTTACCTCACTCAAAGTGAGAATCTGAAAAGACCTTAGCCTGAAAGGGTCAGGATCCTCCTTTAGTCATCCTGGTGAATACCAGGCCACTGGACCCAGATGGCCCTGGAGGAGAAAGTGAGGCTGGTGACCTTGCACAGCCCTCCCTCACTCAAAGTCAACCGCAAGTCATGTCATCATTTCCCTGATGTCATGGTCCTCTTCCAGAACAAAGGACACACCCAACAAGAACAACAAGCTCCATGGAACAAAATGTCCCCATACCATCTACTCCTTTTACTGCCTTCTTTGGTATCTTCTCCCTCCTTGTAAGATCTTTGAGAACAGTGACTGGTCCTCTTCTGAGAATGAAGGACAAACCACAACCACAGCCTGTCTTTCTTTTTATTAATTTTATGCAGGTACACAGTATGTGCTTAATAAATGCTTGTTGGATTGGGTTGAACTTTGTTTCTATAGTCTCTGAGAATGGTGAGACTACAGGTCTCACAGCTAGTATATCTCTGGACTGATATACTTACAACTTCCTCTCAGAAGAACATTTACAGAAACAAACAAAGGTAAGATACTTGAGTTCACTGTCAAGGCTTTGAACAAGGAAGAAGTTGGGGGTTTACTAAACAAACCTAGTCAGCTAGGTGAGTAAGTAGGTAGGGCCACACTGGAAGTCAGGAAGACCTGAGTTCAAATCCTGCAGCAATTACTCACTAGTTGTGTCACCATGGGCAAGTCCCTTAACATCTCTGTGCTTATTTCCTCATCTGTATAATGGGGATAATAATAGCAACTAACTAGAAGGGTTATTATGAGGATCAAATGACATGTAAATTAACGAGTGTAAAATGTTTTACCAACCTCAAAGCACTATATCAATACTAACTGTTGTAAATAATTTATTGCAACCACTTATTGCCTATGGGAGACTCAACAAGATGAGAGACCAACAGACACTCAACTCAGGTAGCTCTTAAGAAAAAGAGAAATGAGCTTCAGGAGGATATAACACTGTATCAGTGGGGAACTTCAACTTTCCCCTCCCAGAACTAGATAAATCTAACCAAAAAATAAACAAGAAAGAAATTAAGGAAGTGAATAGAGTTTTAGAAAAGTTAGATATGATGGACCTCTGGAGAAAATTGAATGGGAATAGAAAGGAATATACCTTTTGCATAGTGGTATATGGCACCTACACAAAAACCTCACAACCAAATTCAGAAAAATAGGAACATTAAATGCATTCTTTCCAGATCATAATATAATAAAAATTATATTTAATAAAGGGTCATGGAAAGATATATTGAAAATTAATTGGAAGCCAACTTATATAATCTTAAAGAATAAGTGAGCCAAAGGACAAATCATAGGAACAGCAATTTCAGTAAAGAATGATGACAACAATGAGAGAGCAAACCAAAATTTGTGGGATGCAGCCAAGGCATTACTTTGTGTGTGTGTGTGTTAGGAGAAAAACCAAACACAAACCTTGATTTTTGCACTCTATTATTACCAGGACCTGAGTTTCTCCTTACGTGGTGAATATTTATATATCATAATAGAAAAAGCAGTAGAGATACTCATTCTGTGAAACTTGTATAGCAGTTTGATGGGCAGTGTACCTGAGCAGTGAATTTTATTTTTAAATAATAAGCATGAGTGTTTCCATATGCCTTAAATTTGTTCATGTGTACAAGTACTTGCCTTTTGACAGTTGGAATGCTTATACTGAAAAGGTGGAATATTTTCCTTTTGTAGATTAGAGATCAAGATGAAAATAAAATGCCTTCCTTTTAATACATAATCTTCCCTAAACCAGTCTACATTCATGTGAATATGAAATTTTCCTGAAAAAAATTAGATGTAAAAATGTAATCTAGCCAATCAGGCAGCTGCTGGAATTTAATCTTTTCAAGATAACTTTGACATTGCCTGTAAAATACCACTGGGTTGTTGACAAGACCTTGGAAAGCTCTTCCCCCCAGAAAAAAAATCACAAAATAAGGATCCAATTCAATTCAACGAATAGTCATTAAGCACCTGCTAGATAAAATGGGGTGAGTGACCGGTGACTTAGATGGCCTTCAGGTCCCTACCGGGTCTAAATCTAAGCACACGGTGGAGAAATAACGGCAGGAATTACATACTCCCTGCCTTCAAAGAGTTTCTATTCTATTCCGAAAAGGGACAATACCACACGTATGCAGCTAAGCAAATACGTAATAATTTGAGGAGGGACAGAGTACTCAGGAAGGAATCAGGTCAGCTTCCTGGAAGAGGAAGCACCTAAGCTGACCCCTTTAGGAAAATAAAGATTCTGAAAGGTGGAGGTAAGGAATAGATACATTCTTCTATGACTAACGCACAGAGGTGGAAGGCTATATGTTAAATTCTGGAATACTGACCAGTCTGGTTTGTCTGGAACATAAGAGGATCTGAAGGGAAGTGGTATGAAATAAGACTAAACATGTAAGTGGGGGGAAGCTGATCGTGGGTGGTTACGAATGTCAGGCTAATAAGTGTATAGTTTATCTTAAGAGGTAGTAAGGAGCCGTCGAAGATTTTTTTAGCAATGATATGTTCAGACCTGTATTTTAGGAACATCAATTGGGAAGCCATGTGGAAGGTAGGCCAAAAGAAAACAAGACAATTAGGACACTTACAGTAGACCAGGCAAGATTTAATGAAGACCTGAACCAAGATGGTGGACGCATGCACAGAGAAAAGAGGAGGACTGCAAAAGACTTTATGGAAGTAGAATTAACAGGACTTGCCAACTGATTGGATATGGGGAATGAAGGAGAGGGAAGAGTCTAGGTTGACCCCAAGGCTATGAATTTGAGAGACTGGGAGAATGGTGATGTTTGATTGAGCCTCAGTAATAACAGACCACAATGAGGACATACATTAGGAATGAACCTTTCCAGGCATTCATTTTCCATAGTATAGAACTGGTATGTAGTACGCAGCTCATTCCAGAGTTTGCTTTGAGAGAATTATTTTAAAATAAAATATTGACTCCTGTGAGAAGTATATTTATTCCTCATAAAAAGAAGAGCCTAACAATTTCAATTTAGGTTTTCTTTGCCTGAACATAGAAGAATTAATGTAGGAAGCTAAAACATGAATTTCCACATTCTAATGGGTAACAAAGCGTAAGCTTTTATAAGCTCGATGTAACATCCAGAAATATACTCCCCTAAATGCTTCCATCAAGCTGTTACAGATGCTAAGCCTTTCTCCCCCTTCTATGCTCTGTCGTTGCCAAACTTTTTATGGAATATTCCATGGAAAGTGACAGGTTTTTCTAGCACTTAAAACAATTATACTAAAGCAGCATCCCCAAAGATTTAAATATCACATATACAATCTATATTTAATGGGGCTTTTTTTCATTGCTTTCATATATCAAGTGGCTGAGGAGTTAATATAACTCTCTAACAGTTTTTCCAGGAGGCCTAAGAATATCTCTGCCTTTGGTGCTCCAAACAGGAGTATTTAAGAGGCTGAAAGCAAGATATGGAAGAAAATTAAAGGCACTTTCAGCCTTCATGTTACAAAGCAGTAATTACCTAAAACTGTTTGGGATTAAAATAGAAAAATAGATTAGAGGAATACACTAGATAAAAATCAGAAGCAAACCCTTCAGTTAAAGAGCACCCCATCCAATAAAAATGACTGAAAACATTGCAAAGCAGTTTGACAAAACTAAATTTATACTAGCACCCTATACCATATGCTACATTAATAAAGTTCATGTCGCTAAAGAAAAAAACCTGGAGGAAAATAGTTGGAGGTATCTTTCACAACTATGGCTCGAGGAAGAATTCTTAACCAAAGAAATGATAGAGATCGCAAAAAAACTAAAGGCTGTAATTTCAATTATATGAAATGCTAAGGGTTTTGCACTAACTTAATCTGTACAAGTAAGATAAAAATGGAAATTGTCCACCAAGAACCATTCCCTGGTGTATAGGTAGTCATAATACAGGAACAAAGTTCTCAAAAATGAATTACCAATTATTTACAACTTTATGAAAAAAATGCACTAAATTGCTCTTTATATAAGGAGAAATAAAAATCAAAACTGCTAGATGGCCCAGGAGATTGAGTGTTGAACCTAGAATCAGTAAGACTTGATTTCAAATCCACCTTTAACACTTACCTGCTGTGTAACCTTGGGCAAGTCAACCTCCGTATGCCTCAGTTTTGTCATCCATGTGCAAAAAGAATAATTTTGATTATATTAACTTTAAAAGAGTTTGAACAAAACCAATGCAACCAGTATTAGAAGGAAAGCAGAAGACTGGAAAACAATTTTTAAAGCATTTTCAAATATATAGAGAACTAAGTCAAATTTATAAGAATTCAAGTCATTCTCCAATTGATAAATGGTCAAAGAATATGAACAGTCAATTTTCAGATAAAGAAATCAAAACTATTTATACTTATATGAAAAATGCTCTAAATCACTATTGATTAGAGAAATGCAAATTAAAACTACTGAGGTCCTACCTCACACCCATCAGATTGGCTAATATGACAGAAAAGGAAAATAATAAATGTTGGAGGGGATGTTGGGATGCTAATGCATTGTTGATGAAGTTGTTAACTGATCTAACCATTCTGGAGAGAAATTTGAAACTGTGCCCAAAGGATAATCAAACGATGCATACCCTTTGACCCAGCAATCTTACTAATAGGCTCAAGGAACATATTCACTCTGGCTTACACTGATTGGCCAACAGTAGGTCCCAGCCCAAGCCCCATTGTTTGGGCCCTGATGGCTCAGAGGGAATAAATAGCAATTGTTTCTGTTTTGCCCAGAAACCCTGAAGGTCTTCCCTTCCCAGATTGATTTTTTTTTTTTTTTTGACTAGGTAACAGAGGCCATTCTCTGTCTTATTTCTTATTGACTAGATCTCTTATCTAGCTTTAATCACTTTAATCTCAAACTGAGACCTGGGAAAGACCTTTGCTTAAAAAGGCCAAGGTCTCTCAGTGTATCTGGGCCATCTCCAGTCATCCTGATCTTTATCTTGCTACTAGACCCAGATGGCTTGAGGGAGAAAGTGAGGCTGATGACTTTGCACAGCCCTCCCTCACTTAAATCTAATTCACTTGCCTGTCAGGCTGGTCCTCTTTGAGAACAAAGGACAAACCACTGCTACTACCACTGATGGGGGATTGTCTCTGGGAGCCCCCTTGAACTCTCCTTGAATCTTCCTACTTGATCCGGCCTTCACATGAGGCCGTAAGCCTTTCATTTTAGCTAGGCCCAAATCTCTACCTAGCCTAGCCTTCTATTCTCCAGCTACTTCCCACCCTTTATTCTATTAAAATATCTATACCCAAATTCATTACCCTTAAACTAACCTAGGCGTCCATTTAACCTCAGATTGCCTCCAGGCAACTTCCCACCCTTAATCCCATTCTCTTGGTTCCTGGAGTCTGACCTCTAGTCCCATCAAGATCCTCCTCAGACTCCTCCTCAAGACCTTCCTAAACCCCTCCTCCAATCACCCCAGGACCGCCCTAGATCCCTCCTACAATCTTTCTGTATATAAGATCCATCTTGCCTCCATGAAGGTTCTCAGATTCAATCTAGCTCTACTTAGTGTCTTCTAGCCAGCTGGCATTAGCAACACAAATGTTTAGACTCCTATAGTGAATCTTTAATAAACTTTGTTTTTCTTTGGCTGTAAGAAGGCTTGGGTTGAATTCATTTGAGCAGGACCAGGTGTGTCAGCATTTTGGGGTCTCAAGCACCGCTAAACCTCAACATATGGTTCCTTAACCTCATCACCACCACCACCACTAGGTCTGTATCCAAAAGAGATTTTAAAAGGGGCATGGGGAGACCTATTGGTACAAAAATGTTTATAGCTGCTCTTTTTATGGTGGCAAAGTGGTGAAGTAAGCAGAACCAAGGAGAACATTGTACACGACACCAACAATATATGATAATTAACTATGAATGACTTGGCTCTTCTCAACAGTACAATGATCAAGATAATTCCAAAGGTCTCATGTTGAAAAATGCTATGCACATCCAGAGAAAGAACCAGCATACTATTTTTCACTTTTTTTTATGTTTTTTTTTCCTTTTTGTCTGTTTCTGCTTTGGCAACATGACTAATATTTTACATGATTGCACATATATAACCTGTATCAGATGAATGTTAAAAAATAGTCTTTACGTGTGTAAGAAATGGGAGGAGGAGTTTTGTTTCCACAGAACTGAAAGTGTACTTCCTGCCCCCCCTCCCCCACCCCAGCTTTAGCAGAAACCAGGCCTCAGGTCAGTCAGGTGAAAGGTCAGAGGCTTGTACTCATGCTTAAAGGAGCCATTTGAGGAGAGCATGACGTAGGCAGTCAGGGGAACTAGAGAGGCCAAACAGGTTGAACCTGTTCAAGCTTATCAAGGGCCTAGTCTTGGTCAAGAGTCCAGACCTACTGGTTTGTGTAATTTGCATATGTTAAAGAGGGAAGGTAGGGGAAAAGAATGTAGATTAATCCTAAACTCAGACAAGGAAAATCTAATTAACTTCACTTTTGCTTCTATATCCTTATTATCCTGCCTATATAAACTGTATAACCTTGGAAAACTATGTAAAAAGTAAAGAATGTAAACTAACCATAACTGTAGCAGGAGTGGAGGGAATGGTCACCCTTGATCCTGCAGCTGTATCAGTGTGAGTGTTCCCAGTGAGCTTGAGGAGCATAATAAATGCCTTTCTCTGCCCACTCTGGTCCTGAGTTCTTGGGGTAAGAATGGGCAAATCACATAGATCTTCCCAAGGTCACGGGAAAAGGGAAGAAATGAGCTGTGGAAGCACATCTTGAGCTAACTTCCTGACAAGGCAAGGGCCTTGGGGAGTCCTGTGATGCCTGCTGCAGTGTTAAGAGGGCTACCACTCAGGATTTCCCTGGGGAATCCTGTGGTCTGCACAGCCTTCTTATGGGGACATCACTTGGGACTTCTGGCCCTGTCTCGGAAGCCTTATGATCTTGCTGCTATTCTAAGGGGCCATCACTTGGGTCCTCCTTAGGGTCTGACCACTAGGAGCCCTGTGATCCCCACAGATTAAGGGGGCTACCACTTGGCCTTCCTCTGGGAGTCCTGTGGTCTGCACAGCCTTCCTTAGGGATTATCACAGGGTTCTTCCTCAGGACTTTGGCCCTGCCTAGGAAGTCCAGTGATCCCTAAAACCGTGTTTCTCACACATGTAATTGAGAAAAAAATAAAATAATATATTAAAATTGTCTTTTAAATAAAGGATTCACGTGAAAAAATTGGCATCTGTAAAATGGTTATAATAATGGCTCCTACTTCCCAAAGTTGTGGATAATCAATAATAGTCGATAAACATTTGTTAAGCACCTACTAAGTGCTCCAGATACAAATATGAAAAAGACAGTTCCTGTTCTCTGGGAGCTGACAATCTGAAAGGGGAAGATTGTTGTTGTTGTTGTTATCTGTTTTCAAAGAGGACCAGTGACATCAGGGGTAATACCTTGATTTGTGTGTGAATTGGATTTAAGTGAGACAGAGACACACGGAGTCATCAGCCTCACTTTTCATTTCCAGAGTCAACCAAAGTCCAGGGGCAAGATGAATGTCAGGACAACCGGCCATGGCCTGGGATGCAGCGGATGACATTGGCACCTTCGATGTCTGACCAGACTCTATGCACTCCACAGCGCCTGCTTCAGCCGCCTTCGTGGCTGTTGGAACACATTGTTCTCATCTGCCTATCCTGCTGGGGGAGAGAACTTCACAGGCTTGGGGTAGACATCCCCCCACCCCCACCCCCAACTCACCATTGGTTACCCTTAACCTGGTTTAGCCCATCTGCCAATACAGCTTACCGGGATGTGGCCCCTGCACCTGCTACAACTTCTTGGAGCACAGGTGAGAGTTGAGTACAAGGTGGGCACCAAAGGTGGATGAGCAGCCTGCCCACCAGAGGTGCTTGACCTTGAACACCCCATGGGGGAAGACAACCCACAAAAGAAAGCCGAAAAATGCTTTGGGGTGGAGTGGGGCAGAAGGTACCTGGCACCAGGATGTGGTCGGCAAGTCAGAGAATTCCAAAATGAATGCAGCCAGGTGGGAAATGAGGAGATGTCTAAGGAGCTGCCAGTCCTATGCCATCTCCTTAAACGAAGGGATATGTTTCCACTCTTCAATCAAAAGGGCAGTAGGTACTGATGAGGTATGAGTAACAAAGCTGATGGCATCTTGCAAAATGATGGGATTTTCCAATGATGAGTTTACTGGGAGTGTGGAGATGTCCACAATGAATGCAGAGGGACATGAGATGCCTGAGGAAAGGAAAATAAAATGAGATCGTATTTGTAAAGTGTTATATATGTACTAGCTATTGCTTTTATTAAAAAAACAAACAATTCTGTGGTTGTGCCCCGTTCTTAGGAAACTGGCAAAAATAACAAGATGGAGACTTTGGGAAGACATGGCACATGAATACACTATTAATGGAACTGTAAACTGGTCCAAATATTCTGGAAAATAATTTTGAATTATGTAAAAAAAAGTGACCACAATGGCCTTACCACTTGACCTGGAAATCCCACTGCCAAGCATATACCAAGGAGACCAAAGAAAGAGCAAAAGGCCTATACAGTACCAAATATTCATAGCAGCACTTTTTGTCACAACAAGGATCTAGAACAGGGGTGGGGAACCCACAGCCTCGGGGCCACTTGTGGCCTTCTAGGTCCTCAGATGTGGCCTTTTGAATGAGTCCAAGTTTTACAGAACAAACTCTTTTATTAAGGGGATTTGTTCTGTGAAGTTTGGATTCAGTCAAAGGGCTGCACTAGAGGGCCACAGGTGGCCTTGAGGCTGCAGGTTCCCCACCCCTGATCTAGAAACAAAGCAGATGTCAATCAGCCAAAGAATGGCTAAATAAATTGTGATTCATGAATGATATGTATTACTACTTCACTGTAAACAATGATCAATATGAAGCATAGAGAGAAAAATGAGAAGATCTTCATGAACTGATGCGAAGAGCACAATACAGGAAACGTCCTAAGTGTTTACTAAACACTTATTGATTTGACTTGGTGTAAGCAGAAGCAGGAAGACGATATACACTTTTACAGTGTAAATAGAACAAGAAAGAGACACTGGATGCCTCATAATTATAATGGCTGATCTCAGCCCCAGAAAAGAGTTGAGAAAAATGTATGTCCATATTTTCATGTGGCTGGGGGAGAGTATGGGTATGGAAGATTTTTAGATTGTGAACTCTTTCAGGGTGGCTTTATGCCTCCTTCTGTGTCCCCAGCTCTTAGCATACTGCCTAGCGCATAGAAGACCCTGACTAGTATTGACTGACTGGCTGAATAATGCATGTGTAATCAGATACAGTGGATGTAATGGTCTGTTGACTAGCTTTTTTCTCTTTCTTTTAAAATATTTGTTTCAAAGGATAGCTTTCTGGGAAGGAGAAAGAAAGAAATATTTGGAGATGAATGTGCTATGAAGAGAAGAGGCATCAATTAAGCAATTTTTTTTAACTGAAAAAGATAAAAACAACAAAAAAGAAAACTAAGGAAAGTCAGAAGAAAATCCAGGATACAAATCACATTGTAAAAAAAATTTTTATTTTTCCTAAGGAAAGGTATGTATAGAGATCACATCAGACAGTCAAATAAATCATATCTTGCCACTAGAGTAAAACCTTTAAAGAGGACAGTGATGCTGATGCCCATTTTGCTAAGCTATTTATAGATAAGCAGCGTCCAAAAGATAGAAAGATGCTTTTGTGCTCTTGAATTCTTAATCATCTCTCAAATCTTTTCTTAGTTTGTCTTTTGGTTTGGGAAGGGCCATCAGTCCACTGGGTTATTTCCACTGCTGCATGGCCAGGATTCAATTTTTCAATGATTAAGGATGCAGATGTTTGGTAAATGTCTTTAGAATTGTCTCTTAATTAACTTAAAAAAAAAGTAAATAACAAATTAGATTATAACTGACTTGAAGACTAGGGGGCTCTCTCTTCATGTCAATAGCAGCATCAAGGGGAGAAACAATTGTCTCAATGATGCAAGAGAGGGATTTGTGCCCGGTAGGACTTTCCAAATGTTTCAGTACTTATGTTCTCTGACCTTAGCCACATTTTTTGTGGGTTGCACAATCAGACTCGAAAGCACAAATCTTGCATTTAAGTGCTTAAGCCTTTAAAAGGGAATGTGGGTATTCCACTTGAACTATGCAGTTTTAGAGGACAAGAAATGACATAAAGGAAGGACTTTGACAACATCTGCCCTCCCAAACACACTTTAATGCTCATTGGAACAATTTCTCCCCAGTCAGCCCTCCCCTCTCATCCCCTTTTCCCTTCCTTTCTTGTAGGGCAAGATAAATTTCTACACCCCATTGCCTGTGTATCGGAACAATTTCATAATAAGGAAAATCACGTGCCCCCCAAACAACTTTGTATTTATTTTGTATATATTTTCTTGTGCCTATACAAAGTTCGTATACGTATGCAAAGTCATTGTATGCACTTGTCTCCTCCAGTAGAATGCAGCCTCCTTCAGGGCAGATTGCTTCACTTTTGATTTTGTACAATTGCACACAGCACAGTGCCTGGCACATGGTAGGCGCTTAACAAATGCTTGTTGATGGATTGGGTGAACCTCTTTTGTAACTTTGGTATTGGGAGATGGACTGCCCATCCTTCACTCTGGGGGAGGAGAGAATAGCAGCGTGTCTTCTAATACCAGCACTTTGAGGGGCTTCCATTTGTCTACTTGGCTGCAAATCGTAGAGTGCAGTGCTCTCCAAACAATCCGGATTGCAAGCAGCCCGATGGAGGACCACAGAGAGACATGGGAAGGGCTGGTAGACTGAGGCATATTGTCAATGATGACGTACTCTCAAGAAGTGGACTGTAAGACATCATTCTGGAGACCCAGGACTGGAAAAAGAAATGAATTGGCAATCTCAGCAGGCACTACCTGGAAATGGAAATGAATCGGCAATGGACAAGAACAGAGATAACAGATAAGACAGTCCGAGACCCACACTGGTGCCCGTGGGATGTTAAAAGAGATGGAGACAGACCTCTAGCACCTGCGTGGAAAAGGGCAGGGAATAAACATTAATTAAGCGCCTCCTAGGTGCCAGGCACTGTACTAAGTGCTTTAGAAATATCTCATTCGACGCTCACAAAACCCTGGCAGGCAAGTGCTATTACTATCATCCCCATTTTTCAATTGAGGAAACTGAGGCAGACAGTAATTAAGTGACTTGTTCAGGGTCACGCTGCTAATAAGCATCTGAAGCAGGATCTGAGCTCGGGTCTTCCTGACTGCCAGCCCAGTAGTCTATTCACAGTGCCCCCTAATAGTGCAGTATAGTGTTGAGCTCGAACTCGTGTTCCGTGAGCTCTAATGCCCCCTGTTGACTCCAGGATTGGCATTTAAAGATTTTTACCACCTGACCTTTTCTATTTTTACACCTAGGAAGACTTGTTTGAATGGATACAGAGTTAAGGTAATAGAATCAGGAGAACAATATATATTATAGCAACAACATTGGAAAGACAAATGATTTGGAAAGACTTAAGAATTCTGATAAATGCAATAGCCAACTATGATTTCAGAAAAGGCTGCCCATCTCCTGATGGAGGGGACGGACTCAAGGTGCGGTTTGAGTCATGTGATTTTCAGACATGGCCAAGGTGGGAATTCATTTTGCTTGGCTGTGCATAGATGCTACAAAGGTTTTGGGTTGTTTTTTTCTTTTTACTTGGTAGGGAGGGTAGATAGAGAGGGGAAGCTGGGGATAGGGTTGCCAAAAAGAAAAAAATCATCAAAATGTGTGTGTGTGTGTGTGTGTGTGTGTGTGTATATGTAAGTGTGTGTGTATGTAAGTGTGTATGTGTGTGTATGTGTACACATGGGAGGGGAGAGATCAGTAGAAGACAGAAGACTTTTCAGATAAGCAGGATAGCTCTGACAGCCACATGATGATTTTAGAGGGAAAGAAAAGGGAGAAGAAGCATTTATATAGTTCTTGCTGTGTACTTGGCACTGTTTACAAATATCTTATTTGGTCCTCACAATCACCCTGCAGGATAGATTCTGTTATTGTCCACATTTTATTGTCGAGGAAACTGAGTTAAGTGACTTGCCCAAGGCCACACAGCTAGTGAGTATCTGAGATAGGATTTGGACTGGGGTCTTCCAGACTCCAGGCCCAGTGCTCTAACCACTGCACCTCTTAGCTTCCTCTAACCAGGGAGCTAAACATCCAGTTTGCCTCTAATTCATTAAGTACATAAAAAGAGATGAACTAGAGATGAACAGTTTCATGTGTGGCCCTCTCTTTCGGTTCTACTGTCTATGTGGAAGGGCTCATTTTAGTTGGTTTAAGTTCAGAATTTTTAAAATGGAAAAAATATTGTCATCACAGCTCAGATACAGTGCAAGCTCCCTAATCCAGACAAACCCTGGCCCTGTGGGCCCACTTCCAAAGGGCACACAGGTCGTTAGTTGGCCAGGCTAGACCAATATGTAAGAGATTTAGCACCAAAAAGAACGAAAGGGATTATCTAGCCCAACCCTTTCCCATTACACATGGGGACACTGAATTTCAGAGAGATGAAGTGATTCGTCTACAGCCACGTAGTAAAAGTTGGGATTTGAACTCAGATCTTCAGACTCCAAATCTCACATTGATTATTTGTACTGCAATATCCTCCAGTTGCCTAATATAGGCAACCTCTAGGTGGCATTGTGGAGCATGTCCTGTTCAGGACTAATTATAATAAATCGTTTTAAAATTACAAAGGGGCTTTTGCAAAAAGAAATGGGAATAGAAATTTAAGAAATCCTAAAACAATTTAAATCCTTGTTTTCTGTTTGTGTCAAGGAATATGTCCAGGAAGAACAGCCCTGCAGGACAGCAGCTGACTGAAGGTAACTGAGAATTTTGAGACTTTTCTTGCTAGAGAAAGAGGGAATTGATATGCCTTACATGGAAAAGAAATTGGGGGCTGAGGATGATGTCAGTGCCAGGAGACAAAGTCTTATGGATGTTTTCCTATTCACAGAAGATCTTGCTTTCCTATAATCAGATTAGCTGTTTATTAGAAAGCCAGCAAACATCTCATAGGGCACAAATCAATCATGGCCAGCCCAGTCTTGTACTCTGCACATAGGCAGAGCTTGAGCCTTAATGGAAATAAACACAAAAATGCTAACATAATAATAATGGCACATATTAGGTCTCTGGCTTCACTAGACAAATCATGGAGGGTATCA
This sequence comes from Trichosurus vulpecula, assembly GCF_011100635.1. Taxonomy (NCBI): domain Eukaryota; kingdom Metazoa; phylum Chordata; class Mammalia; order Diprotodontia; family Phalangeridae; genus Trichosurus; species Trichosurus vulpecula. Next base: position 185,448,760 of record NC_050581.1, on the reverse strand, counting down.
GTTTTAGTAATGTAATGCTATTAGCGTTGCACAGACTGCAAAAAATACATACAAGACACTACAAGCTGGAAATCAACTGACTTCTCCTTTGTAGCATGGCTACTTTCTATTTCTAGTAAAAGGGAAGCCCCTTGAGGTCAGGAAATGTTTTGTTTTTGTCTTTACATCTCTAGGGCCTGGTATATAGCAGAAGTTTAATACTTTTTTTTTTTTACAAATAAATGAAGGTATTCTTTCAGCAAAGTTGATTGTAATGCTCATATCTGTAAAAATATATCAGCATGTATTTACTGAGCCCCAACAATGTCTTGGGTACTGTCCATAGCGTAAGACACAGACCCTGCCCACTTCACCAGATTCTTAAAAGGCTCCAATGAGATAATCATATAAGGGCCTTACAAACCCTAAAAGCACTATAGAAATATTAACTAGTACTATCCCAGGGCCATTTCCTTTCCCATTATCCTTTAGGAGATCTTCCCGTGTCAGAAAATCCCCAGAATTGTTTCCTCTCCACTTTTTATTTGAGCATTTAAGATGCCTGGGTTTCCACACTCTCTTTTGTGAGGTGTTTCCTGAATCTGACACATGTGTTGAATGAGATATCACAGAATCACATTCTTCTCTGGCTGTCTTCTGTGGCTTGGCACTTGGATGTCCCTCCTTCGGATTTTCCATGGTGGTGATTGTAGCTCTTATGGGAAACATCCCTCCCCACCAGCCTCCAGGACAGCTGCTGACGCATGGCATCAGATTCTACATCCAGGTGAGACCAGGACTCTATTCCATGCCCTGGATCGTCTCTTCTGCTCTGTGCTTCTTTCTCTGAGCTCAGCTAACTTGACAGTGATGCTGAGATGCACATGAGGAAGCTTCCTCCTGGACTTTGGTCTGGAGCCATTGAGAAGTTGAGGTGGGGAGCGGCCTTGGATCTTATTGCTTAGTGTCTGGTCATTTTTAAGTCAACCCTCTCCTGCCCTCAACAAGGAGGTGTGGAGACAGCAGATGAGGACCATTCTGACGCCTCTAGTTGTGCCCATCTTTGATCAAGGGACCCGCCAGAGAGAAACAGGGCAGATCTGTGGCCAGAATGGGACCACATCCAAGGATGGGGCATGTGGCATCAAAGGGGCCCCCACCCCAGACATGTTCCCCAGAAGGGATGAACAGTGATGTTGAGAGAAGATCAGTAGTGTCCAGGAAGTCAGGTGATATTTCTGGCATCCTTTGCCCCAGTCAGACCACATCAATAATAATGCGTGTTCATTTCTGGCAACCTCAGGGTTCACGATGATCCCTTGAAAGACCTGGGAATGTTGAAAGACCTGGGAATGTCTCAACTGGGGAACTCACTGTGAGAACAGGGAACTAACCCATGTGCTACATAAGCTGTTATTACTAATGTTGCAACACTGAATTTATCATCTACTGAATAAGAGCTCATAATATTTATTTAACTTCAAAGATATTTGCCTGCATCGCAGGGTAGAATTTGCATTATTTTAACCTCTCAGATCCTGCTCTTTCACATCAGATGTATTCAGAGCCTGGGGATAAAATGGAGATTCAGCAGTAACATTTTCCTTGAGAAAAGAAGTGATTCGGCAGCGATGTGCCTATTGCAAGGGCTAGTCTTTATTGTTTTATGAAAATGGCCCATTCTCCAGGGGCTTCTGGATGCCAGAGGAGGGTGAGCCAAGCACTGAGCACAAAATGAGGACCTGAGCATGAGCTCAGTCCAGGCATCATTCACATCCAAGCTGTTAACCATCACTAGGATAACTCTACCGAAATCCAGGTCTTGTTCTACCTTCATAAACTGGATTTAGGCTTTCGATATTGATAGAAAGAGATTTTCTAGCACAGTTTGCTTTTACAAAAGAATTCGACACCCACTTCCAGGCTTGTTTTTTTCTTTTCAGTGTTTGTGAAACCTGATCTGGCTTCTTTTTATCCCTGGAGGGTGGCAAAGTGGGTCAGATGTTTTAACAGAAGTCAGCGGTGCTAACTCCACAAATTAGTGCATCTTTTGTCTGTGCCACATTAAACCCCATAAGACAGTTGGGAAAGGGGGTTGCGAGTCAACACCCTTAATTGCCTGGAAACCAGAGCTTCCCTTGAAATTTGGAGTTCAGGGATAACTGGCTGATTTTTGTGGAGCAATTTTCCATCGGTTGTGTTCATTGAGCCTGTTTCAGAGAGTCAGTTCTGGAGGTGCTGTTTGGTCTCAAGTAGCAATAAAAATAATTCGTTAATAATCCTAGTGACTGGCAGGCGTCTAGAGCTCTCAGGCTTAAAAAGTGCTTTGTAGGTTATCTCCTCCCAGTAGGATGCTAAGTCCTTTGAGGGAAGGAGCTATCTTCCTTTCGTATCCTCGTTGGGTAACCAAACAGCAAGGGCCCATTAAGTGCTTCCGATGTGCCAAGCACTATGCTAGGCAATGGGGAAACAAATACAGTGAGTGAAATCATCCCTACCTCCCTTCGAGCTTACATTCAAATGGGGGAGAAGCTTGTATGTCCAGAATAAACGTCATTTTGTTGTTTAGTCGTTTTTCAGTTGTGTCCAACTTGTAACCCCTTCTTGGCAAAGATAGTGGAGGGGTTTGCCATTTCCTTCTCCATTTTACAAATAGGGTATCTGAGGCAAGTAGGGTTAAATGACTTGCCCAGGGTCGCACAGCTAGGAAGTGTCTGAGGCTGGATTTGAACTCATGAAGAGGACTCTTCCAGATTCCAAGCCCAGTGCTTGCAATGCTTGGGTGCACTATGGCACCACCTAAATGCCCTGCAAAACAAATGGAAGATCAATATAAGGAATTATAAAGTAGGGAAATACCAGGCAATTTCAGAGGAAGGATGCTAGGAGGTGGCGTGGAGGCGGGAGTCAGAACATGCGCAAGATGGTGCTTGAATTTCATCTAAAAGGAAGTGAAGAATTCTGGGAAGTGGAGAGGAGGAAGAGGTGCATTCCAGGTATGGGAGAATGCTGATACAGAGGCTCTGAGGAAGGAAATGGAGTGTCCTGTGTGTGAGCGATGGAGAATGGGCCAGTTTGACTGGATCAAAGAATGGAGTGAAGGAAGCAACATCCAATAAATCTGGAAAAGCAGATTGGAGTTAGATTATGCAGGACTTTAAAAACTAAGCAGAGTGACCCTGGGCAAGTTACCGAAACACTGCCTCAGTTTCCTCATCTGTAAATGATCATAGTAGTAGCATTTATCTCTTATAGCTTGGTGACCAGAAAGTTTGGTTAAAGGAGGCAAACAGGCCGGGTGATATATACATTCATAGTGTTTATTCCCTCAGAGCTAGCAGATACGTGATCGTGGAATCAGAAGCAAACTTCTATAGACGGACAGAAGAATGAACAATCCCAGCTCCAGTTTGTGGTCCCCATATCATAAGAAAGAAAGTTTCTTTGCTGAATGAGTCGTAAATACAGTAAGACAAGACAGTCGACAAGGTGGCATCACTTAGAGATTAAGATCCTCAGATGCAAATGTCCCTAGAATATCAAGATAAGAGAAATTCCCCTGCTCTGGCTGCAGGCATCCTGTCACCAACAGGAAAGATAACCCTTGTCAACCTTATCTGCTCTTTGGAGTTGCTGACACAGGACAGGGCATTTCTAGAGAAGAGCAAAGCAGTTTGATTAATTCAGGCTTTGGATCTTATTGGGGTTCAAATAATCTGAAAGGATTGTCAAGCCATCATGAGCACCAAATGAGATATTTGTGAACCTCTTAGCACAGTGCCTGGCACATGGTAAATGCCATAAAAATGTTAGGTATGTCATTCTTGTTGTAATTAATACTATTATCCTTGAGGCAACAGGAATCTCCTGGAGCTGATGGAATAGGAGAATGGGATGGGCAGATCGATGCTTAAGAAAGGTCCCCTTAGCATAAGTGTGTGGGATAGATTAGAGTCAGAGACACTTGAGTCTGGAAGGTGGATTAAGAGGCCACCACAGTAATCCAGGTGTGAGGTGATATGGGCCTGAATGAAGGAAGTAGCAGTAGGAGTTTGATAATGAGCAATTTTTGGAGCTAGGAATGGCAAGATTTGGTAGCTAACTACACCTTCCCTCAAGATTCTAGGAATAATCCCAAGGGGTTGTGGCTTCTTACAATATTACTTGCAAGACCTGATCTTGTGTGTGTGCAGCTAAGTGGCTCAGTGGATAGAGTGCTGGGCCTGGAGTTAGGAAGACCCGAGTTCAAATGTGACCTCAGACACTTACTAGCTGTGTGACCTTGGGCAAGTGGAGTTACCCTGTATGCTTCAGTTTCCTCATTAGTAAAATGAGTTGGAGAAGGTAATGGAAAACCACTCCAGTATCTTTGCCAAGAAAACCCAAAATGGAGTCATGAAGAGTCAGACAACTGAACGACAACATTGATGAATCGGTCGATATCTGCCCAATACCAGTTAACTAGTTGAAATCAATTAACTTTTATAAATGGATATTGACTGAGAATGTGATACAAGAAAAGAAATATAAAAACATCCCCCAACTTCTCCTTCCTACACATACTCTGTCCCCGTGGAGAATTGGTTTCCAGTTTGAAGTGGTTGGCATAAAACAGTCCTCAGCAGTCTTTGGAATTCCTTCTCAGCCCTGGGAGGCCTTCCTTTCATTCTCAGAGTCCCCACCAAGTTCACTTCTTAGTATGTCATCACCCATGGATGAGTCATTCCTGTGCTCAGCTGAGATGGCTTCTTGCTGGACTGGATCAAACAGGGCACTCTTCACTGGAGACTCTTCATTGAACTTAGCTGCTGAAAGGTACAAAGATGGAGAAGCTCTGGACAGTCAGTTAAAACAGGACCGGGAGCTGGCTGTGACTCAGATCTTGAGCTTCTTACTGCAAAGTCAGACTTAAACTGAAGGAAGTAGGGAAAATCATTGGACTGTACAGATAGGACCTGAATAACATCCCTATGAACATGAAGTGGAAGTGATGAATAGATGGAAGGGATTAGATGTGATAGATGGGGAGCCTGAAGGACTATGGACAGAGGTTTGCCACATGTACCGGAGGCAGCAACAGAAAACATTCCAAAGAAAGAGAAGAGCAAGAAAGCAGAATGGCTGCCTGATGAGGCTTTACAAATAGCTGAGGAGAGAAGGAAAAGGAAAGGGAAAGGAGAAAGGGAAAGATGTACCCAACTGAAGGCAGAATGCAAGAGAATAGCAAGGAGAGATAAGAAGGTTTTCTTAATGAGCAATGCAAAGAAATAGACGAAAACAATAGAGTGAGACAGACAAGAGATCTCTTCAAGAAAATTAGAGATATCAAGAAAAGGTTTCATACAAAAGTGGGCACGATAAAAAAAAAAAACAAAAATGGCATGGACTTAACAGAAGTAGAAGCAATTAGGAAGACGTGGCAATCATATAAAGAACTATGCAAGAAAGATCTTAACATCACTGATAACCCTGATGGTTGGGTTACTGATCTAGAGCCAGACATTCTGGAGAATGAAGTCGAGTGGGCCTTAGGAAGCACGGTGAACCATAAGGCTAATGGAGGTGATGGAATTCCAGCTGAGCTGTTTAAAACCTAGAAGATGATGCTGTTAAAGTGCTGCACTCAAAATGTCAGCAAATTTGGAAAACTCAACAGTGGCCCTTGGATTGGAAAAGATAAGTCTACGTCCCAGTTCTAAAGAAGGGCAAGGCCAAAGAATGTTCAAATTACTGAACAATTGTGCTTATTTCATACACCAGCAAGGTTATGCTTAAGATTCTGCAAGCTAGGCCTCAGCAATATGTGAACTGAGAATTACCAGAGAGAATTGCTATTGTCCTTTGTTCTCAAAGAGGACAATGACATCAGGAAGGCAATGCCATGACTTGCAAGTGAATTGGATTTAAGTGAGGGGAGGGCTGTACAAAGTCACCAGCCTCCCTTTCTCCTCTGGAGCCATCTGGGTCCAGTGGCACGATGTGAATCAGGACGACTAGAGATGGCCCCGGATGCAGTGGGAGACCTTAGACCTTTTAAGCTAAGGTTTTTCAGTTGACTGAGGCAATGCCCATTCAGTAATTAAACATTAGAAGAGGCAGAGAAACTAAAGAACAAATTGTCAAAATTCACTGGATTATGGAGAAAACAGGGGAGTTCCAGAAAAACATCTACTTCCAGTTCATTGACTGTATGGATCGTAACAAAATGTGACAAATCCTCAGAGGATACCAGATCATCTTATCTGTCTCCTCAGGAATCTGTATGTGGGCTAAGAAGCAACAGTTAGAACTGAACAGGGAACAACTGATTGGTTTCAAATTAGAAAAGGAGTAAAATAAGGCTGTATATTGTCACCTTATTGTGCAGAGTACATCATGTGAAATGCCAGGCTGGATGAGTCAAAAGTTGGAATTAAGATCGTTGGGAGAAATATCAACCATCTCAGATATGCAGACAATACCACTCTTATGGCAGAAAGTGAAGAAGAATTAAGAAGCCTCTTGATGAGGGTGAAAAAGGGGAGTGTAAAAGCTGGCTTGAAGCTTAACATTTAAAAAAGTAAGATCTTGGCAAGTGGTCCTATCACTTCCTGGCAAATAGAAGGAAGAGAAATAAAAACAGTGTCAGATTTTACATCCTTTGGCTCAAGGATCACTGCAGATGGCAACTGGAGCCATGAAATTAAAACACACATGTTCTACCCTTTGACCCAGCAATACCGCTTCTGGGGCTGTATCCCAAAGAGATCATACAAGGGGGAAAAGGACCCACATGTACAAAAATATTTATAGCAGCTCTTTTTGTGGTAGCAAAGAATTGGAAATCAAGGGAATGCCAATCAATTGGGGAATGGCTGAACAAGTTGTGCCACATGAATGTAATGGAATACTATTGTGCTATAAGAAATGAGGAGCAGATGGACTTCATTATAGCCTGAAATGACTTATACGATCTGATGATGAGTGAAGGGAGCAGAACCAGGAGAACATTGTTACACAACCACAGACACATTGCTGTTGTGATGACTAACTTTTTTTTTTAAATTAGATTTTTTATTTTTAGTTTACAACACTTAGTTGTAAACACTTGAGTTTCAAATTTTCTTACCTTCCCTCCCCTCTCCCCTTCCTCCAAGACGGTACGCAGTCCGGTATAGATTCTACATAAACCTTCGCATTAAACTTATTTACACAATAGTCAGGTTGCAAAGAAGATTTATGACCAACGGAATGAATCATGAGAGAGAAGAAACAAAACCAAAAAAAAAAAAAGGAAAAAAAAAAAGAAAGCAAATAGTTTTCCTCAGTCTACATTCAGATTCCACAGCTCTTTTTCTGGATGTAGCTAGCTTTTCCATTGTGAGTCCTTTGGAGCTGTCTTTGAGCCTTGTATTGCTAAGGAGAGGCAAGGCTATCAAAGTTAGTCATCACAGAATCAACATGTCTGTGGTTGTGCATAATGTTCTCCTGGTTCTGCTCCTCTCACTCCTGACTAACTTTGATAGACTTGGTTCTTCTCAACAACGCAAGGTTCTAAGACAGCTCCAAAAGACTCATGATGGAAAAGGCTATCCACATCCAGAGAAAGAATTATGGAGTCTGAATGCAAATTGAAGCAAACTATTGGCTCTCTCTCTTTTTTTAAAATTTAATTTAATTTTAATTGATTTTTGGTTTTGTTTGATCTTTCTCATAGTTCATTTCATTGGTTATAATTCTTCTTTACAACTTAATTATTGGGAAAATAAGTTTAATACGAAGGGATGTGTAGAACCTATATCAGATCACATGCTGTCTTGGAGGGGAGGGGAAGGGGGGAGAGAAAATTTGAAACTCAAACTTGTGGAACTCAGTGTTGTAAACTAAAAAAAAACAAAAACTTAAAAAAAGACATGTTCCTTGGAAGGAAAGCTCTGGCAAATCTGAGCAGCACACTAAAAAGCAGAGACTTTACCTTGCTGACAAAGGTCTGTGTAGTCAAAGTCATGGTTTTTCCAATAGCAATGTATGGCTGTGAGTGTTGGCCTCTAAGGGAAGCTGAGCACTGCAGGATGCTTTTGGATGGTGGAGCTGGAGCAGACTTTTGAGAGTCCTTTGGACAGTCGGGAGATCAAATCAGTCAACACTTAAAAGAGACTGATTCAGACTACTTATTGGAAGGACAAAAACTGAAGCTGAAGCTTAAATACTTTGGCCACAAAATGAGAAGATAGGATTTATTGGGAAAGACCTGATATTGGAAAAGTTGGAAGGCCAAAAGAGAAGGGGTCAGCTGAGGATGAGGTGGATAGAGAGCGTCATTGGAGCAATGAACGTGAGCTCGGACGGACTTTGGAAGACAGTGGGGGGACAGAAGGGGCTTGTGTACTGTGGTCCACAGGGTCACAAAGAGTCGGACAACAACAACAAAGCTGAAACTACCAGAGGACTCTATGCACAATTCCAGTTGCTCGATCTCCAATGGCTCTCCTGACCTTTCTAAGCTCACAAAATCTGCTTGGCAAAGGCACGGTGGTGGGAAATAGGATATGTGTAAGGGGTACGACTGGCAGGCCGGTCTGACTGGAACAGAGTGGAATGGGAAACATGACTGGAAGGGTAGGTGGAGCAGGTAGTGGAGGGCTGAGGTTCCTTCCGCTTCTCATTCTCCCCTCGTCTGGTCCTCTGCTCATTTGTATCAATCTTCCAGGAACACATTCTCTAATCTTTCTAAGCAGACAACTCTCCCACCTCTTCCAGCAATTATGTTACCAAACATGAGTGACACACTTCTCACTTAGCCCAAGGACCTCCTCAAGGACTTGGCTCAAGGCTCATTTATGGGGTTTTTTTTCCCTCATTTTTATTAAACCCCTGAGTTTGCATAATATAATCACTTTGCATAAGTGGGTAGAAGACATCAACAGGCACAGTTTGGGCACATAAAAAGGACTCAAGAAATACTTGCAGATTCTGTGATCTTGTTCAGTTTTTTGCTGATATGATGAACATCCATGCAGCTCCCCACCTCTGGCCGTGGAGGTAATGGACTCAGAGTACAGAAGGAGGCATATATTTTTTGGACTTTGTCAATATGAACATTTTGTTTTGCCTGACCATGTAAATTTGTTACAAGGGTTTCTTTTTTCCTTTTCTTTCCCTAGTGATTTGGCATGGAATAGGAGGAAGAGAAAATTGATATTTGTTAAGTGAAAACATTAATAAAACTAAACAAATTCATGTAGCTATACATTTTCAGATACTTTATGTTAGTGTAGCTGGGAAAAATGGACTAACATTGCATTCTTTCAATATAACCACTAGACTAGACTAGAAGATTAATTCAATTCACTTCAAGCATTTCTTCCAACAAGCCTACCATTGGTATGGCCTTGTGCTTCTGAACATTTTTACTAAGGACTTGGATAAAGGCATAGATGGAATAGTTGTCAAATTTACAAACAAGGGAACTCATTGTCCTGGTTAGAGTCCATAGAGATCTTGACAGCCTAGAATATTTAGCCATATCTAATGACACAAAATTTGTTAATGGATAAATGCACACTTGGCTTTAAAAAAAAAAAACAAACGAATTTCCCCAAGTACAAGACAGGTGAAGGCATAGCAAGATATAAGTTCATTTGAAAGAGATCTGGGGGAGTTTGTGCACTGCATACCCAATGGGAATCAACAGGGTTATATGTCAGCCAGGAGTACTAATGCAGGCTTAGTTCTCATCAAAAGAGGCAAGAGCTTCCCTGAATATGGAGCTAACTGGATCATAGATGTCAAGCTGAAAGGGACCTTAGACACCATCTATTCCAACAGCCTCATTTTGCAGAGACGCCCACAGAGTGGGCTTAAATGACTTGCCAAAGATCACATGAGAAATAAGAAATAGAGGCAGGATTTGAACCCTGGCCCTTTGCCTCCACATCCAGGGCTATTTTCCAAAATGCAACACTGATGCTCACTAGGTGATAATCCTGCTGTACTCTCCCTTGGTCAGACGGTATCTGCAGTGTTGTGCTTGGTTCTTGGAGCTGTTATTTTAGGAAGGTAGAGGGCTGACCTTGAAGCCAGGAAGACTTGGGTTTTAGTCCTGACTGACACATACTAGCTAGGTGACCACAGGCAAGTTAGAGGTCCTGAATCACCATTTGTCAGGTTTGATGTCCAGGGGATGTTTGATTGATTACATGATGGCATCTGAGCTCCTTTCCAATGATGAGATGGTGCTGTTCTTTGTAAGGCACTGGCTAGGTACTGGGGAGATAAAGATGAAGCTTGGATTTCTCAGATTTCTTCAACTCTTGCTTATTTTTCTCCCTGCTTATCATTTCAGCAGACTCACTCAAGGTTGCTTTAAAAATAAATAAAATTTATCATAGTTCCTACTAGTCGGGATTTTAACTCTAGCCATGGTGGCACCCCTAAGGAATATAAATAAAGTTATTTGCCATGAGCTCCCTGTAAGTATAAGAGGCTTTTTGAATTAACTTCTAATTTAATCTTCATAAGATCACAGATTTAAAGCTAGAAGGGCCTCAGGAACCATCTAATCTATCTCATGTAATGATGAAGGCCAACTGAGTCAAACAATCAAGTTACTTGGCCCCACTTAAAGTAAGTGATAAGATGTTATGCCCTGATATCTTTGCTAGGTGAGAGCAAATAACTAGATGTGAGAATGAAGTCTAGGCATTTTTATGAATCAATCCATCAATCAGGCTTTAGACTAAAGTATGAAAATTCCTTGATAAATTTAGAAGCCTTTGAAAGCTATTAGATGGATTGAAACGAAGCCACACAGCAAGTTTGGTTCAGATTGGTTGAGAGATTTGGTCACATTGTTTAGGGTCTGTGTAAAACCAAGTTTGGTATCTGGCAGCTTGGTGGTAGAAGCTGCTAGCCAAGTCTATGAGAAAGAACTATCTCAGGTGGGGAGAGGTGATGGGAGACTGAGGAGCTCTAGTCTTGGCCTTGACCTTGGTCTCCTCCCACCATCCCCTTGACCAGAGAAACAGCTTGGGAAGAGTCAGAGGATTTTGTCCTTTCTAGGAGTATTCTGGTCCTTCTAATAGCAGCAGTTTTGCCAGAACATTTGATGCAATGCCTGCATAAGGAGCCAAGATCAAAGTAGACACACAAAAGAAAGGCAGCTTTAAGACGCTACAAGGACCCCAGCAGAGAATCTACACCCTACGTTGGAGGACCTTACAAGGACTCCACAAAGAAGACAGGTGGACATTTAGCAGCCAAGAGCTGTGAGCCCACTTTCCCCTGGAGTGTGTGGGTATTGTTAAGAGACTGTGCCTGCACTTGGGGGATGTTTTATGTCAACTGTTTCATTCCTCCGTACTAAATGCTTGACGTACTGATTGCCATCAATCATGGAAAGAAGAATCATGGTGGAGGATCAGGACATTACTACAAAAAAATCTCCCACCCCTCTCAGGGCTACCTTAGTGGAAATAAAGCAGCTGTCAGTGCTGATAGGGTTGAGAGACTAGCTTCAGAATTTATCCATGTCCAGAAGTCCAGAAGTCCAGAAGAAGAGCTATACCATACCTAAGGGCAGAACTCTGGGGATTCCTGCAAATGAACTTCCAGGAGCTGTGTGTTACCCCTTTCTCAAAGCTAATTATCTATCTGACTTATTGTTACAAACTGATAATCGTGTTAGGGAGCACAGTGATAGGGGCTGGTGAACCACAGCATTAGAAAGATACTCCTAACCCCTTGGGGCCACCCCTAGAACCCTGGTAGGGTACATTGTTGCCAAGCCTACCAGAGGGATGTTTCTGCCAGTGCATTTAATAGGGTTTGTAACAACAGCCCCAGAGGCTATGTGCGCTACATATAAACGAGGAAACCAAGACCCAGAAAGGTTCAGTGTCTTGCCAAAGGTCCTACATTGTTTGTCTTTTGTTCAATCATATCTTGACTTGCAAGTGAATTGGATTTAAGTGAGGCAGAATTGCACAAAATCATCAGCCTCATTCTCTCTCCAAGGGCCGTCTAAGTCCAGTGGCAAGAAAAAAGTCAAGATGACTGGCAATGGCCCAGGATGCAGTGGATAACCTTGGTGTCTTCAATGTCTGACCAAGCTCTACCCTCCAACTCACTGATGGGTTTGAGGATTGTAGGTTACCCTCAACCCTGTTTAGCCCATCTGCCAAGGTTTCCTGGGGTCTGGCTGCTGTGCATGCTACAGCTGCTTGGAGTCACAGGTGAGAGTTGAATGCCAGGTAGATGCCAAAGGTGGATGAGCCAGCCCTCAAAAGCACTCTGCAAGCCCTCTTACCAGAGGTGCTAGTCCTTCCTGAATACTCCATATACTCCAAAGGTCATATAGGGAGTGTGGGACAGTGGTCAGTTTTTGAGCCCTCCTAGTCTCTCACCTGCCTGCACTACTTTGGGATTTCTCTGACTGATTTCTCCACCACTCCCCAGGAAGCTCATTATTGGGATAACCTCATCATCCCATAAAATCTCATCAGCCTTGGGACTCTATCACCACACCACCCTAAGTCTCTGTGACTAGAGGGTGGGGCCATGAGTGAGCCAAACCTCCTATCTCACCTGGCTGCATTAGCCTTGAGACCTCTGGCTGACTTCTCCACCATGGCTCCACCAATGAGGTACCTTCATCTTCCTTTTGTGGGTTGTCTTCCTGATTAGACTGTAAGCTCCTTGAGGGCAGAGACTGTCTTTCTTTTTTCTTATTTGTATCCCCAGGGCTTTGTACTATGCCTAGAATATAGTTGGCACTTTTTCAATTTTTATTGAATTCATTGAATTGAACCCAGGTTTCTGATTCCAAATCCAATGCACTAATGCATTTCAAAAGTATGATTTTCTCTTCTTCAGTTCTACTCAAAACCTAGTTTATTGTTTCTGGTGATCAATGAATGGGTTTTCTCTTCCAGTCTTACCTCCAGCTATTACATTCCTGCCAATCAACCAGCCAATGAACATTTATTAAATAACTAATATGTTCCAGGCATGGTGCTAGACGCCAGGATATCAGGATATAGATATAAAATCGTGACGGTTTCTGCCTTCCAGAGCTTACGCTCTACTACCAGGATACGTACTGGGATGTAAAGTATAGCTTGTGCTTCCTGTCACTTTGGTTTTTTTTTTTTATCCAGGCCATTCCAACGTTGAATTGTGCTCTCCTCTCTCATCTCTACCTACTCAAATCTCACTCATCTTTCAAAACCTAGCCTGAATGCCATTTCCTCCCCAAAATCATCCCTGACTGCACCAAACAAAAGTGACCTCTCCTTCCTCAAAAATCTTGTAGTAATTATCATCATAAATGCTCAGCATCTGTGCCTGGTAGGCAAGGTAAGAAAATTGTATCCTCCAGGGCTATTGTCCACTGGAGTCTTTGTATCTCACTATGACATGGTTCATTTATCACAAATGAATAGCCCTGAGCCATGGGAAGTGGAATTTTGGGGCATTCAAAATAAATGCCTTTCTAAAAAGTAGTGTTTAATGTGTCTCTTTTTGTGACCTCCATTGCTTGCTGTACCCTGGCAGGCTTCCTGCCTCACCTGCCCCCAGTAGGAGTTCTGATCATAGGACAGATCATAGAATTCATTTGACAATGAATCACGTACTGCTTTATGACATCTCTTAACGAAGGAAAGGGTTGCTCTTACTTCCCAGGTAGGAAGAGATTTCTTTTTTTTTCTTCTTCATATTTAACACATTAAAAAGCTAACACTAACTCAGTTTGAGTACTTTGGGAATATAGCATGTAAATGTTGTTAAACCTGAAAATTTGGTTGAAGGAAACAACAGAGCTAGGTGATAGAAGAATCCATGTTGTTTATTATTTTCCCTTAAAGCATAACGGAGCTAGCTTACTTGTACATACAAGGAGTCAGAGTATAAACTCTGGCTGCCTGAACAAAGCAATGAGAAAACTTATATATGTTATTTTAGCAGAGCTAGCAAGCCTGTATTACCTCATTTTTTATGACCCCCATGTATGTTTAACCATGATACAAGAAGAGGATTTTCCTTAATGGAATAGAGTTGTAAAGGATGTTGACAAAAGTCAGTTGAAACTACAGCCCAGCATCTCTGTTTCTCATTACATTCCATAACATAGTATATACCTGTAGAATATTAAGCAAGGTAATCTCTCTTGGGTTTAGGGTCTCATCCCTTAATGGCTAACAGGTATCTGGCCTTGTTGACAGATGTAAGGGTATTGCCTGAGCAAACTTTTAGAGAGAACAAAGAAGCCCAGGTCCTGGATCTTTATCCAGATACTCATTAAATCAGGCTCTGGGTCTACTTGAAATTAAAAATGATATAAAATAGTATAATATTTTCCACAATGTCTTAGCAACAAAATGCTATCCAAAATAGAATATCAGAATATTCAATTCAATCATTCAATAAATAGTTATTGAGTGCCTAATATTGGAAAATAGAAATAAAAATGGAACAGTCCCTTTCCCACATGGAGTTTATGTCTTACTGGAGGGATGCAATATATACACAGATTACTAAATACAAAATATTACAAGTAAGGGAAACAGGAGTTGTTTCATATAATTAATCAAAAAGCATTTATTAAGTCCCATTATGTGCTAAATACCCACTGTGCAAAGACAGAAAATGATACAGTCTCTCCTCTTAAGAAGCTTACATGCTAATGCAGGTAACAATAAGTACATATTGTAAGTTGATCTAGGATTTGGCACCTGAGCTGAACGTTGCAAGAAAAGCTTGGAGTTCTAAGAAGGAAACCCTGTGATCCTGGGTAAGTCACAACTTCTCTGAGACTCTTCTGTAAAATGACTCTTCTGTCTCAATGGTCTCTGATTCAGCTTCGCATCTCTGATCATATGAGGTGAGGTGCATAAGCAGAGGCAGGGAAGTAGATGATAGAACATTGTGTATGGTGACTAGCAAACAGGGTCTGGAATGTAGAGTGAGGGGAAGAGAGGAATGTGAAAAAACAAAACAAAAACCCTGGAAAGGCAGGTTGGAGCCAGATTGGGGGGGCTGCAAATACCTATGAGTTTGTCCAAGACAGAGATTTACACTTCAGCTAATCACAAAATACTTAGCACAAATGTGCTATAAGAAGAAAGTCATGAAAACCACTCTTCATAAATCATTCATAACAATGATCGTTGTGGACAAAAGTCAGATGCCACAGAAATAAATGGGGTGATGTCAGAACTATCAAGTCATTAGCTTACCTCAAAACTCTTTTTCTCAGCCCAGTTCTCCTATTGCCTCCCAAATGGAGGCGTTCACTATCCATATGCATCCTATCAAGTCATTATTAGAGCAATTAGCCTTGAAAACTTGAATGAAGTGATTTAAATGATGAAAAACAAATGGCTGGGAGAACATAGTCAGGACCACAAAACCAGGATGTTTATTGAGTCTCTAGCTGCTCAGGTGCAGAGCTGTAGTTACAACTGGTTTAAGAATTGCATCAATACAAACAGGGTTTGCCGGTTCAATAAGCAAACAAATCTCAAATTATCAAAGGCATATTTTAATAGGTTAAGGGGCTATTTTTGCCTTTTATTTTTTATCTCAGAAACTCAGGAAATTAATAGACATCTAACATAATCTTTAAAATGTTATTGTTATTGTGATGGGGTGGGGTGGGGTGGATGTGTCATCATTCAAGTGCTCACCCCACCTGTCGTGTGCACCTTCCAATACCAGAGCATGCCCTTGGGTATCAGCCCACGTCCTTGACCCTCCCTCATCTTCACTAAGAGCCAGCTGCTGGTCTCTCCTTAGATCCACCCTTTGTGGGTAGCAGTGCAGATTTTTATGTTAAGCTGTGGTCAGTGCCCAATCAGGTCATAATTTGCAGCCCCCAGCCTACTTTAGCATAACTCTTCTTCTCCCTTACACCATTGGCTGTGCGTTCCATGGAGTCACCTCTAACTCAAGGACATGTCATATAAAGACACTTTAAGCAAGTTAAACAGTAAAACGAAAGTGGAGGCATTATTCAACAGGAAATGTAGTTTTAAAAAAATCATACATTTTTCCTGATGTTCAGGTCCAGACCTTCCCAAATGCAAAAAACTTTTTGGGGCTGATACAATTTCTCTCTCTGTTTCTGTCTCAGTCTCTCTCCTTCCCTTTCCCTTCTCTCTCTCTCTCTCTCTCTCTTTCTGTCTCTCTCCTTTTCTCTTTCTCTTTCCTTGTCTCTTTTCTCTCTCCTCCTCTCCCTTCCTTTTTCTTTCCCTCCCCCTCTTCTCTGCTCCTTACCTCTTTTCTCCTCTCCTTCCCTCTGTCAATCTATCTCTCTTGCTCCCAGAAGGGAGCTGATGTAAAAAGCCTTCTTTCTCTTAACAGGCTGAAGTCCCCAAAGTTAGATGTCTTGCTCATTTCTCTAAATTGTGACCCATGCCTGAAACAGCAATTTCCTAGATTGTTTAGGTGCCAGAAAGAACAAGAGATGCATCCTCATGTCACAGTATGAGGGGGACATTTAAAAGAGAGTCATGAGACTATGGAAAAGATGCTAAACATGAAAAAGGTAATGAACACCAGGAGGTTCAAGCTCAGGAGATGGCTTTTCTTTCAGTTTGACTGGGGCCATTTCTAGCCTCCTCTCTTCCAAGTCCCTTCCCCCACCCTCCACCCCTTCAGACCCAGCAACAAGACTAGAAAACATCAGAGATGCAGGAGGCTTGGGAGAAAGGAAGGATGAGGTAGCATGGTGTATTGCATGGGTCTGGGGATAGAGACTCCTGGGAAGGAGGAGTGTGGTGGCAGCCCTTCACCTCAGACTTCAGGACCC
The DNA here is from genome assembly GCF_011100635.1 of Trichosurus vulpecula. Lineage (NCBI taxonomy): Eukaryota > Metazoa > Chordata > Mammalia > Diprotodontia > Phalangeridae > Trichosurus > Trichosurus vulpecula. Next base: position 185,431,992 of record NC_050581.1, on the reverse strand, counting down.
CAAAGGATAAGCTTGCTGAAGCACTAGGCGACAGATTTTGCCTGGTGATTGGACAGGAAGGGAAGATCCTCCCTACAGGTGTAGGAGGGAACAGCTGTCACCAGTCCTGCAGTGAGGTGGGATAGGATGAATCGGAGAGCAAAGAGTGGGTGACTCTGCTTCCTCCTCAAGCCCTGTGATTTTTAGACTAAGCATGCTTAATACAAAGGCTTATGGGGAGAGAGTATCAGTCTTTCTCCCTTCCCTGTAAAAGCCCCCCAAAAGGGTGGGAAATTCCCATTACAGACCTTATGAGGAAAGTAGGTTGCTCAAGAGTTTTGAAGTTGACATCCCTGTTTTTGTTTTTACTATAATAAAGAGTCCGTTTAATCTCCATGTACTTGAGTAATCCTTCTGGTTTGCCAAAGTTGGGAAAGATCAGAATCTCAATGGGATGGGGGCTGAGCCATGGTAGATTTATGAGTTCTTACAGTTTTTCTTCTTCCTAGACAGGGAGTCTGGGAAAGACAACTAAGAGGACACTCATTGGCAGGGAGCAAATTGCTCAAGACTGAAACTCTTGCTGACGTGGCCCTATCCTCCATTTCCAGCCTTCTTAGCCTTTACTCCTTTACTTTGTGATCCATTGACAGTCCTCTGTGCTGCTACTGGCTTAACACACTGCATCCTCTAACTCTAGGCATTTTCTCCAGCTGTCCTCTATGCCTGGAACTCTCTTACTTATCTCTTGCCTGACATACCTGGCTTCCATCCAAGTACCAGCTAAAACCCCACCTTATTCTGTAAGAAGCATTTTCTGATCTGAGAAGACTTGTATGAACTGATGCAAAGTGAAATGAGCAGAAGGAGGAGAACATCGCACACAGTAACAGTAGTATTGTATGATAATCAGCTGTGAATGGCTTAGCTATTCTGATCAATGCAATGATCCAAGACAATTCCAAAGGACTTATGATGAAAAATGCTATCCCTATCCAAGTAAAGAACTGATGGAGTCTGACTACAGATTGAGGCATATTTTTTAAACTTTATTTTCCTTGCCTTTTTTTTTGGCAACATGGCTAATATGAAGACACATTTTGCATGATTTCACATGTATAGTTGATATCACATTTCTTGACTTCTTAATGGGGAGGGGAGGGGCAGGAAGGAAGGAGAGAATTTGGAATGCAAAATTTTTAAATGCTGAAAATAAATAAATAAATAAATAAATAAATAAATAAATGAACCCCTTTCTGATCTGCCTTAATACAAGTGCCTTGCCTCTAAAGGCGAATTATTTAATTATTTCTATTTTAGCTTGTCAATATCTTGTTTATACATAACTGTTTGCATGTTGTCTCTTCATTAGATTATAAGCTTCCTGAGGACAGGGCAGTTTTTATATTTTTTGTTTATTTTGCCTTTTTTTTTTTGGTATCCCCATCACTTGGCACAGCATCTGGCATATGGTAGGCACTTGATAAATATTTGTTGACTTGACCCGTGAACTAGAGCAGCTTGGCCTTGGGGTAATATTTGAAGATTTGTAGAGACATCCTCCTCTCTGCAGCTACCCCAGGCACACCCAGTAGGGGGCTGAGGAAATCCTAATTGCTTCAGCAGGTGGGGCTGGGTGCTTTTACATTATCATTTACAGGGAGATGGTGAGAACATGTATCCCACACCATGCTCTCTCCTTAGCTTTTCTGGTCAAGAATTGCTTGTGTTGCTCACATGGCCTCTGAAACTTGTCTTGCTTCAGTCTGTCCCTGCTAAAACCAGCTCTCCGGGTGTAGGCAGAAGGCTTTGTCCATGTGACTGTAGCCTGACAGTGATCTCTTCAAAGTCCGCTGTGGCAGGCTCTTCAGTGGCTGGGGTGACTTCTTCCTTTGTCTCCTTCACGTCTCCCTTTACTGACAATAGCACTTTCTTCCTCCCCTCACCATGGGTATGCTCCCTTTATTTACTACCTTTGATCTGCACCTGTGCATTCCTGTCCTCAAAGGGGTCAGGCAGAGAACTGTGTTAAATTATTCTCCATGAGAATAACACACAATCTGGATCAAATGAAGTGACCAGATTTCAAATGAATGATTCAGGAGACTCACAGGCAAAAACAGGTGAATTTCATGCTTATTGGGGTCCTAAAGAAGGAAGGGTATCCTGTCTGGGGTTTCTCAGGATGGTAGGGACATTAGAGTGCACTTTGTGAAAGATGGTGTGGAACCAGGGATGAAATAGACATGTTTAGAGAAGATGGGACCAATCAGGAGAGGCAGACAGTACCAGATGAAAAATAGATATGTAGTGTACAAATATTTAAAATTTAATTTAAAAATCTCAGGGCTATGGTTCAGCATGTAAATGTGACTTTTTAAATAGCACTTGAAGGTCTAGGAACCTGAGCTAAGCTCACCTCTATTCTCAGTCACACTCACATATTGCACTAGCTACCACCCTACAATCTCTGGCATGGCTGGCTTTTCTCAGTTCCTGACCTACAATTCTCATCCCTGAGTAACTCCCACCATCAGATTTCTCTGCAGATGCCCCAGAGCAGCTGATCATTGCTGGAAAGGAAGAGATAACATGATAAATAATGTCAGCTGAATCACGGAGGCATCTGGACAATCCCACTACTCTGTACTTATGAGTTCTTATCTCATTCTCCGTATGGAAGGCTCCCAAAGCTTTTCTCTCCTCCTTGCCACCAGCTGCACCCCAGCCCCCTTCCACCGAGCAGAGCAGATGGTCCTAACCTCCCACTTCTCTGAGAAGATCAAGGCTACCCTTTGTGAATTCCTTCAGCTCCCTCTCTCCATTCCTAGTAGAATTCTGGGTTCTTTTTCCTTGTTATCGCAGCAAAAGAGATATCATTCACTAAGACTAATGCTTCTACCTGCGTCCTTGACCCAATCTCCTTCTGCCTTCACTAGTAACAGACACCACTCCACCCCCTCCTCAGATATCTTCAATTTCTCCATCACTTTTTCTCATCTAGTTATAAACATGTCAGGTTCTCCCCAATCTTACCCTCTTCAAACCTTCCCTTGACTCATCTATCCCATTCAACCACTGCCCCTTCACTGCTAAACTTTTTGAAAAAGTTGGCTATGCCTGATGCCTCTACTTTTCCTCAACCCCTTGGGACTGAGCTTCTAGCCACATCACTCTTCTGAAGGTGAGCTCTCCAAGGTCAGCCGTGACTACCTGATTGGCAGATGCAATGGCCTTGACCTCTCTGCAGCTTGGGACATTGTTCATCATGCCGCCTTTGTGGATGACTTCTCTCTTCCCTGGCTATCAGAGACTCGACTCTCTCCTGGATCTCTTCCTACCTAAGCCTTCTTTGTCTTCTTCACTGGTTCATAGGCCAACAAGGGACTTCAGGGGCCATCTAGTCCAACCCCTTCATTTTACAAATGAGGAAATTGAGACCCAGGGGGTGAAGTGAATTGCTGGAGCACACACAGATAACGGGCATCAGAGGCAAGCTCTCATGGCAGATCCTCAGTCTCCAGAGCCAGGGTTCTCCTCTCTGTCCCACACTGTCTCCCAATCTTGACCTCTTATCCACCCCTTAAGTAGAGTATTCCATAGTGGTTTGTCTTTACCCCTCCCCTCTTTGAACTCTCTGAGTGATCTTAGTCACTCTTGAGGCTTCTCTCTCTATGCAAACGACCTTTACTCTCTATCTCTAGTCTTGACCTTTCTTCGGAGGCTCCTTGTTGACTCTAGGATCAAATGGAAGCTTCTCTGTTGGCCCTTCCTACCTTTTAAATCTTACCCTTTACTTCCCAGCGCACACTGTTCCATGGAGCTATACTGGCCTCTTTGTCAATCCCCGGATAGAACCAACACTCCATGTCCCATCTGCTACCTCCCATCTCCATGCCATAGTACCAGCTGTATTGTTTCCTCACACAAACCCCTGGCCCGCCCCCATACCTGAGATGCCACCATTAGCACAGCAACCAACACATATTAGGCTCTAGATAGATGTTTATTCATTGATATCAATTGATTGATTGGAATGCTCTCCCTCTTCCCTTTCATCTCTCAGAATTCTTGACTTCCTCAAATATCACCTGAGGCAGGAAGCCTTTCTCAGTTCCACCTGCTTGTCCAGCTAGTAGAATTTTCCCCTTAAAGATGACCTTCCATTTACTCCGTGTGTATCTTGCAAGTACATATTTATTTGCATATTTTTCCCATTAGAATATGAGCTTGTTGAGGGTTAGGGCTGGTTTTTTCCCCCTTTCTTTGTATAGCTAGCCCTTAGCAAGTACCTGACATATAGTAGGTTATTAATAAATGTTTGTTGATTGAACCCTATCTCAGGACATGTGGATGTCCAACTGGTCCCTTAAACTAACCAAGCTCATTCTTTCCCTATCCCCTCCCCAAACCTGGAAAATCCTGGAAAGCAAATACAAGCAAATATTAAACAGTTCCCACCTTTAGGGAGCTTACATTCTAATGAGATAAGACTGTAGCAGTAAAAGGAAGCTACCAATCTGGGGCTGAAGGCAAGGGAGAACATACCTATATGGGTGACTGATGGAAAAAGTCCAGAGAGTCAGAATGGCTAGCCTGGGCACTTTTCTTTAAATAGAAAGACTTGACCAAGGAGCAGAAGAGGCTCCAGGAATTGAGTGAACTTCCAGGGTGAGGAGGTCACAGGGGCAGAATGAACTTTCAGGCTCAGAAGGTCTCAGTGACATGGTAGAGAAAGTCTATAGAAGCAAGAGTGGACCCCAGAGAAGAATGGAGAATGTTTATGGAACTAGTTTATAATGTCGCCATGCCTCAGTAGATCTCCGTTCTCATCACTTGTAAGCATTCCCTCCATTGGTGAATATTGTGGCTCACCCATGCCTGCTTTCACCTCCTGCATGATTCTCAAACGGGTCAATCCATGATTCCTCCCCAGAGGATCCACCCAATAAACTGGAGATCATCTTCTAGATTTCATGTTTTATGGACCCCTTTGAAAGCGCTCATAACTGGTCATCTGTTTTCCCTTATCTCTAATACATACACTCCTACTCCAATGCCTCGAGATGGAGAAGAGGTGACTGGGGGCTCTCACAGGCCATTCCAGCAGAGTATATAGACTTTGGCAGGTTCATCCAAACTGGAAGACTTCCATGTTCAAGGACTAGTGGTGGAGTCAGCTTTCTGAAGATTAAACTAATTAAGTACAAAAAAATCTTATGACCAGTAGCTTGGCCACTAGACCAAGGCTATCAACCAGAGATATGTGTCCACTCAGGGGTATGAGAAATTTGGCAAGGAGGAATGCAGAATATATAGCAAATAGTTATATTATTCTATTTAAATATTCCAAAAATTATTAGTATTAGTGAAAAAAGTTGCTATACATCAAATTACTTTCTTTCTGAAAAATTAATTCATCTCTTTATCTCTTGTGCATATGCATGGTAAACTCTAGAAATCATTTCTTTTCATGTTGAATCGGGAATATAGGAAGATTTACTGTATTATACCAGAGGCTACAGGGCCGAGAAAGGTTAGGAACGGCCTCACTATGCAATGAATTCTCTGGCCAGAGCAACCTACCTGTCTTTTAATATTAGCATTAGCTGAGCCAAAGCATTACAGTTCCGGCCAAATAGCAGAATATGATAATAGTAGTAGCTGACATTTAAACAGTGTTTTAAGGTTTGCAAAGTGCTTTGCCTCTCTCATGTCCCTTCATCCTCACGATAACCCTGTGAGGTCGGTGTTCTGATCATACTCATTTTATAAAGAAACTGAGACTCACAGGGATTACGTGACTTACCGATAGTTGTCTAAAGCGTTCATGGAACTAAGGAATGGCTGAGTAAATCATATCGTGTGAATGCAATGGAATACTCTTGTCCCATAAGAAATGACGAAAGATTTATATGAACTGATGCAGAGTGAAATGAGCAAAGCCGGAAGAACAAGTTATACGGGGACGATAACATTGTCAAAATAAATGGTTTTGAAAGATGTAGGAATTCTGATCAATGCAGTGATGCACTGTGAGTTCTCAGACCTAAGGGTGAAACGTGCTTCCTACCGCCTGACTCCATGTGTAAATAAGACATTTACTATTGGACAAGGCCCATGTAGGAATTAGTGGCAGCTAGAGGGTGTCATAGTGCATAGAGTGCCAGGCCTGGAGTCAGGAAGACTCGTCTTCCTGAGTTCAAATGTAAGTTCAGATACTTACTTGCTGTGTGACCCTGGATAAGTCATTTAACTCTATTTGCCTCAGTTTCCCCATCTATAAAATGAGCTGGAGAAGGAAATGGCAAATCACTCCATTATCTTGCCAAGAAAACCCCAAATGGGGTCACAAGGAGTTGGATATGACTGAAAACAATTGAATAACAATGTAGGAATCAGTTTTGCTTGACTATGTATATTTGTTAGAAGGGTTTTTTTTTTCCTTATCTTTCCCCCTCCCTCTCCCCCTGCAATGGATGGAGATAGGAGGGAGAGAAAATAAATTTTTATTCATTGGAAAAGTAAAATTTAAATTTAAAAAAGTGTTTGAGGTGGTATTTAAACTAAGTCATCCTAATTTCAAGCAGAATACTCTATCCACTTCACCTGGCTGCCTCTGTCAGCAAACTAGCATTTATTAAGTGCCCACTATGTGCCAGGCACCGCACTAAACATGGAAGATACAAAGGATGTCCTCTGAATCTAAAGTATTCTTTTCCTCTTTATTCCTTCCACCCTCTTGCCCAAAATAAATGTTTCCCAGATTTCCCAGGTGCTTCATCAAATTTTCTTTGTCTGTTATCAAGGAGAATTTCCAGAATAACACACACACATACACAGAACTCCTAGGTAAAAGGACTACCTTGGCATGTTGTACAAATCTTTGTGGCTATATTCTCCAAGGGAAAAGATCACTATGTTAGTAAGAGAATGACTACTACATGGCCGGCCCCCTGCATCTTCATTCTCTCCTCATCATGCATTTTCTTAATGATGTTTTTCATCACCATCATTGGAATTAGGCACCAGCCTCCTTGCATCCATCTCTCCATTGCCCTAAGGTGTGTGTGTGGGGCGGCGGGCGGGGTGGGGGGGGGTGGGGTGGGGAAGGGAAGGAGGGAGGGAGAGAGAGACAGAGAAAGAGAGAGAGAGAGAGAGAGAGAGAGAGAGAGAGAGAGAGAGAGAGAGAGAGAGAGAGAATTGGGATTGCTTAAAATGCTGCCCAGTTTCCCCAAAAGCAATGCCCTCCTTTTCAAATTTGGGTCCAGCTCATCCTCCGTCTGCAGTGTTGGTCCCAGGTATAGGCAGTGATGAATGAAATCAGGGCTCTTTAGTTGGAGTCTGTGGATCTCCATGGGGTCTCTGGAAAGATTTCAGGGGGTCCATGAACTTGGATGGGAAACAATTACATCTTTATTGTCACTAACTTCTACTGGAAATTTAACATTTCCTTCATTTATTTAAAAATATTCTTCTGTGAAGGAATCCATTGGCTTCACCACATGGATTGCTTAAGTGGTTCATGGCACAAAAGAGGTTAAGAACCCTGAACTGAATCAATGAACTGACCATCTAACTTCATGTCAGTCATAGTGTGGAAATAGACATTGTAAAAAATCCTTTAGTGTGTTCTGCCGCTTTCATCCATGAAGGGTCTCTGTGTCTCTTACTATCTCTATCTGTCCATCTGTCTGTCCTCATTCTCTCTCCCTTCTCTGTCCTCTCTCTTTCCTTTCCTCCCCCCTCCTTCATCTTCTTCTTTTCTCTCTCTCTTCCCTCCCCCCAAATCTCTCCACTCCCTTCTATCCTCTTACCTCTTGGTATATAATCCCAAGAGCTTTGGAAGTGGCAACAACCCCTAGACCCTTGTTCCTGCCTCCAGCCCCTGTGACCCTTATTGGTTTGCTGCCAACACCAGCTGCTGACCAATTCCTACTGATGGGCAGATCAAGCCAAGAGTCCTGGGAATGGCAGCCCCCTCTGCTCCAGAGCTCTCAGCTCAGCCTACACGCTCAACCTGGGAACTAAGTTCTTGACACCAAAAGCCTTGTCACTGTCAGAAAGTTCAATGTCTGAAATAGCCGTGGCTTTCCTAATGGGAATGACATTAAAAACAGAGCTATTGCCTCTGCTTTGTTGTTGTATTTTCTCTCTAACTTGGGCTGAAACCTCCTACATCCGGTCTTTCCTCTGTTGGAATGCGTGCTCCTTGAGAGCAGGCTTTCATTTTTCACATTTCCTGCTCTCCTGTTTGGCAGATAGCAAAGGTTTAAAGACTTTTTCATTCATTCACTCACTCACTCATTCACTCACTCATTCATTCCTTCCTTCATTCATCCATCCATTCACTCATTCATTCATTCACTCACTCATTCACCCATCATCCATCCATTCACTCACTCACTCATTCATTCATTCATTCATTCATTCATGAATGAGGTGGATCAGTTGGTTCTCTCACCAAGCCTTCCAGGGGCTCATTTTCCCTGTTCTTTGCCCTTTGATGAGGTGTTACTGCTCGTCACTGTTGGCCAACCTCGTCTGAGGAGTGAATTTGTATTCTGAACAGGTTTAGCAGGAGCACGCTTGCTTCCAGAGGGCGGGCAGGGAGTGAAGGAAGCGTCCTCTAGGGGCAGAATGTGAATGGCCTCTTCCTTTTGTGGAAGGCCTTGTATCCTGAGAGTCTCAATATCGATGCCATTTTCTCCTTAATGATAATAACTGGCATTTACGTGGCGCTTTAAGGTTTGCCGGACATTTTACAAATAGGACCTCATTTGGGCCTCATCATAACCATGGTAGCTATGATTGTCTCCATTTTGCAGATGGGGAAAGTGGGACTCAGAGAGATTGTGTGACTACTACTCAGGGAGGTTTTTGTTGTTGAGTCATTTGAGTCGAGTCCAACTCTCTGTGACTCCATCTGGGGTTTTCTTGGCAGAGATACTGGAGTGGTTTGCATTTCTTTCTCCAGCTCATTCTACAGATGAGAAAACTGAGGCAAAGAAAATTAAGTGACTTGGCCAGGGTTACCCAGCTAGTAAGTGTCTGAGGCTAGATTTGAACTCATGAAAATGAGTCTTCCTGATTCCAAGTGCAATACTCTATGCACTATGGAGCCCCCCTACCTGCCTAAATGACTTGCCCAGGGTCTTGTAGCTAATAAGTATGTGGGGTTGGATTTGAACTCAGGGCTTTCTGACTCCAGGCCCAGTGCTCTATTCATTGTACCACTAGAGGTCACTAAATCAGTGTGTGGCAGAATTTGAACTCAGATCTTCCTGATTGTGACTACACTAGTGAACTGCTTCTTTGCACATCTGTTTGTTGATCTTTGAACAAAGACATCACATTCCAGAATCAGAATTCCACATGTGGAACACGTCAGTGGCCGTGCCTAAATTCCCAGATTGAAGTTCTCTCTGTGGCAGACCTGATGAGGCCCCTTGAACGATTTAGACAACGATGCCCCCCAAGGCAGCCCATTTCACTTTGGGACAGCTCGAATGGGTGGGCAGTTTTCCCCAAATTGCTAATTCTACTGTATCTGCCCCCTCGGGTCCAAGAGAACATGTTCAGTCTTTATATGCTCTAACACAGCTACTGTGTCTTTGCTTTTCCAGAACAAACAAAACATTAATAGAGTCTAGAAACTGGAGATTCTTAGCTCCCTCTATTCCTTTGCTGGTCCCAGGGTGAAAACGAGTTACATTTTTTCTCTGTTTCATGGTTGGGCAAGATCCGAAACATGCTCTCAAGCCTTCTTTCAGTCGAAGTAGTTTATTAAAACACAGGTTGGGGTGGGCAAGATTCCTAGCGAGTGTGAGCTATTTGTGAGACCAATACAAGTGGGCCAGATTTTAAGAATCCAAGAAATTAAATGGGGGAAAGATTGATATTTTATACAGAAAGACTGTAGGAAGATCTGGATGGGGTTAAGTATTGGCGAGTAGTCTGGAGTGGGCCAGGTGCAAACAGTGGAGGGAGTTAAATAGTGAAAGCACTGTTAAAAGGATTATTGACTGGGATGGGATGAGTTCAGGGGCTTTGGGGTCTAGGTCCCAAGAACATGGTCTTTTCCTTTTAGGGGTCCATCATTAGCGCCTCATCACACCTATTAACTCTTCGCTCTGGAGGTACCAATATTTCTCCCTTCCCTGTGAAAGCCCCCAAAAGGGTGGGAAATTCACATTACATCCCATCGTTCTGCCCTCTAGGACCAAACAAGATGAGTCTAATACGTCTTGTGCCACTTCAGATACCTGATGCCAGCTCTCACATTCCCTGCCCCGCCTTCCCCCAACCTCCTGTTTTCTAGGTTAAGCATCCCCGATTCCTTCAGCCAGTTCTCACATGGCACAGATTCGAGACCCTTCACACTCTTGGTTGTCCTTCTCCGTCCTGATCAATGTCCTTCCTAAAATGAGTGCCTAGAACTAAGACTAATAATGCTCTCAATGCAGTTCAACCAGAGCCGAGCACATCAAGACCATCAGCCCTCTAGTCCTAGACATTGTGCTCCTCTTAATGCAGCCCAAGATTGGATTCCCCCTTTGGCTGCCATATGTGATATTACTGACTGCTACTGAGCCAGCTAGGTGACTCAGTAGATAGAGCTTTGAGCCTAGAGTCAGGAAGAACTGAGTAAAAATCTAGCCTTAGGGGCAGCTAGGTGGCACAGTGAGTAGAGCACTAGCCCTGGAGTCAGGAAGACCTGAGTTCAAATCCAGATTCAGACGCTTGACACACTTACTAGCTGTGTGGCCTTGGGCAAGTCGCTTAACCCCAAGTGCCCTGCCTTCCCCCCTCCAAAAAAAAAATCTAACCTTAGACACTGAGACCCTGGGCAAGTCACTTAACCGCTGTCCGCCTTGGTTTCCCCAGCTGTAAAATGAGGATAAAAATATTAAGTACTCCCAAGGGTTGTTGTGAGGATCAAATGAGATCATATTGATAATGCATTTAGCACATAGTAGGTGCTTTAATAAATGCTAGTTTCCTCCTCACCCTTGCCTCTCCCTATGCTGATATTGCCCTTAGACAGTGCCAATAAAAGCCCATGATCTTCGTCAGACAATCCACTCTCTCACTTCTCCTCCCCCATCTTGTATTTCTTGTACAGCACTTCCTCAAACCCAGCTGTTTAAAACACAGTGATCCCTGTTAATTTTCATCTTACTCACTGCAGCCCAATGTTCTGGGCTGTCAGAAGCTTTGGGGATCCTGCTCGTCATCCAGTGGGTTAGCTAGTCCCCCAGGTGCTCTGGCTGAAATGCATTTGCACATGGACTCCTTCAGTGAGAAATCTCCTTCCATGGATAACCATCCTACCGTGCAGGTGAAAAAACTCAAGCATACTTTTTGCAGACAACAAAGAGAGCGGCTCCTGGCCCAATGTGGTGCCCATTATGTATAATTATGGGAAGAATCATTTTGATGATGATTATAAACCCTTGGATTTATAGGCTGCCTTTTTCTTTCTCCAGAAGCCCCGAGCAGTCATGTAAAACCAGCTTCATTCCCCTAGTACCAGAGACCTTAATCTAATAGGCAATCTTAATTCTGGAAGCTCATTAAAGGGTGACCTTCAGAAAAAAAATGGCTAATTAGAGACTTCATATAAAAGAAAGCATGAACTAATGTTAAAAAAAAAAAAAAAACCAACAAAAGCCAGGCCTCAAGGACCCTGCAACTTTGCCTGCCTGACTGGGCAGTGATCAGATACGGAGGGTCAAGGTTCATGAGGAGATAAGGTCCATTAGTCCAAGACAACACTCCCTAAAGTTGTGATTTGAGCAGTATGGAGGCCAAGGTACACAAGAGAGAAATCTGAAGCTAGCTGGGCCCCTGCGGGTGAGTTTGCTTGGCTTCAGACGTGCCAAGTTGTGGTTGGGACTGGTTAAACCCTGGCTTAATTAGTAGGAGCCAGAGGTGAGGGAGAGAAACTTGCCCAGACCTTGAATTTGTCTGTGATCATCACTTTAGGGCAAATTGTCAGTACTGTTGCAGGCTTTCTTCTGGGGCTCAGAATTCCTGGGATTAATCGTGTCTCCCTCCCTGACACCTCCACTCCCAAGAACTATTTTGAATAATATATTGAAGTATTTTCAATAACTGGTTTCTCATTTCTCCCCACAATAACCCTGCTGAAGGACTGAAAAGATCTATCTACTGCGAGAATAAAGGGTTCCTTTTTGTCTTCTAGCCCATGAAATGTGGACGGACAAGATACAGCCAGGTTGATCCAGGGGGCACAGCAGATAGAACCATGAATGCCAAAATGAAAGTTAAGAAGGTCAGATTCAAATCCTGCTTTGTGACAATGGCCAAGTCACTTAACCTCTCTGTGAATCCCATTTGTAAAACAGGGATAACAGTAACATCTGCCTCACGGGAATGTCAGGAGGACCAAATGAGATGACGCAGGTCAAGTGCTATGCAAACCTTGTATAAATTGTGTGTGTCCTCTGGGCTCACCCATTCAGAGTGAGGTTTGTTCCATTACCCTATCAGACATCTAGGGGTAACAGTAAAGATTTTAGAGATATCTCTTCCCCAATGTTATTGGCTCGAGCCCCCACTGGTGTTGCAGTTCCATTTTGTCACTTGACAGCAACAAACTTTGAAAAAGGGATATTTAGATCAAAGGTCACACAAGAAACAAAGTAGAAACACTTCCTTCCAACACCTCAGGGGAGAATCTCCCCCTATATCCCTTTGGTCTCTGGGAAGAGAGGGCTCACCTAGCACAGTTTCTATCTAACATTCCAAGTCTAAGTATGGCATGCATGACTGCCAGATAAATCTTTGTTTCAGCTGCTTTGGGGCTAGGTCCTGAGGGTCACTCCCGCAGTTGACTCCTCTGAGTATGGATGCTGAGCTGGCTGTAAAACTCAGATTCTGGGAAGCTCAGATGCTCAAGTCTAGTCCATATGATGCCAGACAAGGTTACAGACTCCAATCCCTTCACCTAAGAAGGAACAGAACAAATATATAAGCCAAGGACTGAAGCCTATTCCTCAGGATCACATGGCCTTGACTGGAAGAAGGCCAAGGTCTCTCTCTAGCTTATAGTAGAACCTGTCTCTCACCAAACACTGATGAGGTCAGGGAACCATATGTTTTTAGGGGTGCTTGAGACCCCAAAATACCAACATACTGGATCCTGCTAGAATGAATTTGACTCAAGCCTTCTCTCAGCCATAGAGAAAAACAAAGTTTATTATAGATTCGCCATGTTGGGCTGTCTTAAGAAATCTCACCATGTGTGATGCTAGTTTTCACAGTTTCATGGAATCTGAGCCCCTTCATGGAGGCAAGGTGACACTTATATACACAAAGATTGTGGGAGGGATGTAGGGGTGGTTCTGGGGTGATGGAGGAGGGGTTTAGGGAGGGTCTTGAGGAGTAGTCTAAGAAGGAGCTTGATGAGACTGGGGTGAGGTCAGACTCCAGGAACAGAGAATGGAAGGGTGGGAAGTAGGCGAAGGCTACCTGGAGATAACAGACGATGTAGGGCTAGGCTAGTTTAAGGGTAACAGATTTGGGCATAGACACTTTGATAGGATCAAAGATGGAAACTAGCCAGACAATGGAGGGCTAGGCTAGGTTAAGAGTAACCTATCCTAGAGATTTGGGCCTAGCTGTAATGAAAGGCTTAGGGCCTCAGGCAAACGCCTCCTCTAATGGGAAGATTCAAGGGGAGTTCAAGGGGGTTCCCACAGTCTAAACCCCATTAACACCATGATTGAAGGAGTCCAGCTGAAGGGGATGGGGTGAAGAGATTGGACCAAAGCTGACTCAGGCCTTTTTGAAGATACTCTTAGTTCCAGCTATAAAGTCAATCAAAAAGGTTTCTCCTAACCATGTGGTTAGCAGACCAGAACCAGTCACAGAGAGACTAACATATTCAAATCTCTACATGGCCCTTCTGATGGGATACTGTCTCTGGGAGCCCTCTTGAACTCTCCTTGAATCTTCTCACTTGATCTAGCCTTTGACTAAGGCCCTAAGCCTTTCATTATCACTAGACCCAAACCTCTACCTAGCTTAGCCCTCAATGGTCCAGCTACTTCCCACCCTTGGTCCTATCAAAATATCTATGACCAAATCTGTTGCCCTTAAACTAGCCTAGCCCTCCATAGTCTGCTACCTTGGATTGCTTCCCTTCAACTTCCCACCCTTAATCCCATTCCTGGAGTCTGGCTTCTAGTCACTACAGTCCCATCAAGATCCTCTTTAGACTCCTCCTCAAGACCCTCCCTAAACCCCTCCTCCCATCACCCCAGAACCACCCCTAGATCCTTCCTACAGTCTTTCCGTATATAAGCTCCATCTTGCCTCTATCACCGTGCTCAGGCTCAATTGAATCTGGCCTGCTTGTGAAAACAAGTGTTACAAATGGTGAGATTTTTTTAAGACTACCCAATATGGTGAATTTTTAATAAACTTTGTTTTTCTCTTTGGCTGTAGGAAGGCTTGGGTCAATTTCATTTGAGCAGGACCAGGGGTGTTGGTATTTTGGGGTCTTGAGCACCCCTAAACCTCAACATGTGGTTCCCTGACCTCATCACTTCTACTATTCATCCTCCCTCTTCTCCCAGAAGTAGAATCTCTAGCTCCCTGAAAGGGTAGGGGTCCCTGTAGCACCCTTTGAGAACCTTGGATCTATGTCATTGCTCCGGGAATAAGGAAGTCAGTCCCACTGTTCTCTGCCCTGGTCAGACCCCATTTGCAGTATTGTGGTCAGTTCTGAGCAGCACGGTTTAGCAAGGATGTTGATGATGCTGACAGCAGACCATCGTATTGGGTCTTGAGTCTTTTTCACATGAGAATAGGTTGAAAAAACTGGGAATGTTTAGTCTGGAGAAGATCAGAAATAGAGTGGACATGATTGCTGACTTCAGGTACTTGAAGTGATGTCCTGTGGATTTCAGAGTCTCAGGGTCAGGAAGGACCTAAGGGACCATGTAGTCTTGTTGCACTTGAACAAGAATGACCTACCTCCATAGCATAACTTACAAGTGTCCCCTAGCCTCTGCTTGAAGACCTGCCTGGAGGGAGGACTCACTCTGTCCTTGGAAAGCCCGTTCTTCTCCGTCTTGAATTAGTAGGGAGTTTCTTTCTTCTGACCAGGAGATCAGACTGTTTTCTCTTATTCTCCTCCTCATTGCTCCTCACTGTGCTTTCTAGGGCCAAAAGAAACAAGTACAGTCTCTGAGAGAATGTGGGCAAGATTCACCCACAGGGTGATAGAAAGACCCATGATGGCAGTGAGCAGGCGGCTGGATGGTATAATCAGGAAGGAAAGACTCCTATAAAGGACATAATCGGCAAAATTGTTGACATTTACAGTGGTTGTCAGTCATCCATGAGGGAGAGAGCTCATAGGCAGCCAGCATGCTCCATTGATATCCATGCGGTGAATGTCATGCATGTGCTTTTATGTATCTGTATACATGTATGTGTGCATACACATGGGTATGTATATGTGCAAACGTATATTTGCACACATGAATATATGCATGTAAAACACTTGCATGCATGTATACAATGTGTCTATATTTTTGTGCATGCACACTCATGTATACATATGTATACAATGTCTATTTGTGTGCATGCAAACACACCTACGGATATTGGTGTGCATGCATACATACTGTGATGTATAAAAAATTCTGAAGACATAGTTTCTGGGTAATTAATAATTTTATTAATTATTGCCAGTGGATAACTAATAAAAGTAATCAGTGGCACTCTCAAATGCGAAAGACCTATCATGGTGGCTTCTGGACGCTTATATGTCCTTGGAGGAATGGATGTTCCTGACAGGCAGCAGTTAACTCTGGTTAACAATTAATGAATATTATAATGAGAGGTGGACCTATTCTAATAAGGGGCTGGGGGATGTGACTGATCACTCAGACCTGTCTGACTAGAACAGGATAGTCTGGACTTCACCCAGATTCGATTTTCTTTGTAAGGGTTTCTAGTAGGGTGGGGCAACATCTCCATCTAAAAAAGATGGTGTAGGGGTGTAAATTTTTGCGCAAGGTCAGATACCTCCCTGACTGGACTTAAAAAAGGAAAAAAACCCTGGCTCTCCCCAATAACTGGTCATCTACTCGACACCTATTTATTTGTGTGCACGCGTAAACACATGTGTTTTTGTATGTGCGTATACACATACACATTTATTTACATGCTGTTTCCCCCACTAAGACTGTGAGCTCCTGGAGGACAGGGACTGTCTTTTGCCCTTTCTTTGAAGCCCAGTGCTTAGCGCAGTGCCTGGCACGTAGTAGGTGACGGACACATGCTTGTCGACTTGCCTCAATCTGCGGTCATAGGGGGAGCCTCCTCATCTGGGAGCTCTCCATCGACGACGTCACAAGTTCATTCTCTATCTCTCACCAGAACCCACAAAGCCTTTGCACAGGGCTGAGGGTACAAATAGCAGAGAGCATCCCTGGGTTCAGCTGCTTTTCCAGTAGGGAGGCAGGCACCCGCAGGAGGAGCGGAGGCCAGGGAGGACTTTGGGAAGTCGCAGGGATGATGATGGGAGTCGAAGGGAGTTGACTGACGGGGTCCTCTTCAGGCGTGAGGACAAATGGATAGATTTTCAGAGTTGAGAAGTGGGTGGAGGTAGGGAGGCGAGGGTTGGCAGGGTAGGCTGTAAAGCTTTCTGGGGTCTGGCTAGATGTCGTCGGGTGCATGCATACACTTCCTTCTATCCCATTAATCATTTCTCCTCATTAGACTTTGATGGTAGGAGTTCCAGAGCTGAGAGGGTTAAATCTGGGGGGATGGGATTGTTGATCTGAAATAAGTGTTACAGAATATTTTAACCATTTCTGACTGAGAGAGGAGGCCCCGGCAGCTTCTCTCCCACATTCCGGGTATTTATTAGAGAAGATCTAGCCGTCTGCGAGTGAGGAGGTGGGAGCATTTGTTACTGTGGGCATCTTCTGAGAAAAAAGAGCTTCCGAGCTGGCCTTGCCCAGAATCATAACGAACTCCATTTGTTCAGAGCCACCAGCTTCCCAAAGCGCTTTACAGAGGCTATATGATCCTCACCACGACCCTGGGAGGTAGGTGCTCTTATCAGCGCCATTTTACAGATGAGGAAACTGAGTCACGGGCGAGGTTAAGGGAGCTGCCTGCCCAGGGTAACCAAGAGAGCTGTTGTCTGAGGCAGGATTTGCTCTTAGGTCTTCCAGAATCCAGAATCCTTTTACATACTCTACTTATTAACGTGGCTGAAATGCCATTAGAAGGTGCCACTGCAGGGAGCCACGGAAGACCTGGGGCTCCGTGGGGCAGGGGCTTCCCGGGTCCTGTTTGAGGTCCTTGGCTGATCTGGGGCTCCTCGATGGCAGTTTGTGAAGCTGTCACATCAGGGCTTGGGCTAGACCCCAAGTCAATCCAACAAGCAGGGGCTGAGGTCCCCCCAAGGCTCAGGCTCTAAGTTGGGCAGGAGAGCACCCTCTGGTAGTGATCGGTGGGTGTCGGT
This sequence comes from Trichosurus vulpecula, assembly GCF_011100635.1. Classification (NCBI taxonomy): domain Eukaryota; kingdom Metazoa; phylum Chordata; class Mammalia; order Diprotodontia; family Phalangeridae; genus Trichosurus; species Trichosurus vulpecula. The sequence goes on along the minus strand of NC_050581.1, from coordinate 185,414,498 downwards.
AGAGAGGCCCCACAGATAGTATAGGGTCCTAGATTACAGGCTGCCTAGTCCCGAGCCCTCTTTGGAGGGCGGCAATGACTCGGCCAAGGTCCTACGGCGAGATGTCCACAAGGGCCAGAGGGGCAGGCTGGGATTCGGGTCGGTCATCTTCGGCTTGGAGGGTTTGCCGCCCAGTGGTTCCATTGCAGCCCGTTGGCCGGAGCTGCGGTCCTGACCACTGGACAGCAAGGCCCAGGCCGGTCTCCGGCTCGGGAAGAAAAAGGGTCAGAAACGCCGGGCTCTGGAGGCCTCTGGTTCCCCGTTCTTCCCTGCAGGATGCGTGGGGGATGCAGTCCAGGGGCAGGCGGTGAAGGGGAGCTGCAGCGTGGGAGGAGGCGGATGCACACGCGCGCTCCCACACGGATACCCCTGTTCACAGGCACACACACACACGCGTGCACACACGCATACTCGCGTGAATACACACAGACACACACACAACACGCACGCACACACACGTGCGCACACCCACAGCACACCTAGAGCACACCCAGCTGGTTCCAGGCCCCGCCCCCGCTGCTTCCTCCCGGGCCCAGCCGGCTTGGGCTCCCAGGTCTGGGTGGGGGCGAGGAGCGGAGGGGGCGGGGCGGACTGCAGCGTCGCCAGGGCCCGCCAGGGGGCACCCGAGCGCGGGTGGCCGTCGCTCCTCCCCGCCCCCCCCCCTCCCGCTCGCTCTCGCCCGTGCGCTCCCGCCCAGCCGGGCCCTGCAGCCGCTGCGGGAGCGCGCTCGCCCTGCCCGTGCCCGCGCCCGCGCGCCCCCGCGCCCCCGCGCCCCTGCGCCCGCGCTCGCTCGGCGGCGGCTCGCGAGGCTGGAGGCGGCGGCGGCGGCGGGAGCAGCGGGAGCGGCGGGAGCGGCGGCGGCGGCGGGAGCGGCGGCGCTGTGTCCCCGGCCCGGCCCGGCCCGGCCCGCCTCCCGCCCCGGCCCGGCCCGGCCCAGACTGCGGCGGTGAGTGAGGCCGGGGCTGGGGATCACCCCACCGAAGGAGGGGAGAAGCGGCGGGGGAGTGACCCGGGCAAGCGGCGGGGGGGCCCCAAGGGACCCCCTGCCCTCCCCCCAGAAAAGTTGGAAGGGGGCCTGGGCTCAAGGGAGGGGCCCCTCAGCGAGGGAGGCGGTGGGACTGAAGGGGGCCACGAGGATGCGCCCCCTCCCCAGGAGGGATGGAGGGACGTGCAGGGGAGACCCTCAGAGAGGGGAGAGCTCCCCGAAGAAGCGGGGGGGGGCAAGAGACCCCTATAGGGGGAGCTCCCGGGGGGGGCAAGAGACCCCTATGGGGGAGCTCCCGGGGGGGCAAGAGACCCCTATGGAGGGAGCTCCCCAAAGGTAAGGGGCCTGTAGAGGGCGGGGGGGGGGCAGGAGACCCCCTATAGGGGAAGGAGAGGGGCGGGGAGGAGGGGAGGAGAGGAGGAGACCCCTATGGGAGCAGGAGACTCTGGGGAGGAGAGCGCCCCGAAGGAGGGGCTTGTAGAGGGGCGGGGGAAAGGAGACCTGCTTTGGGGGGGAGAGCCCCCCGAAAGTAAGGGGCTTGTAGGGGGTGGGGGAACGAGCTCCCCTTGGCAGCAGAGCGCCCCAAAGGAGGGGTTTGCAGAGGTGTGGGGGGAGGAGACCCTTGTGGGCGCAGAAGGCTCCTCTGGGGGGGAAGCTCCCCAAAGGTGAGGGGCGGGGGCAGGAGACCCCCCTAAAGGGGAAAGGGAGGGGCTGGGGGAGGGGAGGAGACCCTATGGGGGTAAGAGGGACTCGTGGAACGCGTCGGACCGGGCCGGGGGTCGCGTGGGTGGGATGCGGCAGGCACGCGTGGGTCCCCCCCATTTCGGCCAGGGCTCGGGGACTCCCGAGTGTGACTTGGAGTGGACCGTGCCCTGGTGCTGTTGGCTCGCCAGGGCTGCTTCTCTTCTCGCCCTCCCGCCCTCACCGAGGCCCAGCCCCCCCCCCTCCCGCGGAGGGGACCTTGGGTCGGCAGGTTCTGGGGGACCCGCGGTCCTAGACCCCAGCCCCTCCCTGGGATCCCCGGTGCGGCGGGAGGGGGTCAGTGACAGCGACACCCCGGCGTTCGGCCTCTGAGTTATTCCTGGGGCTGTTTGTGCTGTTCCTAAACGCCCCCTGGGAGCCGGGGCTCCTAACCGGGGTGGGTAGGGCACTGATCCTTTCCTTAGGAGATGTTACATCCTGAGAAGATTTACACGATCCAGGACTGTGTGTGTGGTATTTAAAAATTCTGGAAGCCGGATTAGGAAAAATTGAGACCGCAGGCTGGGCAGTCCGCGGAGCGTGAACAGCTAGGTACCGAGGAGCCGAGGAAAGGAGAGCCCCGGGTAACCCTGGGCTGCGGGGGCCAGAGAGTGAGCCAGCTCAGGCTAGTCCTTCGGGCCAGCGCCCGCTCGGGGCTCTGACCTCGCTCGGAGAAAGCCTAGCCAGCCGGGGGGAGCCCACCGCCCTTTCGGCCTCGCCCCTCCACCTTTGAGGAGTCGGGGGCACTGCCAGGCCGTCCCATGACGGTGTCGTGGTTGTATCAGTGGCGACTGAACTTTAGGAGGATGTAGTGGTTTTCAAGATCATCCCCGATATTTTCTGAGTAGATCTTTGCATATTTAAGAGAGGGGCATCCCACACGGGGGTCCGAGGGCCGCCTCGGTGCCCGCAAAATGCAGGGGCCCGGAGGTGGTAGATCCTGGGTGGAGGATCTGGGGCTGAGCGTGGGCCAAGAGGCTCGCCGGATGAAAAGACCCGCCTTCCCGGGGTTGTGATCTTCGCTGTCTGCCGATAGAAGAAATGCCTGCATAGGTGAGATGGCTGATACAAGTTTGGAAGTAACAAACAGTAGTTTTAAAGGACTGCACTTTAGCTAAGGTTTTTTCTTAAGGTTTGGGTGATGGGATAGGCACACCTGAGCCGGATTTAATTGCGCTGTCAAGCATTTTGTATAGTCACCAATGCAGCAGGTAGGTTTGGACCCCCTATTGCAAGTGGGGCTTGGTGGTGTCATGAGACTCTGAGTCAGTCAATAAACATTTATTAAGTGCCTCATGGCTGCCTTTATCTACCTTCCCTTTTTCAGAGATATTAATTTTCTATCACAAATGCCCAGGAGAGGAAAAAAAATGACAAGCGAGCAGTAGCTTATCAAGAAGTAAAGGTTGGATGTTTTTAAATGAATGGATAGCTGAAGGAAAGCAGCCTTTTATTTGGGGGCAGGGAGAAGGCCTGTTCCTTTTAACATAGTTAAGAAAATTGTTCTTGGGCTAGCTAAGCATCTATATGAGTATTCTTCATATTATGCAGTAAGACTGATAGATCAATTATTGGGCACCTGCTATATGCTAGGGACTGCTCCTGTGAAGTTTTGTGTAAATATAATCACTTTTTAATTGTGTGAGGAGAACTTGCAATTTAAATGAATCTGGTGACAAGAGAATCATCACCTTCCTTTATCTGGATTTTTTACACTTCAGCTTTACTCAGCTTTACTTGGGTCATCTTTTGTGGAGCCACTTTCGCCATAGCAATCCTCCTGAACCTTATATACTTCAGGCTAGTGGCTAGTGGGGGACCCCAGTTCTGATAAGGCTGCAATCTGGAGGTCCCCCTGGAAGTCTTGTGGTTTCAAGGCTTTGCCACCGGCCCCTTAGGAGAGCCCAGGTGGTGGAAGCAGGGGCACCTCTGCTGCTCCTTGTCCCTGTTCTGTTAGCTACAGAGCTCTGTGGTCCCTCTGTTGATTCAGGCCTTCAGCATATTACAGAAATTTAATGTAGTGAAGTTATGTACTACATGGAAAGATGATAAAGATAATATGGTACTTAAAAAAAGAAGCAAGCTTCCCACCCATGGCACCCTTCCCCTCCCCCCCCCCAAATCATTTAATCATCATTTTCATATACTCTCAGAGCTGAAAAGGAAGGAAATAGTCCCATTTACCAAATGTGTTCCACGTGCAGCAGGGAGGAAAGGCTGTATTCCCATCTTATCATTGGAGGATTGGAGGTGCCCTAATGCTGGTTAGATGGAATTAATGTCCTCTCACCCATTGAGTTAGCGATGCTAGAACTTGATTTTCCTTCCTCTCACAAATGCCTATTCTGCTGGACCGCACTGTGGTGATGAACAGCGAAAGCAAAAAGATTTTAAGGATAATACCACCTTCGTAGTGCTGGCTAACAACAAGGAGGTGTGCCCCTGTGGCTTGGAACCAGGAGAGATTGCAAGGACTCCAGACCCGTGTCCAACAGCCCCAGTGTGTGACTTAGGATCACATCAACTCTCGAAGCCTCAGTAAAAATGGAGGTGATTGCTACCAGGAGTACCTGCCTACCTGCCTGCCTTTCAGGGCTATGGCCAAGATCGGTGAGATCATGTTTGTAAGCTTTGAAGCGTGGGCCAGCACAGTTGTAGTGAGTGGATGGTTAGCAGGTCTCACAACCAGGAAGATCTGGGCTCAAGAGCTGTCTCTGACACCTAGTCTTTTGCCCTGATAGCTCTCTGACGCTAGGGTACAGAGAAGGTGCTGAACTGACTGCATGGGGGAGGGAGTTTCTGCACCTGGGAGTTTTATACTAATGAAATCACAAGCCAGTTCCTATTGTTATAAGTATAAAAACATTTGCCCCCCAAGATGCAGTGGCTGCCTGTGCTAGCTTGCATGTTAATCTGAAGGACTCTTTAGATTTCTCTGATCTAGTTGCTATAAAAAGTATTCTACTTTTAAACTCCCACGTGGTTCCATAACAGAGAAACTGAGTACAAAGGTAATTTTGAAGGTATGGGCAGATGTTAGAAATTTATTCTTGCCTTGTGTTTCTAAGTGCCAGAAGCAGGGACTTTAGTAGAATGGCGTTTTAAGTGTTTGTCTGGACACTCTATGAAGGCAGTAGTTATTGGTCTTTAGTATTATTTATTCAAGTTCTGAGGTGTCTTTAGAAATTTATAGATTGTTATAAAATAACAGGGCTTCGGCCCCAGGGAATTTTTTGGTCTGAGGTCATGGCAGAGACAATAAAACCAGGAAAAAAAAGGTTAAATCAGCTCTTAAGAATCATAGAACCTGGAATGAGGTTTCTGTAGCAGTAAGGAGATTAGCTTTCAGGCTGGTTCTTGAGTTGTTTAAATGCTATCGATATGTTGACTTGTGTAGTTGTGAGCACACCAGACACACTATAGATTTTTTTTAACAGTTTGCTTATAAAGCTCCCATAAATTCTTAACTGAGAACTGAGCTGTCTTTGAATTAATTGCCTAGTAAAGTTACCTTGTCAGAATTAATGCCTTAGTCTTAATTAAACTTTGAAGCCTAGAAGTGGATGTTTTTTCAGTATTTCTTCAGGATGGATTAACTGGTTCTTTCTGCAGAAATCAGGATTGAACTCTAGGTATGACTTCAGAACAAAGATCTTTTCAGGTGAACTGGTTCAATAGGATGGGAGCAGTCATTCTGTCAGTGTGTGTGTTAGCACAAGGCCACTTCTGGCTTTTGGAGCATTCATAGTTTTTTTTTCTTGGAGAGATTTCTTTATTAGGAAAGATTACTTTAATGGAAACTTTATTTGCTTTTTTACCATGAAGCTTTTATTCCTCATTATAAGCAATTTCTCTGAACAATTAGATTTTTTTGTCATTATCTTAGTAAAATAGGCCCCTGTTATTCTCATTTCAAGAGAATACTCCCTATCCTGTGGTCATTTTATTCTACGTTAGGCACTCTCCTAGAGACCAAGTAGGGAGAGAGAAGATGAAACTAAAATCAATGATTAAAATCAATTGTTAACAGCTCTGGTCGGTTGTTAAAAGCTCCATTTTCTGTCTCCTTTTTTAAAGACCATTGTCAGTGGTTTGGTGGAAGGAGAAGATCAAACTATGGATGAAACCAGATTTGTTTGAATTGACTGTTGTTGATGTTCGTTCCTTTCAGTTGTGTCCCACTCTCTGTGACCCCATTTGAGGTTTTCTTGGCAAAGATACTGGCTTGGTTTGTCATTTCCTTCTCCAGCTCATTTTATATATGAGGAAACCGAGGCAAACAGAGTTAAATGACTTGCCCAGGGTCACCCAGCTAAGTAAGTGTCCGAGGCCAGATTTGAACTCAGGAAGATGAGGCTTCCTGACTCCAAGCCCAGGCACTCTTCGCTCTATGGTGCCTAGCTGTACATTTCATTTATCTAAGCTTTTCAGTTGGCTGTCCCCCATTCATGTGATTCTTTCCCTCACTTCTGCTTCTTGCCTTCCCTGGCTTTCTTTTCAAGTCCCAGCAAAAATTTTACTTTCTCTAGGAGTCTTTTCCCAATTTCCCTTAATCTGGTTAATTAATTCTTAATTCCCAGTTGATTATCTCCCATTTATCTCGTTTGTACATAATCGTTTGCATGTTGACTTCCCCATTAGAATGTGAGCTCCCTGAGAGCAGGAACTGTCTTTTTGACTCTCTTTGTATCCCTAACACTTAGCCCAGTGCCTGGCATACAGTAGACACTTAATAAATGCTTGTTGACATGTTGATTTGCCCATCTTCCCAGAATTAACCAGTTAACTATATAAAGATAATTCAGAGACCCATTTTCCAGTTGATCCATAACCTGTGGCCCATGATCAAAAATGATGGTCTCTTATGACCTTAGTTTGAATTTTGAAGGCCTATCAATAATTAATACTCTCTATGGCATTTTATTTGTCCCTACAGAAGCTCTCCGCTGGTAACAGGAGTCTTTGGCTTGTGCTTCTACCCTGATAACATCTCAGTTTGGCTCTTGTCTGAAAGGGCTTCCTAGGCAAGTACTTGGACTAACAAAGTACTGAATACTAGACAGGTTTTCTTTAACTTGGTAAATAATGCAAAGGACTCCTATCTGAGCTCTTTAAACAGTCTAGGGAGCCCAGCTGCTCTCTCCTCTGGGCCTTTGCCTTCTCTGGGGACGGGTATTGACTTCCAAGACTAAAGTTCTGCCCCGGGAAGGCTTCCCTTGCATTCAGGGTAATTAGAGTCCAGCAACTGTCTCTGCCGGTAGGTCCCACCTTCCTTCTGGGCTGATAGAACTAATAATAACTCATAGTAAATACTTTGCATCTCCGTTTGGAAAGAGCTCTTTCTGTCTTCCTGCATCTCCATCTCTGTGTGTCTCGTTTCTCTTTGTACAGTCTCTCAGGGGAGCCTGGACTTCTCTGGACCTTCTGGTGTCTTTCTCTTCCAGGGGATCTCTCTGGAGGTTCTCGTGTTATTTCCCTTAGGAGGCTCCTTTTCCTTTTACTCCTTTGTGTTTCTATCTGGTGCCCGGCAGAACTGCTTTTATTTTTAAGAAGCTATGTAGAATAATCTGAATTGGGTGGGTGGGGTAGAGAGTGAATAAAATCAGGTTTTTGGCTTATCTGTGTATTATGACTGTCCTATTGTTTTCTATTATCATGAATAATGTAGCATAGTTTGTAATTCTTTTGTGAATTCAAGAGCCATTTAAATAATTGCTTGATGGGGAAACTGATATTCTCCAGGATATCCTGAAATTGTTAATGAGGAAATGACTGCTAAAGAGGCCAGTTTCCTATTAAGTATCTTCAGTTCAACTCTCTTAATATTTATTAGGCTGTTAGTTGTAAGGCAGTATGTCATGGTGTAAAGAGGACTGGCCTCAGAGTTTGGGAGACCTGGGTTCAAGTTCTGCGACTGACACATACTGGCCCAGTGACCATGGGCGAGTCACTTACCTCTCAGTGCTCTAGGCAGCTCTAAGATCATACATCGCAGAGAAAATGCCCATCTGGGAGTTCCTTACAGCACTAAAATCACAGGTCCAGGTCTTAGTTCCTTTATATAAAAAGAAATATATAAATAAAAATAAATATATTTATAGTTTATGTAAAAGTTACTGTCTTTTGTTTTTATATCAGTCATTCCCCACTGCCTTGTAACAAAGAAAAACACTTAAGCAAAACATCTGCTACAAAAACTTTGTCTGGCATTGTATATAACATTCTGCTCATTAGCCCCCTACCTTTCTTTTAAACTTTTTTTTTTATTAAATTTAATTTTTTTCAATTAACAGATTTTTTTCCCCCATCTCTCTACCACCCCTTCCGCCTCACTGGAAAAAAAAAGAATAAAACCTTTGAAACAAAAATGCAGGGTTACACAAAAATTTCTGTATTGACCATTTGCCACATATGTGTCACATTCCCCATCTTGAGTCCATTACTTTGTCAGGTGGGTAGTTTTCTTCATCACTGATCCTTTGGAATCATGGTTGGTCAGTGCATTGAACAGAGTTCTTAAGTCTTTCGACCTTTGTCTTTATAAGATGATGTTATTGTGTAACTTGTTCTCCTGGTTTTGCTCACTTCATTCTGCATCAGTTCACATAAGCCTTCTCAGTTTTCTCTGAAACCAGTCCCCCTCGTTATATACCATAATTTGTTCTGCCATTCCCTACTTGATGGGCACCCTTTTAGTTCCCAGGTCTTTGCCACCACGAAAAGTTGCTATAAGTATTTTTGTACATACAGATCCTTTTCTACTCTCTTTGATTTCTGTGGGGTATATAGAGCTATAAGCTGGGTCAAAGAGGACCACTCCAGGTTGCTTTCCAGAGTGGCCAGACCAATATACAGTTTCACCTACAGTGCAACAATATGCCTGATTTCCTATGGCACCTCTAACATTTGTCATTTCCCTTTTTTGCCAACTTGGTACCATTTCTCTTTCGGAGATACTGGATGTAAATATTTTTAACATTTGGCAGTTTCCTCTCATGTCATTGATTCTTGTGCAAAAGCTTTTCAGTTTATGTAATGGAAATTATCTATTTATTGCTTGTGATGACTTCTATTCCTTCTCTGAGTTAACATTCTCCCTTCAACTGTAGTTGTAAAAGGCACTGCCTTTGGGTTTTTTCCATTTTTTTTAAAATGATGTGACCTTTTATGTTTAGGTTGAGTATCCATTTGGAACTTAGTGCGTTATTTTGCTAAGATGCTGGCCTAAACTGATTTATTGCCAAATTGCTTTCTCATTTTCCCAGCAGCTCTTGTTGAATAGAGCATTTGCCATGAGTTGATGGTTATGTTTATGTTCTTAGGGTTAAATTTAGTTTCTAGGGTTATTGCACAGGGGGCTATTGTTTTGATTCTAACTTTTCTATTTCTAAATCATTACCACATAGTTTTGATAATTACTGCTTTATCATACAATTTGAGATCATTCGTTATTTCATTATTTTCCTTGAAGTTCTAGACCTCTTATTTCTCTAGATGGATTTTAAGCTATTATTTTGTCTAGCTTTATAATGTAATACTTTGGTAGTTTGATGTAGCATTAAACATATGAATTAATTTAAGTTGTATAGTCATTTTGCTATTTTGGTATAGCCCAGCCACGAGGAATATCCCCTTGTTTATTTAAGTTATTCTCTCACCTTTTAAAAAAGTATAAAAATATAAAATGATATAAATATAAAATAAAAAAAATATAAAAATAATCTTGAGCATATTTAGTGTATTGACTGTCAGATAGATTGGATGTTTTGAATGAGGTTTTTTCCTGTTCTGGTTTTTGTTATTGCTAATATAAATGCTGATGAATTTTTGGACCTAATTTGTATGTTGCCACTTTATCAGAACTATTGATTGTCTTCATTTGCTGATGATGTGAAGTTTTCTAAATAAGTTATGTTGTCTATAAATAGGGTTAAATTCATAAATCAAGGTGGTTGTTGTGGTTTTTTTTTTTTAAGAGGGAACTGGAAACTATCCAGTGGACTAAGAAAGAGTGAAGACAGAGTGTATGATTGGGAGTAGCTGGCAGAGGATTCTGGAGAGGGAGGGGGTTCAAGGGTTCAAGCAGAGGAGTTGACTTTGGCAGGACTAACCATGCCTTACTCAGAGACTGGAGCATAAGAGGAGAGAACGAAAGATAATGAAGTGGAGCGCTGAGGTATAGAGCAGTGGAAAGGAGGGAGCTTGTGGTAGGTGGCTCTACTTTTTAATATATTAATTACATTTGGGTATTTGAGGGGTAGTATAACCGATAGTACTATACTAAACTATAGGGGACTTGTGAGAGAAGGGGGCATGATGGAGGCAGTCAGGGAAGAATCAAAGCCTGCCACAGTGAGGGCCCATGGCCACTGAGCTAAGATATGCAGCGGACCCATTCAGTGCAGTCGTTTTGATTTAATCCTGCAGTGTTCTGCAGGAGTTGAGTAGGAGCAGAGAAGGTGGCTTCTATGAGTAAATCTAGGGTTGGAGTTTGTTAAAAAAGACAAGGGATTCAGAGGTTGAACTGGTTAACCACAGGGTCAGAATTATGGAGGGAGGAAAGGAAGGACAGAGGATGGGTGACGCATTGGGAGAACTGGGAAAGGTGGAGGGACTAGAGGTCGTACACAGTGTGGATGAAGAGGAGGTACGGGAGGGATGTGGCAGAAGAAGAGGTGGGTGGGTAGGATTTTATGCTCTGAGAGTATAGTTTTAGAGTTTAGGTTCATAGAGTCATGGGTGATAAGATTTTTATTGCCCTTGTGACTGAGATAGAATGAAAAATCAGACCATGTGTGTTAAGAAGGTTGGTGACCTGAGAGTTTTTGAGGGGACATTAATCTGTATATTGAAGACCTGAGTATAAGGGCAGGGACAGAAGTACAGAGGAAGACTGTAAGCCAGGTCCTGAACTCCTCATGAAACAAAGGAGAGAGATCTGAAGGTTGGTAGATGACTACCACAAGGACCTGGATCAGATGACGTGGATGGGGAAATGTACCTCTTCTAGTCCATGAGGAGTCAGGAGAAAAGAAACTCCCTCAAATGCAGGGAGGCTGAAGCCACATTTCATGGGCCCCAGATGATGGAATTAGAGACAGAAGAAGAGTTTGTAAACAATAAAGTTGGGATCCCAAAGGACTTGATGTCATGAAGGACAGAGTAGAGGATATAGCCTTGGAGGCTACAGGAGTGAGAATATGGGGGAGTGGTAGCTGGAGGAAAGGATTTTCACATCAGCAGCTAACTGAATCATGGGGGCGCAGAGAGCAGGAAGTAGGAGGTTGCCAACTGTACAGTGGGAGAAAAATCAATTGTTTGGACCTGCCTCCCCATTCAAACAAAAGGAAAAACAAAACCCTTGTAACACATATGCATTGTCAAGCAAAACATTGCCACGTTGCCACTGTCCAAAACTCTGTCTTACTCTGCGTCTCGAATCTGTCCTCTACCTGTCAGAAGGTGGTTGGCTGGCAAGCTCCATCGTTGGTCCCTTGCAATCATGGTTGGTGATTGCATTGATCCAAGTTAAGTCTTTAAATGTTACTTCTCTTTGTGATACTGTTATTCTATCGGTTCTCCAGGGACCACTTTCCAGGGTTCTCTGATGACTTAAGTCTTTCCATGTGTAAGGTTGTGGTCAAACTTCTTTAGTCATCACTCCAGACATCAGGGAGTGGGCAGATGTGTGTAGATAGAAGGTCAGTAAATATTTGGAGTGGGAGTCCCCTTGGTCAGACTGAACTCATGCTGCAGCCTCATCCCAAGGTAGTGGAGGATAAAGCACAGCCAGAGGCTCCTCCCCAGCTGTGAATGGAGGAAACTCACCATTCCTGGGCTCCGAGTCATTCCAAGAGGACCAGAGTAGTGCATGCCAGTGGCTAGGGCCCCAGCCTTGGAGTCCAGAGCAACAGGCTTTAACTTTTGTTCTAGACGCTTCTAGGCTATATGGTCCTGGGTACATCACTTAACATCTGGTTACCACCTCCTGCTCTGCTGGGTTTCAGTTCCATCATCGCCTTCATCATGCACTTCCCAGGATAAAGTCAGTGCCAGGACACTCATCCTCACAGCCCTTGCTTCATCTTTGCCACTCAGTAGCCTCAGTGGCTTCTGCCCCTCTGATTGGCAACCTAGAGGAAAGAGCAGAAAGCTCCTTCTATGGCTTGCCTTCAGAGAGGGCTCAAAATGCTGGCCATCTCATGCCCTTGCTGCCAGTACCCCCGGGCACTCCTCTTTTTCAGCTTCCTTTTTTATTTTGTCTTTCCTCATTAGATCAGAGGTTTTTTGAGGGCAGGGGCTGTCTTTTTCTTTCTAGTCCCAGCATTTAGCACAGTGCCTGGCACTAAGTTGGTGTGTAGTAAATGTTTATTGTATTTCGTGCTAAACCTCTTTGGGCTTGAGGTTTTTGTCTTTTCTTTTCATCCATAAAATAGGGAACAATGGTACCAACTTCCCAGAACTATGATACTCAAATGAGATGATGTCTGTAAAGGGCAGAACCTAAACTGCTCATTTTTACATTTTTACTCTTATTTACACAAACTAGTCCATGTGGTGGTCTGAGGCTTCGGAGAGCTGAGGGATGTGTGAGCCCCCTTTGGCCTGGGATCCTTGCTGCTCTCAGCTTCAAAGGCATAGGATCCTTGCTTTGAGACACTGGTAGATGAGTGGAATGAGTAGGTCCCTAGGGATCATACTGAACTTTCTCTAGGGGCCAGCTTGAGGTGGAGGAAGCCTTAAATGCAGTCTCTTCCCCTAACCTTCGTTACTTTGGAGCCCTGATACTCTGGATCTCATATTTCATTAGCGTACAATTTACATGTTCAGAAATAAAATGGTCAAAGAGATCTGGATTCCAAATGCCAAAAGAGATTTTGTTCTCTACAAAGACCAGAAGTTAGAGTTGAAGCAGGTTGTGCTATTTTGGTGTTTCTAATACTTTTAGAAAGGAAAATTGTTTTCGTCTAGGCCTCTTGAATAAATATAAAGGTCTAAATTTCCAGGTACATGATGAATATAGTTTCTAGGAAAGCAGATGCCTTTAACAAATCACAGCAGTATTTTACTTAGAAGCAGTTGGGCACAGACTAACATTAACCTTGCCATGTTGGGTTTAGTGTATCTCTGGCAGAAGTTTGGGGGGACTTAGGGGTGCTTTTGGTCAACTGATTGCTCTCATCAATTATGAATTTAGGAGTTTCATAGCAGCCCTGTAACTGAATTTTGGTGTTTGCCATGATGCAGATGGGAGATATTGTCTGGTTTGATTTTATGAACACCCAAGAGTTTATCTGGTTTTGATTTAGCAATAAAAATGGTTCCTAGGAGCACAGATCTTCCATATCAGATAGCACATTGATGCTCTCTGCTCCTTCTTTATTTTTACCTCCTGTTTCATTTTGTGGATTTGATAGTCATGGGCTTCCCATCACTTATGACAAAGAATTGTGGATATCAGTCCCTGCCAGTGACCTGCTGATGTACCACTAAGAAAGGCTGGGGTTGGGTGGCAGGAAGTGAATGGTGGGAAGGAGTTTATAGTTTGAGTGACTCATACTGCCAGGATTTTCTGAGTCCTGACTTCAAACATTGTGTTTGCTTGTCACCATAAGGAATATTTTGAAATAACCTGTCAAGCACCATAGCCTGACTTTTTTGTTTGGACAGTATGGTTACCATGTCTGCATGTGGACCCCTAGAGCAAGCAAGATGATGATGTGCAGAAAAAGGTCTGAAAGGTAGGGGCACGATTGGGTCCAAAGCACAGGTAGTCAGCCAGGCTCTAGGGTAAGGCTGTCTTCACCTGGCTTTGGGCCTCCTGCCATTCTCTTTTTTAACAGAAAACATCAGGGTCGTGATACTTGCCTGTCTCACGAAGTTGTGGTAGGGATGAGATAAAATTATTCCAAGCTGCCAATGCCTCCACAGATATGAGGTGTCACCATGGACTGTCCCAGCCTGGCTTGTGGAGGCCATTCAGGAGAATGTACAAAGGTACCAGCTGCCTAGTGATAATTTGTGGATGACTTTGATTCATTTTAGTGATCTGTCTCATGGTAGGGACTGGAGTGATTGTTGTTTATCTAAGAAAAGTTGGTTGTGTCTATTTCTCGGGCCCATTTGCTTCAGCTTACTGTCTGTAGAAACAATGATGGATGACAGAAACCACGGGGCTGTGATGTTCAGTCTTCCCTTAGAAGGACTCCCCCATCAGTCTACTGAACATCACAATTCCTCCTTTGGGGTGGGGGCGGGGCTAGGTGATGTTATTACTAAACCCTCAGTGAAACTTGGAAGTGCAGAGACCTGGCGAGCCGCCAGCAGCCCCGGAGCTGGACGTTGGTTCCAGTTTTCCCATTAGGGAGAACCTGTGCTGACCCTCTCTGGATCCAGCTGCTGAGGGTCAGCCCACAGAGCATGACTCCCCTTCTGACTGCTCCACAGTTCACTTGGTTGTTTGCTTTGAAGAAATCGCAAGGTGGGAAAGTAGATGTTTTAGGCTCTGATTTCAGTCCCTGCTGGGCTATGCAAATGTTCTCTACATGCCTGAGTGACCTTTTGAAAAAGAGCCTTTGTGATCTCCTGTAGCCAGGGCCTGTTTTGGGAATTGTGGGCCAGATCCCGCTAAAGTGGGAAAAGTGGGTCTGGTGAAGGATTCGGGAGAACAGCAAATGCTTTGCCTGTTGGACGGGAAATAAGCCCAGCTTTCTCCCTGCATTTGCTGGAGCATGACACTTTGCTTGGCGATTTTCTTTATAGGTTGATTGTGGAATGAAGTGTGACTGAGGAGAAAACTGAGGCTGTCCCTGGAGCTGGGACCGTGTTTGCTTAGAGGCTTCAGGATAGCTGATATGAGGAAGTGACCTCACTGTACAGCCAGATGTGTAGCATGGCATCGGCTCTGTAGCACAGGGTGGGCTCAGAGTCGGGGACTGATTTTTGGCTTGAAAGTGCAGAGATTGTCTCTATTATACAGTTGTGAGTTGGTTTAAAATTTTTTTTTTGCAGCATTAAAATTCATAGAAAAATATTTTATCTTAGAAACTTCAACATTTGTTTTGATTTTTAGTGAATAGGTTTTAAAAGGAGAATCACTTGAAAAGTTGATAAGGGAGAGATTCATGATTTTCACTGTTTTTGTTTTACTTTATGTTGATGGGGAGGGGAGAGTTTTATTTTTCCCTTTTCATAAATGACCTTCCGGATACAGGGTCATTGTAGATTCGAATCAGGATGAAGTCACACAATAATTTCTTTGTAAAAATTCTGAAAACTGTATTTCAGAGAAGGTAGACAACTGTTTATTAATTAGCACACAGCATTGGAACTCCCAGTTTTACTTGTTAGGGTTTTCCTTCTTTCCTAACTGAAATAATTCTTTTTCTTTGTGAGCATGTCAGCCATGCAGATAAGTCACTTATTATTTAGCCAAAGTGGAATGCAGAGGACAGTCTAGGAATTAATTATTTGCTGTCCCTAGAGACTGTGGTCCTTGAGGTGAGGAGAGAGGACGCGGGAAGGGCTTTGAAAAGACAATACAGTGCAGACCTTTGCTTGGTGGCAGGTTGGGGGATAAATACAAACCATGAGTTGGGATGTTTAGTCTTCTGTTAGAAGGGTATGATGAGTGTTTTTCTGTAAGTCTTTAACATTCTCTTTTCTCTTCTGGGGGCTAGGTGATATAATTGACCCCTCAGTGAAACTTGGAAGTGCAGAGACCAAGCATCGGAGCAGATGGATAATGGAGACTGGGCCTATATGGTGAGTGCGGCGCCGTGGCTCTATGTGTATAGGTTGCAAAATGTAGCTGAATAACTTTTATTTTTCTTACATGCCCACACAGGCCTTTCAACATGAATTTAAATACATAAATAAGTTATAAATTCATAGATATAATCTGTAAATTAGAATAACCTGGATCATGACATTTATCACGTTTGATTATTCTTGTGGTGTTGTAATACATTTAATAATAGATTTATGTATTCCCATCCAATATAAGTGTCTCTTTTAAATACTAAAGTTTAATAGTGGCCAATGAAACCAGATTATGAAATTTAAAGTTTTGCTCTTTAATGTTGTTTTCTTCAATGAACTCTAACTGCATTGACGTGATGCTCGTGGAAAACATTTATCCATTTACTTTGGCGTTATGGAATTTAGTGAGTTTTTTATGTAATTTGGCAGCTAAGTGCCACTGCCATTAATGTTAGCTCCTTCCCCAAATGTAAGATTATTTTTGTTTTTTCTGTCTTTGGTCAGGACGTACTTTTCTCATTAAATCCTGATCTCTTATTGCTATGGGCTGGTAAGACTGAAGGTTCATGATAGTTTGGAGAAGATGCTTCTTCTCAAAATTAAGGGCAAAATTATGACATCAACATTACAAATATAACGGGGCAGCTAGGTGGCGCAGTGAGCAGAGCACCGGCCCTGGAGTCAGGAGGACCTGAGTTCAAATCCAGCCTCAGACATCGATACACCTACTAGCTGTGTGACCTTGGGCAAGTCGCTTAACCCCAACTGCCTTGCCTTCCCCCCTCCAAAACAAAACAAAACAAAAAACATTACAAGTATAAGCAAATTGTCAGGATATGGAGACTCAAAAATAGCCTTGTACGCCTTGCATGTATCATGGTTCTGTGGGTAGGGTGGGGGGATGAGGCAACAGCCTTTAGCTTACTTGCTAATACAAGTCGCTTGTTCCATACCAGTACATTTGCCCACATTTTGATCTTAGCACAATTTTTAGTTTTTTTTTCTTTTGGGGGGAAGTAAACAGAGGAAGTATCAAGAAGAGCCTTTTTGGTCATCAGCTCACTTTTCTTTTTGTTCAGTAAAATGATTCCATAGATTTAGGGTAGTTCCTTTTCAGTTCCTCTGCCACAGAGGTTGACTTGGCAGTCAGAGTTTCTTACCCTTCTCCATCACTGAGTAAAGGCTGCAGTAGAGCCTGGGTTATGCCGTGTCCTGGAGACACAGAAGTAGGGTGGCCCATTGAGCAGCCTGTGAGGCAGATGCTAGTCCCCGAGCCTTCAGCCCTGGTGTTGTATGTGGTCCTAGAGGCAGGTCTGATGTGTTCCAAATGGTCCTTTTAAGTGCAGAGTTTTTGTTTTTAGAGTGTCTGATTCCGAACAGGCTGAAGCTTTTATTCTTAGCAACTCTAGTTTGGATAGGTCTTTTTTTTTTTTAAGTGAGAATATAACTAGCAAATATCTGTCTTTCTGGTCTGCAATATTTATCTTTCTAATTTTAGTATCCCTGAGGCAGCTGGTGCGGCAGGGGATAGAGCAGTGGGCCTGGAGTTGGGAAGACTCGAGTTCAGATTTGGTTTCAGAAGCTTACTAGCTGTATGACCTTGGGCAAGTCACTTAACTTCCTGTTTCCTCCACTGTAAAATGGGGATAATAATAGAACCTGCCTCTGGTTTTTATGAGGATCAAGTGAAGTAACATTTGTAAACCACTTAGCGCAGTGCCTGATACAAGTAAATGCTATGTAAATGTCAGTTATATTGTTACTTCATTTTTTGTTGCTTTTAACGAAAACAGACATTTGTAAGATTGAATTTCCAGTATTCTATATTTTGAACTGCGTTAATCCTTTTTGGTAGCATACTCTGGAAAACTATTCCCTTTGGTTATGAAAAAAATTGTACATATCTGGAAGTGATAGAGTAAGTAATTCCTTATTTTCAGAGTCAGGATTCAGAAAACAGGACCTTCAAATTTGGGCAACTTCTCTTTTACTCTATTGAAGGAGGTCCTTAAATTTAGCAGTAATATTAAAACCATTGCATTTGATTCCTTAGGGCTATTATTTGTCATTTAAACTAATGGGGTAAACCTAATTCCTGTGCGCTGCTGATGTTTGACAAGACAAGCCGGATCCCTCTCCACGCCTGAGTCATGCTTTCTGTTGTGTTTTCAGATGACTGATCCAGTCACACTAAATGTCGGGGGCCACTTGTACACGACCTCCCTCACCACGCTGACGAGGTATCCCGACTCCATGCTGGGAGCCATGTTTGGGGGGGACTTCCCCACAGCCAGAGACTCTCAGGGCAACTACTTCATTGACCGGGACGGACCCCTTTTCCGATACGTTCTCAACTTCTTAAGGACTTCAGAACTGACTTTGCCTCTGGACTTTAAGGAGTTTGATCTGCTTCGGAAAGAAGCTGACTTCTACCAGATCGAGCCCTTGATTCAGTGTCTCAACGACCCAAAGCCCCTGTATCCCATGGATACTTTTGAAGAGGTCGTTGAGCTGTCCAGTACTCGGAAGCTCTCCAAGTATTCCAACCCGGTGGCGGTGATCATCACGCAGCTGACCATCACCACCAAGGTCCACCCTCTGCTGGAGGGCATCTCCAACTACTTCACCAAGTGGAACAAGCACATGATGGACACCAGAGACTGCCAAGTGTCCTTCACGTTTGGTCCCTGCGATTACCACCAAGAAGTTTCTCTGCGTGTCCATCTCATGGAGTACATTACAAAGCAAGGCTTCACGATCCGCAACACACGGGTGCATCACATGAGCGAGCGGGCCAACGAGAACACAGTGGAGCACAACTGGACTTTCTGTCGCTTGGCCCGCAAGACAGATGACTGACCCATGACCCCCGGAGAAACTGGTGGACACTGGCTCACAGACGAAAGGTTAATAAAACCATCCCAGTGGGCTTAAAAAAAATTGTATTTATTTAAAGGATGTGAGGACTGGAAAAGAAATTTGTGCTTATCAAAACTTCTCTCCTCTCCCCTCCTCCCCACTTGTCCCATTCACACCGAGTATGCATGTGCCTGTTCAAATTCTCAAGATACCTTTTTTATAAAAAGAATTCTAAAAATCATTATGGTCTATAATCTACCTGTTAACAGAACTTTTTCTATTACAGTGCTAAAATTATTACTGTTTAAATGGTTCCTAATGCAACTACAAGGCTAAAAACACTGGAAATGGAAGAATTAGCAGGGTACTTCTGATGCCTTTGAGAAAATCAAAACTTGATGAGGGACCTAGTTTCCAGGCCAATAAACGGTGTTGGGATATGAAAGGAAGCCCTGCTCCAATCGGTTTAAAGTACTTGTTAAGTCCTGCTTTTTCTAGCCAGGACAACGTTTCTTTCTATGCATATAAATCAAGCAACCAAATATCTGTAGCCATGGAAATGTCGGACTAGAAATATTTATATTGGATTTTGAACACAAAATGTCCCCATGGTAGAAGTCTTACTTTTTATGCCTGGTGCAATATTATTCCCAAGTGTACTGCCTGCCCAAAAGAAGCTAATAAAAAAGTGAAATATGGAAATTAGGATTGGATTCATTAATTATTGTTGGTAACGTGCCTGTGTGAGAGCGTACACTTTTTTTCTTAGAATAATTTCAGTGTAATATTTTGGAGAGGTTATCGGTAGTGTAATGATCGCTGTGTTAAAATAGTGACATTTGGAAGACATGGAATCTTCCTGGATGTCTAAAATGAACATGTTGGAACAGTTTCACTTCCTAATATCCAGTTCCTTTTAACCCAAGCTTGTGCTCTAGCATAGTCCCCACTGGTAACATTCCTAATGTCCAGGTTTTAGCTCACTAGTCTGTTTTTGCTGCCTGTGTGCTAGGCAGAGGAATCTGCTAAAAATGGACCCAACTCAGCTAAACCAAAGCCTCTGTTGCTTGAGATTTTTTTTTTCACCTTTATTTTATTTTTAATTTATGGAATAAAATGAGCATTTCCATGTGGTGCTTGAGATTTAAAAAAAATTTAATTCTTCTAATGTGAATGCAGATAACCTCGCCACAATGAAAAAAGTACAACCATTTCTCTTCCATCGTCATGTTTTATTTTAAATGACTCTTACGTGGGTCTGTTTCCTGCAGCAAAAAGGATCAGCTGTGATAGCTACAGTTTGCTGATTGCTAGAATATCAGGCTGCTGATATTTTTTGCTCGGGAAAACTGCTTCAGAGCCACACAAACCCTGGGTCATGGGACCGAGGTTGAGTCGTTTCACCTCTGGCTCCCCAAGTCCTCCTGGCCGGCTGTCTCATTTTACTGATGTGATGAACGTCCATTCCAGGGCTAACAAACGGAGCAGGAAAGGACCCTAGGAGGGAAGCCTGGAACCCCAACCAGCAGGGACAAAATGGCAGAATTTTCCTGTGAAACTTCTTTATCCCGTTTAGGCAATGGCCAAGTTCCTGTATTATAAATA
This sequence comes from Trichosurus vulpecula, assembly GCF_011100635.1. Taxonomy (NCBI): domain Eukaryota; kingdom Metazoa; phylum Chordata; class Mammalia; order Diprotodontia; family Phalangeridae; genus Trichosurus; species Trichosurus vulpecula. The sequence continues at coordinate 185,394,508 of NC_050581.1, read as the reverse complement.
GAACTTTAACGAAACCTTAGCAAGCTGACAATTCCCCCTGTTTGGGTGCCTGTAAATTGGGTACAACGCAGCTGTAAATTCAGCTTGCATTTCCTCTCTGTAAAATTCTTGTTACCTTGTTAAGTTACGGACCCCCACCTCCGACCCCCCAGTTTAGGGAGGTCTGGCACTATGAGAGGCTTTTGGAGTATGGGAAGAGGCAGAAGACCAATTGAATCCAGTTTAAGAAACATTTTAAACTCACAATAAAACATTCTCCACATCTTTCTTTATTCAGTCACATGGTCGAGTCGAAAGCCTTGAAACCAGTCATTTTCTTTCAGATTTTTGAACGATGAGTACATTGCTCCATTTAATCATCTAACAACTAAATATTTAAATGGATTAGGTGCAAACTTGGGTTAGTAATATATTGATTTGTGGTAGGATATTCCATAAGAAAATGGTATTTAAAATAGACAATCTAGTACTTTAATTGTGAAAAAATAGTTTTAAATCTGTATAAAAAAATCAGGCATAATTATTGCCCTTCAGAGGATTAGGCTGGTTTGATTATTAGCTCTTGCTTGTATCCATACGTTTCTTTCTGTGAACCTAAGAAGTTTGTCAAGAACTAGGCCCTTGAAGAGGAAAGGTTTATTTTTTCACAGAATGTGTAGAAGCGTACTGCTGAAAGCACCTGTCTAATGGCTAACAATGTGCTTGGCTTTTCCTCAACTTAAGTACCCTGGATTTCCTTTTCTCACAGTATAAATTTAGAGTGCGATTTCCTTCTACTTGAATGTAAAATACAGTTCGTAGTTGGCAAATCTCATAATTTGGATTGGTTACTTTTTAAGAATGGCCTCAGGTATTTCTCATAGGCAGGATTCCCCTGTTTGGAGAAAGAAAGAGAGATTAAAATGACTATTTCAACCAGGATTAATGTCAAGTTTTTCTTCACAGCCAACTCTACATTGGAAAGATTACATAAGATTCTTAATTTTTATTTTTTTAAAGAACTTGTGCTGTGTGAACTTATGGAGAAATATTTTTCAAAGGTCAGTCTCCTTTTTTTTTTTTTTTTTTTACCAGTGTAGATTTCATAGTGTGGATGCACGAGGCCAGTTGCAAAGTACCGTTCAGTCTTTGGTCTTAAAGTTCTGACTCAGTCAACATTTATCAAGTGAGGGCACTGTGCTCGGTGCAGAGGGTATAAGGAGAAAAGCATATACATTCTGGGGCCTCATGAATATGTATAGCTTTCTGCATAAGGTTCTTTGAAACTGGGGAAAAAATACTCTCTGTCCTCGGGGACTACTAGATGAATTTGCCTACTTACCTGAGCTACTTGCTTTTGTAGCAGCAAAGGTTAAAGATGCCAGGAGGGTAAGGTAGAGTGGCAAAGACCTGCTCCTAATTTCAGAACCCAGACCTCTCCTTCACCCCATTTTACCCCCTTCCCTCCTTCCCAATGTGGTAGAATGGACCAAGTGGAAAGAGCCATCCCTTACGCCTCTCCCAGGCTGACGAAGTTCTCTCATTTATCAGAATAAGACATTTAAAAAATAAATTGGCACGAAAGATATTGGTAGGCCTTCTGAAGCCACATTCCACAATTAGTGCTGAAGGTAGGCCAAGATCAGTCAGTGAGTCCAACAAGCTGGGATAAAGGCTGAGGTAGTTTGGATTCTCCCTGTTAAAAATATATATATTTTTTCAGGATGGCAGAATTGGGAGTAGTGAATCAAAGAAAGGCAGATTTGGGATCCACGAAATGACAATTTTCCTAATAACTAGAGCTTCCTCAAATGGAATGGATTGCTTGGGGAGCACAGGCTCATTGTTCCTGGAGTCTTCAGGTGGAGGCTGGATGAATACCCGGGGATATTGTACCAGGAATTTCTGTTCAGTTATGGGTCAGACCAAGTGACCTCTGAGGTCCCTTTCAACTCCGAGTGCTGGTGACTTTTTTTTTTTAAAACTCCTGACACTGTATCCAAAAGTATAATCGTGTTTCACGTACAATTTTCTCTCTCCTCACCCTACCCCAGCAAAAAAATAAAAATAATTGTAGTGTAGCGGCTGTTATATTAATTTGAGCCTATCTCTGATTGCATCGCTTTTCCATTTGTAGGTATTTTAAAAATTTATACACTGTGCATTTTTCTACCCATGTAAATAGGTTAAAATATATTTTATAACAACTAATTCAACTGTTTCTGGAAATTTTGGAGGTCAGCCAGGTTCCATTTGAACCTTTTACCACTGAAACTTTTGGGGCCTTCAAGCTATTTGAAATTACACATTCTTCTAATCAGGGTCACTGTATTCTGAAAATCCATATAATAATGTAGTCGATTATGTTTAAGAACCTGCATAGCTAGAGTAAGAGGCCACATATTCTAAAGTCTCATTTTGTATGTGACATTGTTGTTAAATAGGCTGACACCCCATCAGCTTTAAAATTCAGCAACTCACCAGTGCGGTTCCCTGTTTACACAGAAATGTGGGTATTTAAAAGCCACTTTATAGATCCCCTTTCAGAGTGATATATGATGCTATCATTATAATGGAGTTCTGTATGCTGACATGCTTATGGTGATAATACAAAAATCAGCTAATTAAAGACTCAAGTGCTTTTGGGATATATAAACTATTAAAAGCTATATATTTTTTTTCATGGTAACTTGGAGAAGGACCCGATTCCTTTTGCTGTCAGAAACCTGGTTTTCCCTATAACATGTCAGTTATTTTGGATATAGAGGAGTGAGTTGATTTTTTTTCCTCTGTTGTATACCAAAGGAGGAAAATATGTATTACCATTTAGCCATGTGAAAATTACATATTTTACATATTACATATGTATATATCTACACATACACATACACACGTGTATCTATACATATATATATACACACACATGCACACACACATATGCTGTGAGTTTACTTTTCAGATTAGATCCACTAGTCTGGGTAGGAATACCCTTTTATTTCTCTTTTAGGATTTGTACCATAATATCACAGAACATTAGGGCTGGAAGGTACTTTAGTTTCTTCCTCTTTAAAATAAAGAGTATCAGATGGTCTTTGAGCCTCAGAGCTAGTGATTTACCTGAACTAGTTAGCAGCAGAGCCTGGGTCCTCTGACTCATAATCACAGAACTAAAATCCAGGTTGGAAGGGAGGCCATTTAATCTAACCCATAGATGTAAAGGAATCCCCTTGATGATATCTATGGGGATTCATTCATCTAGCTTCCACCTGACTATGAACAAAACCTCGACAACGCGCCCCCACGCCCACCCCAGTGGTCCTCCAACCAATGTCAAGTAACTTCAAATTCAGTGCCCACTATTCCTCTCAGAGGTGCCCCATTTCACTTTTGGACAGCTCTAATGGCTAGGAAATTTTTCCTTACCTTAAGCCTAAATTGAAGTCTTTGTGACTTCAATCCACTACTCCTAATTCTGTATTTTAGGAACAAGCCAAGCAAATCTCATCTTCTTTCAAATACTTGAGGACAGTGATCATATCCTCACTAAGTTTTTCCTTCTCCAGGCTAAAAGTCCGCACATGCTTTAGCCCATCCTCACATGCCATGATCTCAAGGCTCTTCTCCTGATTTTCCTTCTGATACTCTAGATCATCAATGAGCCTTCCTAAAATGTGGCACCCAGTGCTTAATGGACATGGGGCTCCCGGATGCTTTCCTTCTCCTAATGTAGCCCTAAGTTACAGAAACTTTCTTGGTGAATACGCTGTTGACTCATATTGAGCTTGGAAAGTTCCAGCTATTTTTTTCAGGTGAATTGTTCTTTAGCCTCCATCTTGTCCTTATGGTGTTGATTTTTTGAACCCAAGTGTAACACTTTACATTTATCCCTATTAAATTTCATCTTATTAGATATGGCCCAATACTCTAGTCTATTAAGATAGCTTTTCATCCTGTCATCCTTTGTGTTAGCTCTTCTTCCCAGCTTTGAGTCATTTTACAGTTTTGCCAAGCATGCTTTCTCTGTTTCTAGCCAGATTGCTGATAGAAACGTTGAAATGAAAGCACGGCCCTTCTCTGAAAACCTCCGTTAAAGCTGACATTGAACTTACTGGGTCTGGCCTTTCAATCAGTTGTGAATGCACTTATCTTACTTCTGTCTAGTCCACATCTTTCCATCTCTTCTACAAGGATAGCGTGAGAAATTTTATTACAAGCTTTGCTAAAAATCTAGATAAACCATCTCTATAGCGTTCTTCTGTTCTACTAATGTAGCATCCCTGTAAAAAAAAGGAAATGAAGTTAGTCTGGCACAACTTGTTCTTGATGGAGCCAGGCTGTTCTCTAGAATCATAATTTCCTTTTCTGGACAATCTCTTGCCATCTTTTATAAATTCACAGTTTCTTATACAAGCTACCTTGCCTATTTTCTCATTTGTACAGTGAAATGTTTCTCTTGTTGATGAATAAGTTCACAGAAAGAAAATTTGATTTAAAAAATAAATTCTAGAATTTTGCCTGGAATCAAAATCAAGCTTGTTGGCCTATAGCTCACAGACTCCATTCTCTTCCCTTTTTTGAAAATCAAAAGAACATCTACTTAGCCCTGCAGGTACCTCTTCTAGTCTCCATAGTCTTTCAGAGATCGCTGGCGGTGTCTTGGCATTCATTTTTTCAGTACCTTGGGGTGTAGTTCACTTGGGTTTGATGACTTGAACCCATCAAGGGTAGCTGGGGGCTTAATATCATTTGTTTATTTACTATTTTTTATTTCTTTCCTGTCCAAAGATCATTCTTAGCTCGAGCAGAAGCAGGTGCAGATATCAGAAGCTCTGGCTTCTCCCTTCTGCAAGTTCCTCAAATCTCTTCCACTCTAAGAAGTGGTCCTATTTCTTCTTTCATCCTTCCTTGGACTAAACATCCCACCTAGAGCTTTTAGTTATCCCTAGCTTTCTCCACCAGCTCATTCTGAGCATTAGCATTTCTGACACTATTCTTAGAGGACTGAGCTATGCTTATGTATTCATCCTCTGTTCCCTGTCCTTGCTTTTATTTTTTGTATATGGTTTTTAAAAATCTAAATTAGGTAGTGAATTCCTTGCACATCCATATTAGTCTCTTTAGACAGCTCTTTTTCCTTATCCATTGTATTATATTGGATTGGATTGCAGGCATATTCAGAATTTTATTCTTGAGAATATCCCATCCCTTGTGGGTTGGTTTCCTGTTTAGAATTTTAGTCTATGGGATCCTATTTTTCCTTTGAACTTTTTGAATTCTCTTGTCCTCCAGATCTAGGATATGTGTCTGACTATTCTTGATAACTTTCTTTATCACAAAGATTAAATGGTCTTTGTTTCACTTGAAGTTTCCCGTCATTTCCACCCCAGCAACCAGGTCCTTCCTGTTGGTAGGAATCAGATCCATAATAGAATTTCCATTCCTCCATTTTAAAATGATGTTATCATTAACGTAAGTCATGAAATTGTTAGCTATCCTACTTTTAGTAGTGTGAGAGAGCTCCAGCAGATGTCCAAATGATCGAAATCTCCCATCACTAATGTATTACTCTTGTTTCTTGGACTTGTCTATTTTTTCTTTTGGCCCATATGGTCTGTGGAATACTCTGATGACAAGGTCAGGTCTGTTTCTTTAATGGAACTGTGCTGAAATGTTCTCCACGTTTCCCCAACTCGATGTTCCACCTCCACCTCTCTTCCTTGGTATAGGTTGTCCCCCTAGCCCGGAGCACTCTCCCCACTCCCCTCAGCCTCTTGAGGTCTTCTTTCCAGCTCAGTTCAAATGCTTCCCCCTATGAGAAGCCTTTTCTGATTTTCTCACTTGTTGGTCTTCTTCACCCATTAACTTTGTATTTATTCTGAATATGTTTTGGATTTACTTACCTATCCACATATTGTTTTGGCCTCAGTTCTTCAAGGGCAGGGACAGTTTTGTTTTTGTATTTTCTCCCTAGTATTTTTCATAGTGAGTGTCTGGCACTTAGAAGGCATTTGATAAACATTTATTGAATTATATAAAATAAAATGCCTCCTCCCTCTCATTCTTGGCTTTCTGCACATGAAATTGCCTTCTTACTATGTAGCACTGTTTCCTTCCTCTCCTTGTCTTCCTCCTGTTTCATTTGGATATACAGCACATACACATATGCACACGTATGCGGGCATATATGTGTATATAGACAGATAATATATGTCATTATTGTATTTTAAGGCATGGACCAGAAATTCAAATCCAATCCCCTGATGTTATCTTCACTTTCCCAAACTGCACTGCCACTTAGGAAGCTCTTGCCTTTGATGGAAATGCCCCCTGTGCATCTAAGGTTGACAGCCTCTTGCTCAAGACTTTGTACCCTAGCAGAGCTTTCTGGGTCATTTGTGCCTAAGGGAATTGCTACATATATGTAGTTGTCTGGTCTGACCAGAAGTTCTGGGCTGCATCTTGGCTCTGTGCTCTGGGAAAGACAAGAGAACTTTACTCTTGAGAGGCAGTGGGCTCCAGTGGATAGAATGCTGGACCTGGAGCAAAGATGTGGGTTCAGATCCTGCCTCTGACGCCTAACTGTGTTACTTACATCATGAACCTCAGTTTCCTCATCTGTGAGATGGAGATAATGCCTCTAGTAATTAGCCCACGGGGTTGTCGTGAGGCTCAAATGAGAGAGTTCATGTGAGGTACTTTGTAGCGCAGTGGAAGGGGCCCTGGCTCTGGAGTCAGCCTCTTTCTTGAGTCTTTTTCCTTTTTCTTTTCTTCTTCTCAAATTTCTCCTCATCCTCGGGACCTTCTACGGTCCTCCTCCTCGAATCTTCTTTTAGCTTGATTCCTTTCTCAGCTCGGTCCATTCTCTTCTTTCATCTCTGCCCACTTCTTCCCAGAGGATGCCTTCACCTTTTCTGCTCCTCCTTCACCTTCCTATTTTCCCTTCTCCAAAGCTCATTGCTGGTGTTTGCAATGATTCCGGAGCCAGCCTGATCACCCTCACAATTCCTCTTTCATCTGAAAACCTTCTCTTCCTACTCCTTCCGTACCTGGGAAGGGGCATGCACCAACGATGCCTGGGCCAGGCCTTTGTCTGCTCAGCCGCATGGCCTCCAAGCCATTCCTGGACAGCCAGGACATGTCCAACTTAGGACCTGCCAAGGAGAAACAGCACTGTCCTTGCCATTGGCAAGGTACTTATAAGTAAAATAGAGCTGATGCAGTACTCTTAGTGCAGAATGGAAACCTTCTGGAGTGAAAAAAACACCGTGGACTCACCCTTTCCACTGGTTATGTTGGGAGGGGGCAGTGAGGAGGGAAGGAGTGTGACTTCATTTAAAATGGTGATCTAAAATTAGGCTTGATATTGACATGACGAAATGCAAATTAAGTGTGAATTTAAGTCACAGAGCTGTCAATGCAAGGATGTGGCAAGACACCTTTTTGAAATTTCAAGAAGAAAAAAAGTCATGTTTATTCACTTTCATTATCCCAGTAACACATTTATGCTATAGAACATGGTGAAACATGTTTAAGTACCTATAGGCAACAAATATGAGGTCATGTTCTAAATCAGGGCTTCTTAGCCTGGGGCCTGGGAACTTTAAATAAATAAATATATATTTGATAGTCATTACTACAATTGGTTTCCTTTGAATTCCTATGTAATTTATTTATGCATTTAAAAACATTAAAAATGCAAATTTTAAAAAAATTTGAAAATTAGTCTGAGAAGGGCTTTATGGGCTTCACGAATTGCCCAAGAGGGTCCATGATGCCAAAGAGGTAAAGAAGCCATCTATGTTAAATCTGCTGTTACATTAATTAGATATAGGTCACAGAGCCCTCAATGCAGGTTATAGATTTTTTAATTTAAAGATCCATGATTTAATTGCTGGGAACACTCTTTCCAGTGACTCCGATGGCAACCCCACGACATCTTAACCTGTATGACTCTTGTCTGGTCTTTTCTTAAATCTCCGAAGAGTCGCTGTACATTGCACTTAGATCGCTTCCTTGTGTTCTTAAAAAAAATTTTGTGGGGGGTGGGGTAGAGCTGTGCCCAATAATCTGAGCCTCAGTTTAGAGTCAGAAGGGACTTGGGACCCACTTATTTTATAGGTGAGGAAGGTGGACCCCAGAAAGGTAGTAAGGGACAGCTGGGATTTGAATCCAAATCTTTCCATTAAATACCATGAAAAGGATGAATGGGGTATTAATGAATGTGCCTGAGACTCAGGAGAGACAAGCTGTCTTTGGGACCAAAGGCCACAGCTTTCTGATGAGTTTCCAGGCTAGCCTGACTTCTAATTACATAAAATCCTTGTCTTCCTTCAAGGAAGAGCTGATTATCTGAGAATGGTCATCGTAACTGTTGTCCGTCACCATCAGGGCCTCTGCTCTAACTCCACCTCTCTCCATGGAACACAGTCTTTGCAGCAATAAATGTCACTTGGATTTGTCACTCGAAAGCCCCGTGCTGGATGAGCATGCACTTTGGGCCTACATTTAGAGCCTGGCGTGTCGTTCCAGCTCCCCATCCCTTGTTCTCAGCAGTGTCTTCCTGGCTCGAGCTTCTCATGGGCCCGGACCTCTCCCCCTCGCCTATGTGCTTAAAATACTTTTAATTGATTTCCGTTAGGTTGAAAATCACATGGTGTGGCTTGTCTGTTCTGCATTCTAGAAAACTAGACAACAAGGAGATAAATCCTGGCCTTGTTCTCTGCTCTCTTGCATAATTGATGGCATGTTGCACTCCCTACCTCAGTATTGGTTGGTGATAGCTGGGCCCACTCAAACAGCCGCTCGTAGGCATTTCCGTCATAGCAGCCAAGTGCGGAATTTAAGGACTCATCAGAGAAGTCAAAGGCATCAGTTAATAAAACTGCATCTTTCCTAAGAGAGAGAACATAGGAGTTGATGAGTTTCTTTCAGATTATGTTCATGTGGCGATTTCCTGGTGGGGATAACAGTGTTGGCGGGGCTGTATTCATTGCTTCCATCATAACCAAAGCATCCTGGTACCCAGTGAATAAATCAACAGTGTGGGCTTCTCTGTTTTTACAGGGCTGCCACAGCCAACATCTGGGTGCTCACGGAAGATCATCACTAACCCTCAGGTCTCTGTGTACTCTGCGATGTCAGACACTAATCTGGCATCTGTCACTGCTACTTTTCACACAGTTCAGTGTCTTTCTGGGTGTCTCTTGAGCAGCTAGAAGGCACTAGTGGATGGAGCTCTGAACTTGGAGCCGAGAAGACCAGAATTCAAGTCCTACCTCATTCCGTTAGTAGCTGTGTGACCCTGGGCCAGTCACTTGACCTTGCAGCCTGTTTCTTTATCTCTAAAATGGTGATAATGATCACACCTTTCTCAAGGGTTGTTGTAACATGTATAAAGTGCTTACACAAATTATTACTTCTAGACCTCCTAAGAAATTGTATTATGATGATTGTCCTATCTGCCCCTATACAGGCATTGCCTACTTTAGCTTTAGAAATCTTGCCATAAGACCTGGGATTGCATTGATGTGGACACTCCCTCTGCTGACCTAACATCCAGCTGACAGCTTTATGAGAGTCTCCAGCTGCTACAAAGGAAATGCATCATCTGGTGGCCGGCCTTCTCATAACTGGGTGGTTCAAGTGTAGACAGTTTGGTTCTTGGGACAGCAGATGTACAGCTCATTTCCAGCCCACATTCAAATGCTTTCTCACTTAGAAGGACTCAGGGCCATTGCTCTAGAAGGAGCCGTAGAGGTCATTTGCCCACTCCAGCATTTTACAGTTGAGGAATGGATGGCCTTTAGAGCCCTTGGGGCAGAGGAATGCAGATAATTGGCTCCATGCTCTGAAAGAGGCATCCTCTAGTTCTCTGGGAACCAGGTCATAAATGAGACCCGTAAACAGACAGACCTCACACAGCTAATTAAAAGCAACTCATTTTAAGTAGGATGATGTGTAAGGCCCAGAGATCACTGGGTGCAGTTCTGTTTCATTTGAATATTGGGTGAGGATGGGATTTAATTGGGTTTGGTTATAATTTGGGAAATGGTGGTGTTCAGGGTGATCATGGGATCAGAGATTGAGACTGTGGAAGGGATCTTAGAGGCAAATTTAGGTCAGCTTCCTCGTTTTACAGCTTCGGAGACTGAGGCTGAGACAGAGGAAGGCAGTAAGTGACTGAGGCAGCAAAGCATCTGTATCAAGGAAAACTCCAATATCTTTTGTTTTATTCAATAAGAACATAGGCAAATATAAATTTAAGAAAGTTATTCCATGTATGTTAGACACGGCACTTTGCGTATTTCAGTTTGTCTTTTGGACAATCTTTGCTGTTTAGTAGAAGAAGCACTGGCCTCAGAGTCCAAAGGCCCGGGTTCAGGACCTCATCCTTTCAAGCTGCGTGACCTTGAGATAATCACTTAACGCTATGGACCCCCAGTTTTTTCATCTCAAAAACAGAGAAAATGCTTGTACTACCAACTTCACAGGGTTGATATGAGTAAGGGGCTTTATTAGCTTTAGAGGGGGCTGTAAATAAGGGCTATTATTAATAATTAGCTCAGTTCATTAGTACTATTATAAGCCTCAATAGCATTATCACAGCATTACATTGTGTATTATAAATACTGCATTATAAAATAGAGCGATAATGAATGTGATACATATTCACTGTAAAATGTTATCTCCTATTAGCAGTATGGTATGCAGATAGAAACATTAATGGCTTTTGAGTCAGGAAAACCTTCGTTCAAGGTCTGGCTCTGACACATCCTGGCTGTGTGACCCTGTGCAAGTCACTTACCCTCTTGGTGTCCCAGGCAACTCTCTAAGAGTGAGTTACAGAGGAACTGCTGATCAGCATCAGTGGAGGGAGTTTTTGTGCCAGGAGTTCCAAGCACAGATTACATCATAGGCCCTGGCCTTGCCTCCTCTCCCCACCCCCACCCCCAAAAGTGAAATAAGAGACGTGTTTGCTTACTAATCAATCGCTTTGAAGCACCTATGTACACAGCCAACGTGCTGTAACACGAGTCAACATAATTTACTGAGTTGAGAAAAAACACGATGGTTCTTATTCCACTATGAAAATCTTGTGGAAGATTTTAAAGCCCGGTGACAACAGTCTCTGTCAACAGGGGGCTAAGAGAATAACAAATAAATGGAAATGGAATGCCTGCTGGTACAGCCTGATTCTGTGGAGTTTGTCTAAGGTTCATCAGGCTGTCCTGATCCCCCACACGGCTGCAGTAAACCATTTCGGGCCTAGAGCACAGGACCCTGGCTCCACAGCGTTAGAGCCGATGGGACCTTGGACGGCATCTAGTACAGCCCCTTGACAGAGGTGTGAGGGTCATGGTGAGGAAGAGCAGAGCTGGCTCGTGAATCCAGGTCCTCTCATTCTTCTGCCCCTTGCTGCCTCTGAGGTACTCACCCTGCCTATATGCTTAATGTTCACCTGGGATCATGCTTTGAGAATGCTCTGACCAAAATTGTGCCTTAGCCAACAGACTTTGTAAAAGTAGTTTAAACTCTTTCAGACACATCACTGCGTTTGGTAGAATATGCATTTCTGATTACTTTGGTTACCAGTGACTTCATCATATAGCTTACAATTTGTCTGTGACTTGGAGAGAAACCTTCAAGAGTAGCAGTCATTGAAAAACTCATCGCATTAATAAAAGAACCATAGCCAACCTGCCAGTGACCCTTTCTGGACTTAGAGCAGACACTTGAATCCTTGGCCAGCTGGCCTGTGGTTTATCCCTGGACCCATCCTCAGTGCCCCTCCAGAGCATGGGGCTGCTGGCATAAAAGCTGGACTTTTCTGGAGGAGACTTGTGTGGATCCTAGATCTAGTACCTGGGAGTCCAGCTCATTCATTTTGTAGAGCAGGAGACTAAGGCTTAGAAAGATGAAGTGAGAATTAGCCAAATGGAAAAGGAGGTCCAAAAGACCACTGAAGAAAATACTACCTTAAGAATTAGATTGGAGCAAGTGGAAGCTAGTGACTTGATGAGAAACCAAGATATTATAAAACAGAACCAAAGGAATGAAAAAATGGAAGACAATGTGAAATATCTCATTGGAAAAACCACTGACCTGGAAAACAGATCCAGGAGAGATAATTTAAAAATTATTGGACTGCCTGAAAGCCATGATCAAAAAAAGAGCCTAGGCATCATCTTTCAAGAAATTATCAAGGAGAACTGCCCTGATATTGTAGAGCCAGAGGGTAAAATAGAAATTGAAAGAATCCACTGATCACCTCCTGAAAAAGATCCCCAAAAGAAAACTCAAAGGAATATTGTCGCCAAATTCCAGAGCTCCGAGATCAAGGAGAAAATACTGCAAGCAGCCAGAAAGAAACAATTTGAGTATTGTGGAAACACAATCAGAATAACACAAGATCTAGCAGCTTCTACATTAAGGGATCGAAGGGCTTGGAATATGATATTCCAGAGGTCACTGGAGCTAGGATTAAAACCAAGAATCACCTACCCAGCAAAACTGAGTATCGTGCTGCAAGGCAAAATATGGATTTTCAATAAAATAGAGGACTTTCAAGCTTTCTCAATGAAAAGACCAGAGCTGAATAGAAAATATGACTTTCAAACACAAGAATCAAGAGAAGCATGAGAAGGTAAACAAGGAAGAGAAATCATAAAGGACTTACTAAAGTTGAACTATTTTGTTTACATTCCTACATGGAAAGGTAATGTGTATAATTTATGAGACCTCAGTATTAGGTTAACTGAAGGGAATATACATATTTAGAGATACAGAGGGCACAGAGTGAGTTGAATATGAAGGGATGATATCTAAAAAAATAAAATCAAATTAAGGGATGAGAGAGGAATATATTGAGAGAGGGAGAAAGGGAGAGATAGAATGGGGTAAATTATCTCACACAAAAGTGGCAAGAAAAAGCAGTTCTGTTGGAAGGGAAGAGGGGGCAGGTGAGGGGGAATGAGTGAATCTTGCTCTCATCGGATTTGACTTGAGGAGGGAATAACATACCCACTCAAATGGGTATCTTACTCCACAGGAAAGAAGGAGGAAGGAGATAAAAAAGAGGGGACGATAGAAGGGAGGGCAGATAGGGGGAGGAGGCAATCAAAAACAAACACTTTTGAAAAGGGACAGGGTCAAGGGAGAAAACTGAATAAAGGGGGATAGGATAGGAAGGAGCAAAATACAGTTAGTCTTTCACAATATGAGTATTGTGGAAGGGTTTTGCGTAATGATACACATGTGGCCTATGTTGAATTGCTTGCCTTCTTAGGGAGGGTGGGTGGGGAGGGAAGAGGGGAGAGAATTTGGAACTCAAAGTTTTAAAAACAGATGTTCAAAAAAAAAGTTTTTGCATGCAACTAGGAAATAATATATACAGGCAATGGGGCATAGAAATCTATCTTGCCCTACAAGAAAGTAAGGGAAAAGGGGATGGGGGGAGTGGGGTAACAGAAGGGAGGGCTGACTGGGGAATGGGGTAACCAGAACATATGCCATCTTGGAGTGGGGGGAGGGTAGAAATGGGGAGAAAATTTGTAATTCAAACTTGTGAAAATCAATGCTGAAAACTAAAAATATTAAATAAAAAAAATTAAAAAAAAAAGATGAAGTGATTTGTCCAAGGTCACACAAGTATACACATGATGGACTTGGGATTTATTTGTAAGTGAATTGGGACAGTGACTAAGGTACAAGAAAACAGCAAATAATCCATGCATGGTACCCAAATGGAGTCTGCTCCACATTCCTCCACAATCCATCTTCTCCCTGGCAACAGATATGCCAGCTCTCTCTCTCTCTCTCTCTCTCTCTCTCTCTCTCTCTCTCTCTCTCTCTCTCTCGATCTCTCTCTCTCTCTCTCTCTCTCTCTCGATCTCTCTCTCTCTCTCTCTCCCCCCCCCCCCCTCTCTCTCACACACACACACACACACACACACACACACCCCACAGCTTTTTAAGAAATATTTTTATTTTAGTACAGTCCTTTGCCAATTTCTGATGCTGCTGTCTTTTTAGCAGAGCTCGCTGATATCAAATTTCCACCTAGGCCACTTTCCTTGTATTGGGAAATGACAGAAGGCCTAGACTTGTGCTCTCATTGGTCTAGGGAACTCCCTCCCCTAATGCAGGAGGGCAGCTTATGGTCTTAGCTGCCCAGACCACTAAAAGGTTAAGTGATTTGCTCAGTCACACAGTATGTGTGGCTTTCAAGCAATGCTGTCTTCCCATTACACAGTGTAAAATATCTCTTTAAAGTCAAGTCTAGAATAGCTTGGGTCTTTAACATTCCTCCCCCCAGGAATCCAACTTGCTACCTTAATGAAATCTTTGTTTCCTGGAATCAGCCCGTTGTACCATGTACCACATCTCCCTTTCTCCCCCTTCTCCTGCCCTCCCCCCAGCTAACATGTATAGGCTAATGCAGTCCTTCTCTTTCCCTTCCTTTCAAATTTGGCAAAACACAAACTAAATTAAAATATCCTCTTACTAATCCTGTTTTGGAAGCACGTTGGAATTTGATGGTGATACATATCAATGGGATAACATGTAAAACTGCTTTGCAAACCACTAAGTGCTATCTAAATGCTAGCTGTTATTATTGGCAGTAATAATAATAAAAAATTAAATATCATAAAGGAATAGGTACCAATATCCTGCTGGCTGCCTCTCACTTCCTACTCCAGGGATGTTCTCAGGATTAATCGCTTACCGGATCAGAGAAAGGAGGTCCAAATAGGTCGCTGTGGCTAGGTCTGCTTGGGCCCCAGACATGTAGCCATCATGTAGGAAGTCACCCAGATTAGACAGAAGGCCGTGTAGGGCATACAGGTCACAGAGCCGTTTAATTACGTGGTAGATCTCTGGTTCGTTTTCAAGTTTTCTTAGAGAGTCCACAAAAGTTTTTACAGTGAAGTGGTAGCAGTGAGCCTAGGAAAGATGCAGCTGTGTGAACCTTTGTTGCCCAATCCAGAATGCCCTTTGACCAAAGCAAAGAGCTGGGAGGAAAGAAGTGTTTTCTGCTCAGAAGTGCACAGTGGTCTTAGCTGGAAGGGGGCTCAGGGACCGCCTGGGCCAGCAGGGTTGGAAGCTGCCATCTCTGAACAGGCTTGTTAAAGTGTTTGGATAACTGCATTTCACTGTGTGCTTTCCTTTGTAATCTTGGGTACTTTATTCTCTGTATGTAAAAGCATTATTCTCAAGGGGTCCCATAGGCTTCAACTGCCCAAGGGCCCATGACAAAAAGATGATGAAACTCCGATCTAGGCCCCCCTAGGCCAGAGCAGGAGGGAATAGGTCTCTGCAAGGTCTGCAACATGGCTGGGGAACCCGTGGCCTTGAGGTCACATGTGGTCTTCTAGATCCCCTTAAAGCCACACTTAAGGATCTAGAAGACCACATGTGGCCTCAAGGCTGCAGGTTCCTCACCCCTGGTCTACAATAAGTGGTTCTGTGGCCTTTGCTTTGAGACTTTGGGCAGGGGGTGGGGTGGGGGGTGGTGGGAGCTCACTGCCTTCTGAGGCAGCTGTGTCCTTTTGGATGGCTCCAATTATTAGGCAGTTTGTTTTTTGTAAATATAAGGAGAAAGCTGTGTCCTTGTAACCTCTACCTACTGTTCTTAATTCTCCCCTCCAGGGCTCAGCTGAGCAAGTCTAATCTATCTTCCCCATGATAATCTTTCCAATGCCTGAAGACAGTGGTTCTGTCACCACTTAATATAAACATTGCTAGACTTAACTGGTCCTCATCTGGGATGGTCTTTAGTCCCTTCACCATCCTGCTTATACTCTACTGGACACATTCCAGTTTCCCAACGTCCTCTTTAAAATATGGTGCCCAGAACCAAACAAAATACCTCAGATGTGGCAGAGTATAGTGGGATTGTTATAGAACCAAAGAATTTTAGTGTTGGAAGAGCCCTCTGGGCCCATTTGGTCTGACTAGATGGCCAGGCCCCTACAGCATGCCTGACAAATTGTTATCTAGCATCTACAGGAAGGCTTCCAGAGAGAAGGAACCCACCACTTCCCAGGGCAGTGCATCCTGCTTTGGAGGCTCTGATTATTAGGGAACCCAAGCCCGAATATGCCTCTTTGTGGCTTCCACTCATGCCTCCTGGTTCTGTCCTCTTGGAACCAAGGAAAACAAGAATAATCCCTCTTCTGTATGACAGTCCTTCAAATGTTTGAATACAGGTATTGTGTCCCCTTTTCTTCTCCAGGCCAAACATCCCCAATTCCTTAAACTGAACCTCTCATGATATGGACTTAAGGCCCTGGTTTTGGGCCTGGAGTCCTTCTCTGGCTCATCAATCTATCAGTTTCTTGCTTCTGGACACCACTTCTCTTAGTACAACCCAAAATCACATTAGCTGATCAATGTGAATTTTTTTTTCATTTTGTTTTATTTTCAATTAATAAGCATGTTTTCTCTATCTCCCCTCCCCCCTCTGTAATTCCCTTTACATCAACTGAACATCATTAACACAAACAAGAAGAAGAGGAAGAAGAAGGAAAAGCTCGGTAGTAAATATGCCTGGTCAAGCAAAGAAAATTCCTGAATTGATTCTGCCCCCAAAATGGATGTCTTATCCTTTATCTTTGAACCCATCGTCTCTGTTAGGAAGTGAGTAGCATCGTCTCTGGAGTCTCGGTCGGTCATTGTGTTTATTAGATTTCCTAAGTTGTTTAAAGTTGTTTGTCTTTAAAAAGTCTTGGTTATTACATAAAATTGTTCCTGGTCCTGTTCACTTTATTCTTCATTAGTTTGTTCAGCTCTTTCTAGGTTTCTCTGGTGCTGCACCTTTTGCCATTTCTTTGGACACAGCGGTATTCCATTACATGCAGATGCCGTAATTTGTTTGGCTATTCCCGATCGATGGGTGCCCTACTAGTTTCTGGTTCTTTGCTACTACAAAAGAGCTGCCATAAATATTTTTGTATGTAAGGTCCCTTCTTTCTTTGATCTCTTTAGGGCATAAACTTAGTGGGTCACAGGGCAATGCACAGTGGAGTGATTTTGAGGTGCAGTTCCAAATTATTTTCCAAAATGGCCAGGCCAACTCAGAGCTCCACCAAGTGCATTAATATGCCTGTTTTCCCACAGCCACTCCAACATTTGTTATTTTCCTTTTTTGGTCATCTTTGCCTATCTGATGAATGTGAAGTGGAACCTCAGAGATGCTTAATCGATCAACGTCAATTAGAAGGGAGGTCTATGAGTGTTCCTGGGATCCATCTTTGATTCTGTACTGATACACGTTTGTTATCAATGCTTTGGCCTACCAAATTTGCAGATGACACAAAACTGGAAGGGGCAGCTCATATGTTGGGTGACAGACTCAGGATCCCCAAAGATCTTGAACACCGGACCAAACACTGGACCTGATAGGAATCCTTGTAAAGCTCCACACTTGAGTTTAAAAAACGAAAAGTACAATATGGGGGAGTACAAGATGCCTTTCACAGGAAAAAGGTCTGGAGGTCTTAGAGGATCGCAAGCTGAATACAAATCAGCAGTATGATACATCATCCAAAAAAACCTCTCAGTCATCTCATCCGTTGCTGCGGGCTCAATTATCTCCACAGAGATGAGATCCAGCCTTCATCTCTCTCTCAAATTCTAGGCCTATTTCGACAAGACTTCTCCCTGGATGTCCCACCAGCATCTCAATCTCAACATGTCTGAGATTATATTTTTCCTCCCAGACTTAATCCTCCTCCTCATTGTCCCTGTTTCTGCTAAGGACACTGCCCATCCTTCCGGTCACCCAGGTCTGTGACCTCCGAGCCGTCTATGACTCCTAGCTTGGCTTCATTTCCTGTGTCCAGTCAGTCGCCGTGTCTTGTTCATCCTACCTCAAAACCTCTGTCTCCCATCGCAGCTGCCCCCTTAGCAGGCCTTCATCACCTCTGCTTCTGGCCTCTCCCTCCCGCCACCTTGCACACAGCTGCCTCAATCCTGTTTGCAAGCATCTGCTCAGGCTCTTTAGTGGCCCCCTCTAGCCCTCAGGATAAAACACAAACTTCTCAGCTTGTTATTTCAAGCCTTTCACAATCTGGCTCCAGACAATGTTTCTAGACTCCTTTCACATTTCTCACATTCCCACACTTTATATTCCAGCCAAATTATCTGTTCAGCCAAACTGCCGCTTCCCCACCTGACATCCCAACTCTCTGCTTTTGTACACAGTCTGTCTGCCGTAGCTGGGATGCTCCTCTGTGCCTCTGTCTGCTAGAACCCTGTGCTTCCAGGCAGAGTTCAGGTGCTGCTTCTTGCACAAGGCCTTTTCTGATCCCCCTAGTTGTTCCTGCTCTTGTACCCCCACCATATTGCTTTTTTTAAAACCATATTGTATCCCCTAGTAGAATGTAAGCTCTTCGAGGGTGAGTTCTATCGCATTTCTATCTTTGTCTTCTCAGTGTCCAGCACGGTGCCTGGTGCGTAGTAGGCACTGATTAAATGTTTACTGTGGAGATCGTACTGAAGGGTGTGATAGCATTGTTTCTGGGGGGTCTTGCTTTCCACTGTCGGTTGCTTCACGTGTAATTTGCGATTTTTCACTAGTCATCTCTACATTGGTTGTCTCTCTGTGTTTCTTTGATGGCTTCGATCTCAGATGCTTGTAGTGTGGGGTGGGTGGGGGGTCCATTATGTTCGCATGACCAGGTTTTGTCTCAAATGGTGCTTCTAATAGTGAGTGCTCCTCCTGAAATGTCCGCTCAGGTTGCAAAGACAATTTGCATGAAGCACGTATTTTCGTTGCAGACAAAATGAGTGAAACCCAAATAGTTGTCTGAATGGGATTCGGGTCTCGGACTTACACCTAGCTATATTACCACACCATGTGGTCATGCTGGTATCGGATAAACTGAGTCACAGGTCACAGTTTGGAAGGACGTGAATCATTGTTTTGAGGACGAGGCATCTTAGTTAAGGCCAGGTGTTGAACTCTTCCCTGACTACAGGCCAGGTTACAACAGCTTGCTGCGACACCCGCTGGGGTGGGAAGATGGTCAGTGTGCATTTGTGACTTTCTTCAGACCCACCCCCCCCTACATATCTGGGCAGGAAACTTGAACCTTTAACTTTCCATCAGATTTTCGGGAGCGCGATTCTACTGGCAGAGTTCAACAACTTTCGATCCGTGATTTCAATCACAGCAAAATTGCCTCTGCATTTATTCCCGCTACCTCCTGAAACCATGGTGCGTATCCTGAAGTAGAAGAGGAGGGGAGGATGATGTCTGCAGGTGAAGAATCTTGTCCTATAAAGTCGTAGCCAAAATGTGGGTGGTGTGCACTGATGTGCTGCTCTGCGAAAGGAACAGTTTTGAGAAGAAAGCTCTTGGGAAAGGGTCTTCATCAAGTAGGTCTTCATTCCTGAGAGACCCAGCTCAGCTTTCTTTGTTTTACTCAGTGGTCCCAGGTTTAAGAAACCGTTTTTGTTGAGAACTAGTGAGGAGGCTCCTTGGTTCCTCCACTTAGTTTCTCTCTGTCTCTCTGTGTCTCTTGTCTGTCTCTTCTCTCTCTTTGTCTCTGTCTTTCTTTTCTCCCTTTGTGTCTCTCTTCTCTCCCTCTCTCTTTTCTCTTTCTATGTCTCTGTCTCTCTGTGTCTCTGTCTGTCTCTTCTCTCTCTTTGTCTCTTTCTTTTCTCCCTTTGTGTCTCTCTTCTCTCCCTCTCTCTTTGTCTCTCTCTCTTTTCTCTTTCTATGTCTCTGTCTCTCTTCTCTGTCTCTTTTTTTGTGTGTCTGTCTCTCATAGTTGTAATGAGCGTTTACATTTGAACAGTAATTTACACTTCAACTTTCCAAGACTCTCCCACGTTTCTGATTGCCTTTGATCTAGGTTACCTTGGGGTAGCCATCCATCTGTCTGGTGGGCCTAGGGTTTATTCTTCTGAGCTCTTCTGCTCTGTCCGAGCTCCTGCCTACCAAAGACAATACCATTTTTGAACAACAGGATCTATGCTGCCTATGGAAGGAAATGGTGCTGATGTGCCACTAGGTGGCACTATCTACTCAAGTCTGCCATGTCTCACCCTGTCAAAGGACCTTCCAAGCCTTCTTAGGGAGCCTCACAATCCTTGCTGTCAGCAGGATTCTAGTTTCTGCTCTGTGTAGGATTCTCAGGTCTTTTTAGGTTGCTGAATCTTCAACAACCCCATAGCAACCTCAGTGTCATCCTCAGCTCCTCCCCCCTCTCTTACTGCCCTCTCCCCATATTCAGTCTGTCAGTTCTCCCATCATAGAATCCTCTTCTCTCTGCTGACCTTGCTACCACCCTGGTGGAGACCTTCATCCCCTGCTTACTGGCTGATCTCTCTCCTCGAGTTTCTCTGCACTCCAGACCATCTTCCCTCAACTGTCAAAGTGATCTTCCTAAGACAAACCTGACCATGTCACCTCCCTACTCAATAAACTCCACCGTCTCCCTCTTCTATAATCAAATAAAAAAAACCCTTGGTTTGACTTTTTAAACCCTCCACAGCCTGGCCCCTTCCTGCCTTTGCTGTCTTCCTCCTCACTCCCTTCCCCGTCCTCTGATTCAGTGCCACTGGCCTCCTTGTACCTACTTCATCTCCCAGCTCTGGGTATGTGCTCTGGCTGGCCCTCATGCATGGAACGGAACACTTGCCATCCTCACCTCTGCCCCTTGGCTTTCCTGGCTTCCTTCAAACCTAAGCTAAAGTCCTGCTTTCTGAAAGAAGCCTGTCCTGATCCCTCATGTTAGTGCTTTCCCTCAGAGAGTCCTTCTAAGTGGCCCTGGCCGTGTCTCATTTGTATGCAGTTGTGTGCATGTTTTCTCCCTAATTAGACCATCTAGTAAGCTCCATGAAGGCAGGGACTTGTCTTTCACCCTTCTTTAAATTCCCAGTGCTTAGCACAGTGCCTGGCACATAGTAGGTGCTTCATAAATGCTCATTGCCCTTTATCTTCCAGACATTGGCAAGGGGGGAGGAGGAGACCCTTTTCCAAAAACGCAGAAGGCCAAAGTAGTATATCCATGAAATTCAATGAGACACCATCAGGATACAGGAGGAGGCCGTAAGGGAAAGGCATCTGGACCATAGATCCTTGCTCTTCTGTCCCTTTGAAGTGAAGTCTTTAAACAGCCAGGACCAAATAGAGCTGTAGTGTTAAGCTGTATCATAAATCCAGAGCAATCTCACTGGTTCTTTAATTAAAATATGGAATACTGAAGCCTTGGGAGTAAAATGAGGGCAGTAGTGAAATGATGATGAGGAGGTGATGATGGCAGAGAGTTGATGACATTTTTCCCTCTCCTGAATGTAGTCGTAGGTGGGGGAGAGAGAGAGAGAGAGAGAGAGAGAGAGAGAGAGACAGAGAGAGAGAGAGAGACAGAGAGACAGAGAGAGAGACAGAGACAGAGAGAGACAGAGAGAGAGACAGAGACAGAGAGAGACAGAGATCTGTCATGTCATCATTCATTAGCCAGTAAAGGACTTACTTTGGCTGCCTGGACGAGCAGGATGGTGGTCTGGTTCCATGCTACATGCTGGTCAGTCCCTGAGCTGGTCAAATCATGTAGTTTATGAGCTGAGTTCCTTATAAGCCTGCAGAAGGTAAAAACAAAGACTATACAGCAGCATTCATTCATCAGTCCTTTTTCTGTTGGGCCATGTGCACGTGGGTCTCTGGCCTATGACAGAGCCCTGTTTCCTGGTACTTGGAACGTGAAACCCTGGCTCGCCTAGGAGACCAGCTTTATCCTTGGCCTCTTTTTGTGTTAGGTTAAGTTTGTATGGGGCATCTCACTTTCAAGGACACAGGTTCCACACAACTGAACTCAACAAGCATTTGTGAAGCCCTTGGTACGTACCAAGTACTGGGCACACAAGAACCAGAACCAAGACAGGCTGTACCTCAAGGCCCCGCCGTTCTGCTCCGTTATCTGTTACCTCCAGGATCAGATGTCAAATCCTCTGCTCAGCTTCTAAGGCCCTTCCTGTCCTGGGCATATGCACACACACACGTACACATATATATATATGTGCATATATGTATGGATGTATGCATATGTACATGCACGTACTTCCATAGCTTCTCAAACTTGGGTATGATAACTTTTCTTAGAACTTATTTCAGCGCACCCCTTTTTCAGACCTGGCACCCCACTGTTTCTTCATTGGTAAGTTCATCATGACCTCAGTGCATCGGTAACACTGGCTTAACACGGACAGACCGGTCTGCTTAGTTAGTTTGGTTCCTGTACATATGCCTGTTCTTAGTGGGCATAACTATGCAATGTTACAGGTTAATTTTCTCTTATCCTTACAAAGTGTCCGTTATTTATCCCGTATATAATACATTCAGAGTCGTTTGCATGTTGTCTCCCCCATTAGATTGTAAGCTCCTTGAGGGCAGGGCTCGTTTTTGTCTTTTTTAATATGTGCACTGCTTAGCAGAGTGCTTGGCACACAGTTGGCACTTAATAAATGCTTGTTGACTTGACTCAACTTGGTGAAAGAAAATCAGCATCATTAGAAGGTTCTAGGGTGAATGTTTTTCAACCTGCCTGTCCTGCCCACCCTGCCCATGGTCAGAAGGGTTCTAGGCCTCTGCCTTTCACTCAGTGAACAAGCCCACCTGACTGGCAGGGCCTAGGGAGGAGGTAACCCTGCTGACCCCGGCCCTGACTGCCAGGATAGTGGTGCCTGGGGTCGGTCAATCCTGGCAGCTTCCAGAAATGACTGAGCCTTTGGGGAGAAGAGTCAGCAGACAGGTGACTGACTGGCCCTCTGAAAACCCTGCCAGGCGTTGGCTTCTAGACTTGGTCTGGACCTGCCCCCACTTCCCTCAGCCTCCTCTCCACCGGCTGCTTGTGTTGCTCCTCTGAGCCCCTGGAGCTCGGCACTTTGCAGAGACTGGTACCAACCTGGCCTGGCTCTCTGGCTTCTGTTTGCTCTCTTCTTAACTTAGAATCTTCCTTCTCCCAGGCAGGGTTTGACCTTTCCAGGCCGGTGTTTGTCTAATCACTAACATATGTGGGCCTAGCCTCAGGCAGGATATGACACGCAGCCTGATTACTTAAGGCTCTTTAAAGGTTTTTGTATTACAGTTCTCTCTCTTCCCCCCTCTCCCTCCTTTTCTGCCCCTCTTTATCTCTGCCTTTCTCCTCTCTGTGTCTCTGCTCTTTCTCTGTCTCTCTTCCTGTCTCTCTCCCTCCCCATCCCTCTCCCTGTCTCTGCCTCCCTTTCTCCCTTCTCTGTCTCTCTTTCTCTCCCCCTTCCCCCCTTGCCCTCTCCCTCTCCTTCTCCATCTCTCTCCCTCTTCTCTTCTCTCATCATGGATGTACTTCTTCAGATCGGTCTAACCCAAAGGGAACCTTGTACAATGAAAGAAGGAAAAGCCATCTGTCCCCTCCTGTGTGGTGAGAGTCTTCTGCATCTCACTGACCTGGCTGCTACATGTGCATAGGCTTCAATGTAGATGGCTGGGCTGAGGAAGTCTGCTGCCTTCTGCGCCAGACACCTGTCTGTCCAAGTTGAAGTGAGATATCGGATGGACTGAGGAAGGGTTGTCTGCAGCAGGGAGCCTTGGGAAGGCTGAGCCTGTAGATAGCTCTTCACCAGATACCTGAAGGAAATGTCAAGTGAGTAGGTGGTCTGGTTCCTCGTTAGTCACTCAGCAACCATCTGGCTTGTGTCTAGAAGCATCCCTTTGGATGGGGCTCTTAAGATTCACTAGAAATACAACTGGGGGCCAAGAGCCAAGGAGAGAGCCTTGGATCTCTTCCCAGTTTCCCACCTGATGTGGGTAGAGTTGCCATTGCTCATCCCCCGATGTTAAATGCAGTGTGAGCCCCTGGATTCTGAGACTCTGCGTAAAGGTCTGCTGGTGCTGGGAAACCCTAGTCCCAGGACACCATTCTACTCTGGGGCTGCTTCATTTGGTGGGAATATTCTGCCTCTGCAACTTCTGTTCATTGTTCCTAGTTCTGGCCTGTCCTGTCAAGCAGATAAAGCCTAATTCCTCTACCACATACTTGAAGACAGCGATTGTGCCCTTGGAGCCTTTCTCCTCCAGGTTAAAAACCTCCCTCACTTTCCTTATCTGAAAAATGGGGCAATGATTCTCCCACACAGGGCTGTTGTGAGGATTAATCGAGATAACATTTGTAGTTTTCTATAAACTCGGAAGTGCTTTACAAATGTTAGCTCTTATGATATGACAGGGTTTCAAGTTGTCTCAGCCATCCTGGTCATCCTTCTCTGCATGTGACTCATTTTGTCAGTATCTTTGGTAAAATGTGCTCAGAACTGAACACAATATTCCAGATGTGCTCTGACCCAAGCAGAGCCCGCTGAGATCGACCCTTGTCTGATTCTGTTTGCTGGGCTTCCATTGATGTAGTCTAAGACCACCCAGATGAGCTCTTCTGGGTGTTGTGTTAGGCTGCTGACTTAAGCACCCCCCCCCCCCCCCGATCTCTTTGCCACGGAAGAGCCAAGCTGACTCTGTCTTGTAGAAGAAAAGAATTAAATCACATTTGCAAAAACTTGTAAAATTGGGATCAAGCCTCCCTCAAATCAGCATGAATTTGTGAGCTCAAATCGTACCTCCCTTAAAGCAAAAGAGGGAAGCCGAATCCGCCTAGGAATCTCTAGTCACTGTTACTAAGGTCTGTGAGGCTGAGCCTGTCCCCAGGTCCCTCAGTGACCACTACAGACGGGAAACAACATGGCGTCCAATGCCGGTAGATGCGCATGTTGCTGCAGCCCAGTGAGCATCAGAACAATGAGGTTGTGCCAGCTGGACATCATCCGTCAGTAGTACAGTGCCCTGGAAAAACCTGGGTTCAAATCCGGGCTCTGACCACGTCTAGTTGGGTGACTGTGGCCAAGGTGCTTTCCTTGTCTGGGCCTCAATTTTCTCACATGTCAAATGAGTTAAGATGACTAAGATTTCTTTCTGCTTTGAATCTCTGAACTCTATGTAAGCTTCAGAAAGCCACTTATTCATCCTCTTTGGGGCCTTGGTTTTTTCATCTGTAAAATGAAAGGATTAGAGTAGATTATTTCCAGGGCCCCTTCCAGCTCCAAAATCTATAATTCCAGGGAGTTGCCATCACAACTGTTCCCCAGGGGAGGGGGGTGGGGAGGTTCCCTTCTAATGCAGGGATATATTTTGGAGGGGCTTCAAAGAAGCCCAGTGACATTCCTGGGAAGGCGGCCAGAGATGTCCAGCTCCTAGGGTAATCGGCCTGTGAATGGATTTCAGGCATACCTGGCTGTCTGCAGGTACATCACAGTGTTTTCTCCTTCATAGGTACAGGAGGCTGTTACTTTTGTGACCAGGGAGGGCAGTCCACTCAGCAGGGAGTAGCCGTGCCCACCACAGGCTCTCCGACAGACCTCAGCCCCCAGGATGCTGTGGTCTGACAGCATGGCCTTCATTCCTGCACTGAGCACATGGAGCTGTGAAGAGAAACAGACAAGACTCATCAGGGGAGGAGTGAGCTGGGGGTGGGGGGTTCAGTGAGAGGGAGAATGAGGGAAAACTCTTAAATTCAACTTTTCTGTCCAAACATTGCTTCTTCCGGGGATGCAAAATACAATCATTCTTGATAACCATGGCAAAAACCCAAAGTGGGTATATCTAGAAATGAGAAGGAGCAATACTGCCTTGGATGAAACCCATTATAATCAGTAACTTCTTAATTCTTGGCAATGATGTGACTATATTTTGCACCCCAAGAAGCAATCTTTGCAGAAAAAGTTGAATATAAGAGTTTCCCCCATAGTCATTCTCCCTCTCACTGCACTGCCACTGCAAGGGCCCAGTATTATGCCAGGCATGCAATATGTACTTAATAAATGCTTACTGAAGAATGAATGAATGGAGCTGCCACCTGGAGAGGCTTGGCCACCTTGCCAAGGCAACAGGTGACGTCTGATTCAGGGATCTGGTCCCCACTGCCCTCCACTGAGGAGCTGGATAATAGGGTGTGAATATCACTGGGTTCAAATCCTGCTTCTGATACTTCTTACTAATGTCCCTTCCCTTCCCAAGTCCCTTCCACATCTAGAACCAAGATGCTGCGAGGTCTGCCTGCCTCCATTGTAATGTCCTGTCCCTCTCTCTGTTCTTCTCCAAGATCTCACTGCCCCTTGTCTGCACTGCCAGTGGAGCCTCCTGATCGGTCTGGCCAGTGACCATTTTGTTCTAAAACTGTGAGCTCCTTGAGGGTAGGCGGGCAGGGACAGTGTTTTGTCTTCCTTTGTGGCCTCAATGAAAGAAAAAGACAGAGAGAGGAAGTGGGGCTGGAGACCCAGAGGGCAGGGGAGAGAGCTGGAAGGGAGCCCAGAGCCATGTCTGGGAAGCACGTACTCTGTACTAACTTGACCTTTGATTCTTGGGAGATGGCATGAGCTGGAAGGAGAGAGGAGAGCCTTTGGAGGCTAGGCCTGTGTGGAAGAAGGGAATGCCCCTCCCCCCATTACCTCTGGCAGGCTGACGGCATTTCCGTTGAGTATCTCTTGGTAGGATTTCTTGAAGAATTCATTGATGCTTTTATCTATGAAATGGAAGGCGTAGGCCCTGGCCAGCTGGGGAAACAGCTTCTCTTGCTGAGTTTGATAGTCAAGAATTTTCACCTCTGGCTCACTGGGAGAATGGGAGGAGGAGGAGAGATTATATAACCGCTTATGAAACTGGGGCCCTTGTGACTGAGGCTGTCCCCTGTCCAGCCCCCGTCTCACACCTGCCTCCAAGAGCTGGCTGTAAACAGAAGGGTCATGAAATCACAGATCTTGACTGGTCAGAAGCTATCTGGTCCTGCTGACAATTGAAGAAACTGAGGAGGCCAAAAGAGAATAAGTGACTTTCTCAGTTCAGACAGGGCAGGATTTGAAGTCAGGACCTCTGACTTAGAAAAAGTGTTATTTATTTCCATTGCTACACAATGCTTCACTTATCAGAATCTGGCTAAACTGGGCCATTTTGTGAATTACTGGAGGTAGTCTAGACCTTCCCTAACCCTACCCTAGAAGAGCTCAGTCCTACCAACTGGGTGAGGGGACGGGTAGGAGCAGCACTCCCATACCTGGGCTTGATCTTAGACTGGCGCCGGACGACGGAGTAGCGGGTGGCAATGACGCATGCCTTCATCAGGGCAGAGATGACCTCGCTGGGCAGCATCTGGACCCGGACCACGATCATGCTGAAGTAATTGCTTTGGGGGGTGCCCTGCTTCACATAGGTACCGTCCGGTAAAACCTGGGGGTGAGATGGAGAGAATGAGGGACTCTGGGCACTGGGGGCTCAGGAACAGGACAAGAAGGGCACCCCCATAGAATCTGGGGGTGTCAGGGTTGTAAAGGACCTGAGGTCAAGCTGCTGCTCTTACAAATGGAGAGACCAGAGCATGTGGTCCCCCTCTGCCTCTTGTTTCTGCCAGCTTTAGAACTGGAAAGGACTTGGGAGGACAACCAGTGGAAACTGAGGCTCAGAGATGTCCAGTGACTTACCCAAAGTCACAAAGGCAGTATGGAGTGGAGCCAGAATTTGAATACAGGGCCTCTCTGTTCTCCCTGCCCTCAGCGGGCTTATATTCTTTGGGAGATGAAGCTGAGACATGACTATGAAGCGGTAAGCTTATTTTCTTAAACAAGCAAACCCATCCCATTCATGCATCCAAATGATTGCTGTCCTTTACCCCTCAGGAGAACTCAGTAATGGGACCATTACTCAAACCATGTTTAAAACTCCTACTGGGTTCCTAAGGAAATTCAGCAAGCATTTCTAACAGGCCTACTGTACGCCTGACCTGGTGCTAGATGCTGGAGACACAAAGACAAAACCAAGTCAGGAATGACTTACTAAGCACCTACTATGTGGAGCTCCTGGTCCCTCAGAAGAGTGATGTGATTTTTGGAAACAGCCATAAAAAGGGATGGAGGTTTGATGCTGCTAAAGCTAGTCCATGGAACCTATCATTCCTAGGAGAGTGCTAGCTCTCTGAAGGCAGGGACCTTTTCACCTGGGCCAGTGCCCAACAGGGGCCTAAGAAATGCTGGTGGAAGGAAGGAGTTTCCTTCAAGCCTCAGATTTGAAGTTCTCTCCTCCTGATCTCTGCTCAAAAGCAGTTCTGAAAGTTGAAGATCAGAGGCACCCCGGCCTCCTGGCCTCACGATTTTTTACCTGAGAGAAACGGTTCAGCATGTTTTCCCTGGGAATCCGCACGTGATCTAACTGGAGGAAGCCATTGTCTGTTTGCTCAAAGTTCATTTTCGGCCCGATATCCCCTACAGTTATTCCTGGAAAAGAGCAAGAGACAACAGAGGCCCTCGGCATGAGGGTTTCTACCCACGTCCCTCCCCTGCTCTTTCCCACCTGAGGACAGGAAGGGGAGGTGGCAGAGCCTTGTCATTGGGTGATTGGCCAATGTCCTTGCCTCTGGAAGCAGTGAGCTGGCTTCCATGGCCTGGACACCCCCAGAAATGGATGGGGCAGCAGCTGAGACCACCAAACGTTACCTGGCAGAGGGGAGTGGTCTTGAAGGCTCCGGATGGGCACTAAGAAGGCATGCATACCATGGCACCTTCCTGAGCAGTACAGCTGTGCCAGGATCAGAGCATGGGTTGCTGTTCTGCCCACTGTAGAATGGAGGAAAAATGAGTCCCAAACCTCCCACTCTAGGTCTGGGATAATTACCATCCTGGGTTAGGGGCTTTGTGTGGAGGCTCTGGGGGTTGGTCGGTGGAAGGGGAGTTTGTCCAGGAGCCAGGAAGAGGCTTGGAACTCAGCC
Organism: Trichosurus vulpecula; assembly: GCF_011100635.1. NCBI lineage: Eukaryota > Metazoa > Chordata > Mammalia > Diprotodontia > Phalangeridae > Trichosurus > Trichosurus vulpecula. Next base: position 185,365,745 of record NC_050581.1, on the reverse strand, counting down.
CCTCAGAGCTGGTGAATGGCGCTCAATCACGTGGAGTAGTCAAGACTTGATGGAGCTGATTAGGGACCTGGGTTCAAACCTGGGCTCTGTGGGTCACCTGGGGCAAGGACAACAGCAGCAGCTACCATTTCTAAAGCCCATGATATAGTCTAGCTCCCTGGCTCCTCACAATAATCCTGTAATGACGTACTCCAGGTCTGAGCATTTCCATTTCACAGATGAGTTAGCTGAGGCTTGGCCACAGTAAACAATCTGCCCAGCGTCACACAGCTAGTAAGTCTCTGAGGCAGGAGATGCAGCCAGATCTTAGCGATCTGTCCGTGTATCATGTGGCCTCATCCAAGTGACTTACCTCTCTGGGCCTCAGTGTCCCCATCTGTAAAATGAGGAGTTGAACCAGATGGCCTTTGATCTTCATTTAGTCAACTAGCACAAAGCACCTATTGTGCACCAGGCATTGTGCCTTAGGAATTTAGGGATACAAAGAAAAGCCAAAGACAGTGCCAGTCCTCAAGGAGCTTATAGTCTAGTGGGGAGACAACATACAAACAACCATGTGCCTAAAAGAAACAGACAGAACTGGTTGGGGATGGTCTTACACAACAGTTAGAGAGGGTCTCCTGGCTACAGGTGGGCCCTGAAGGAAGCTGGGGAAGCTAAGAAGCAGCAATGAGGAAAGAGACAGTTCCAGGCATGAGGGATGGACAGTGAAAATGCCTGGAGTCTGGAGATGGGTGTCTCCTGAAAAGAGCAGCCAGGAGGCCAGTGCCATTGGATGGAAGAGTATATGGAGGGGAGTCAGGTGTAAGAAGATGGGAAAGGTAAGAAAGAATATGTCTGAAGGCCTTTCGGTGCCCAGTGGAGGAGTTTATATTTGAATCTGGAGGTGATAGAGAACCATTGGAATGTATTGAATTGGGAGATGATATAGGCAGACCTGAACTTTAGGAAGATCCATTGGACAGCTGAGCGGAGGAAGGGCTGGAGTGGGGAGAGACTTGAGGCAGGCAGACCCTCCCCACCCCTAACAGCTATTGGCATAGTCTAGGCCTGAGGTGATGGAGGCCTACACCAGGGTGGGGGCCATGTCAGAGAAGAGAAGGTGGCATATTTGAGAGATGTTGTGAAGATGGAATTGACAGACCTTGGCAACAGCTTGAAAATGGGGTGTGGGAGTAGTTTAGAGATAGTGAGGAGTCCTGGGCGACTCCTAGGTTGGGAGCCAGCATGGAGGATGGCGGGTGATGACACCTTCAAAAGCAAAAGGGAAGTTAAGGAGACAGGAGGAATTTTTGTTTTTGTTTGTGTTTGCTTTTGCAACATAAGATCATGAGTTCTGTTTTGGACAGGCCAGATTTTAGCTATCTACAGGACATCTTGTTGAAGATGTCTAACAGGCACCTGGGAGGGCAAGGCTGGAGGCTGGGAGAGTTAGGGAGGGCCAGGTAGATCTGAGAGTCATCTGCAGAGAGAGGACCATCCAAGCCATGGGGGCTGATGATATCACCAAGGAAAATTGCCTACAGAGAGAAGAGGGCTCAGTTCAGAGCCTGCGTAGGAGAGATCTGGGTGAAGATCCAGGAAAGCGAACAGGTCTGGTCACACGGCTAGGAGGGAAACCAGGAGAAATGAAAACCTAAAGAGAAGAGAGTGTTAAGAGAAGAGGGTGGTCAGCAGGGTCAAGGAAGGGCTGCAGAAGAAGCAAGAAGGCTGAAGACTGAGAATAGCCCATCGAGTGTAAACAGAGATCCTTGGGAATTGGGAAAGAGCAGCTTCAGCTGAATAATGAGGCCAGAAGCCAGACGGCAAAGAGTGAAGAGAATGAAGAGGAAAATGGCAGCCCCCAGCTACAAATCTATTGTCTTGTGAATGTTACTATATTTAAAGCTCAGATTTTCCCTAGTGAAATCTGCACGAGTAAATTGGCATCCTCATCCTCATTCTTTGGCTTGTAATCCAAACTACAGTGGGGAATGACTGAAGGCTTTTAAGAAGGCTGATAATGCACACTGAAAATGTGCACTGAAGCTATTTTCCCTGGGGAGGAAGAGCTGCCATTGGCCTGGAGTTCAGATCCACCTCTTCCTTCTCCAAACCATCCTCTTCGAAGCTGCCAACATTATTTTCTTAAGGTACAGGGCAGAACATGCCACTCCCTTACTCAAGAATCTTCAGTGGCTCCCTACTACTGCCAGAAGGACAAAGTACAAACTTGAAGCTTGGCATTTAAAGTTCTTTCTAATCTGCCTTTGTACGATTTTTCTTCCAGACATTTCATATCACTTCCTTTCATGTACTCTACTGACAAAGTCTGTAGCCCAAACTTGGGTTTTGATTTCCCACTGCCATACCTTTGTCTAGTTGTCTCACAAATGACTGCCCCATAGAGTATTTAGCTCCCTTCAAGGAATCGCTCAGGAACGCTAAGAGTGTGGTGCCCTGGAAGAAGCGCGGGATTTGGAATCAGGTGATGTGGGTTTGAATTCCAGCGCTGTTTTGCCTGGGTGATCTTACAGAAAGTCCCTTTGCTTTTGCCTGCATGAGGGATCCCATTCCGGCTCTGCCTACAACAGGAGATTGCCTCCTCAATCATTCCCACTCCCTCTTCATTTCAGTCTCCCCTGTCTACTGGTTCCTTCCCTACATCTCCCCCCTCTTCAAAAAGCATCCTCCCTCACTTGATCCTTCCGTCCTCTCTGCCCTTTGTGGCCAAACTCTTTAAAAGCCTACCTAAGTTAGGTGCCCCCGTGGTCTCTCTTCTTGACCCCCTAGAATCTGGTTTCTGATCTCACCATCCCCTTGGAACCACTCTCTCCAGAATGAGTAGGCATCTCTTAATTGACCTTATCTCAGTCCTCATTCTCTACTTCCCGGTGGCCTTTTGCCACTCACTCCACCTTGAGACGCCTGCCTCTCTCTCTCTCTCTCTCTCTCTCTCTCTCTCTCTCTCTCTCTCTCTCTCGGTTGCTCTCCTGGTTCTCCTCCTACCTCTCTGACCACTCCTTCTCTGTCTCCTTTGCTGGATCCTCCTCCAGCTCCTGCCCATTAACTGTGGTGTCCCACAGGACTCTGTTCTGGGCCCTCTCGTCTTCGCCCTCTGTACTGCTTGACCTCATCAGCTCTCCTGGATTTAATTACCATCTTTATGCTGATGATTCTCAAATCTTCCTGTCCAGCCTTAACTTCTCCGCTAACCTCCAGGCTTACATCTCCAGTTACCTTTCAGACATCTTGAACTGGATGTTCAGTGAAGATCTTGCATTGGTTACATCCAAACTGGAATTCATCTTTCCCCCAAACACTCCTTACCTCTTATCTTCCCGGTTACTACTCTGGGCACGGCCATCCTCCCTGGTCCAACAATCTAGGTATCTTCCTGGATTCCTCACTATCTCTCATCCCTCCTCCCCCATATCTAGTCTGGTGCCAAAGCCTGTTGATTTTACCTTTGCAACATCTCTTGAATATGCCCCCTTCTCTCCTCTGACACCTCCCCCCCCTCCCCCACCCAGTGCAGGCCCTCATCACCTTGGCCTCTGGTGAATCTGCCTGTCTTTGACCTCTCCATGCTCCAGCCCATCCTCCACTCAGCCTCTGGTGACTCTGCCTGCCTCTGACCTCTCCATACTCCAGCCATCCTCCACTCAGCTCCCCTCCCAAAGTACCGTTCTGATTACACTGCCTTCCCACTCAATAAACTAGTTGCTTGCTGTCACCTCCAGGATCAAATACAAAATCCTCTGGTTTTCATTCAAAGTCCTTTCTAACCTCCTCCCCTCCGACTTTTCCAGTCTTCCTATACCTTACTCCCCAAATGTACTCTAAGATCCAGTGACACGGGCCTTCTGGCTGTTCCCCAAACAAGACTTTCCATCTCTCTGCTCTGGGCATTCTCTCTGGCTGTCCCTTGTGCCTGGAATGCTCTCCTGCCTCTGCTCTGACCACTGACCACCCTGACTTCGAGGCCCAGCAAAATCCCACCTCCTACAGGAAGCCTTTCCCAGTCCCTCTTCATTCTAGCACCTGCCTTCTTAATTATTTCCTATTCGTCCTGGATAGAGCTTGTTTGTATATATTTGTTAGCTTGGCTCCCTCGTTAGATTGTCAGCTCCTTGAGGACAGGGACTATCTTTTGCCTCTTTTTGTAACCCCAGTGCTTTGCCCAGTCCCTGGCACACACTAGGTGCTCAATAAATGCTTATTAACAGACTTTTTTGGGCTCAGCTTCCTCATTTGTAAAATGAGAGGGTTTGCTTATTCATCAAACATGTAGTAAATGTCCCAGGCACTGTGGAAGAGCCAGGAATCCAAAGAAAAACAAATTGGTCCCTGCCCTCAAGGAGCTTACGTTCTATGGGAGGTAAACCGTAAGGATGCAGGACACTAACAGGTTAAATATAAAGTAATTTCTGGGGGAAAGGCTTTAGCCCCTGAGAGCAGAGGAGATCTGGAAAGGCTTTCTGTGGGAAGCCTTGCCATGTGAGTGGGTCTTTGAAGGAAGCTCAGCATTCTCTGAAGTGGAGCTGAGGGAGGGCATTCCAGGTGGGCCAGTTTGCTACTTCACCAGCAAGGGGCCATAAGCCTGGGGAGGCAGACTGGGGTCAGACTTTAGGAGGAAAAGGAGGAGCTTTATAAACCAAACAGAAGAGTTTGTATTTTACCTTAGAGGCAGAGAGCCATGGCCAGACTCATCTGGCATCAATGTGGAGGGTGATTCTGAGAGGGGAGAGATTGGCTACAGGGGCCCCACTGAGCAGACTACTGAAATGGTGCAGATGGGAGATGAAAATGGCCTGAAGGAGCATGGTGGCCTTGTGAGTGGAGAGAGGCAATGTAGAGGTAAAGATAAAGGGTCTACCCTGGATTTGGAGTGAGGCCCGCATTTGAATCCTGGGCAAGTCACAGCCTCTCAACCACAGTATAATAATAGCCTCCCTCTATCATACAGGGAGGATTGTGAGGGTTGAGGAGATGTTTGTAAAGTGCTCTGCAAACATTTGTTAAGATTTGGCAACTCTTTGGCTATGTGGGGTTGGGAACCTGGGTGATTGGAGGGATGGTGGTACCATTCACCCAAGCAAGGAAGTTAAGAAGGGGTGGGGCGGGGAGGGGGTTGAGTTCCCTTCTGTGATCTGATCGAGGCATAATAATACAGGGAAGGACTGATGGGGCATCAAATACAAACTGCCTTGAGGAAGGAGTGAGTAAATCTACCATGGGAGATCTATGGGAGGGAAGGACTTGGACAAGGTGGCGGGGATGGGACCACAGTGGAAGAGCACTGGCCCTGGAGTCAGGAGGACCTGAGTTCAAATCTGACCTCAGACACTTACTAGCTGCGTGACCCTGGGCAAATCACTTAACCCTGACTACCTCAAAAAAAAGGGGTGTAAGTACCATCCTTAAGACCTGTAACCTTAGCTGACTTCTGGCTTTCTTGGAAAGTGTGGGAAAGACTGCCACCTAGTGTCTACAGTTGAACTTTCTGGCTGCCTTGGTAGCATTCCTATGTATTGGTGATGGATGACCTGCTTGGAATAGTAAGACTTTTTTTCTCCTTTAGGAAATGGAGGGGAGGGGGAGGGGAAGGGTGCAGTTAGGAGTAGCATTCTCATCTGCAGCACCCCTCTGGATTTAGCTCTCAGAGTCCACGTTGTTTCCCTTCAATGGAATGTTAAGCTACAGGAGGGGCAGAGATTGCTGTGTGTTTTAGTCTTCTGGTCCCAAGCACCCAGCCCAGTGCCTGACACACAGTAGGTTCCTAATAAGTGTTTGTTCATTTGGATCTTTCTAGGCTCATTCCCCATCCAGTACTCTGCCATCCTGCCAAACTGGGCTTCTTCGATGCCTCACCCATCTCGGGGCTCATGCCTTTGCCCAGGCTGCCCCCCATGCCTGGCATGCTCTCACTCATTACCTGTCTCCTAGAATCCCTAGTTTTTTTTCAAAGATCAGTTTAAGCATCACCTCCTACAGGAGGCTTTTACTAATCTCCCATCTAGGAATGCCTTCCTCCCCCAAGTGACTGACAGTATATAAGGCAGGGGAGGCAGTGTTCTATACCTTGACCTTGACAGTTACAAAGAGATCAGACTTCTCAATTGAGTCCGTAAGTGGGGAACTCTGTGTGAATAAGGCCTAAACACCTCTAGAATCAATCAGGAATCAGAGACTTTAGACAAAATAGGAAAAATCCTTGATCAGTTCAAAAGGAGTGAAGGCTATAGGATGTGAGCCACAGAAGAAGTGTGTTTAGATTAATAAAGGAGACTTGGTCACACTCTGTGGTGCTTGTAGTATAAAACCCAGAACAGGAGCCAGTTTGGAGTGGTCTGTCAGTAGAGAAGAAGGACCTCAGCTGTTGAATTGTAAAGAATCAGAGGCCCAGGGGGCAACAGACAGAAATAGAAAGGACAGAAAGAAAATGTGGGCTGAGCTGTGGCCGAGGAAGGAAAGACTGAGGACCACTGACCCGACAGGCACCTGGGAACTGAAGGCTCCAGGTGGACCAACCTCTTTGAGGACCGAGGACAGTTCCAAGAAAAGGTCAGCCATCCTGAGTGTCTCCTCCCAAGGCCTGTCTTTTAAGTTGTATACTCAGCTTTCTGCTTTTCCCAAATATTTTCAGTAAATTGAATTTTTGTTTCAACCATAATGAGAGGCCAGAGGATAGCTAGAAATAATTAAGTCACAGAGCCCAGTCTCTGCCTAAATGTTAGGAATTTTTCTAACTGAGGAATCACTAATTTTAGTTGTTCTCCTAACTTTTTGTTTAATATAAACTCTATAAAGCAACAGTGAAGGAAACCTGAGGAGACATTTCACTCTTGGGCTTAAAAAATAATAGGCAGGAGCCAGGGGTGGGGTGGTGGAGAGAGCTGGCTGTACTATAGTGTGGGGCTCATTAAATATCCAGAGGAGAGAGAGAGCAGAGAGGAGGGGATGGTAGGGATTCCTGGTCACCAGCAGCCCTCAGTGACATCTGGGTCCATGGTGTGGCACTTTTCTATGTCCTCTGATACAATGGAAGGTTTTTTTCGGTCTGTATTCCCAGGTCTTAGCACGGTGCTTGGCACACAGTAGATACTTAATCGCCGATTGATTAAATGAATGAGGTGACTTGGCAATACTCCAAGGCCCTTTTCTTGAGGATAGAGCCTGTGCCCTGAGATCTGGCAAGGGGACCCCATCTCCTCCCCTTCTTCTATACCCCTGGAGCCAACTTATATTCTATACTGGGTGGGAGACAAACTCAGTCCTACTCTGACTCCCTGGGGGGTCTTCCAAGGTCTAAGATCTTGTCTCTTGTGGGAGGCAATATTCACCTTTACTGTAATGGAACAGAAGCTATAATTTGGCTTGTGACAAAAATGTAAATAAAAATTGCTTAAGGTATTAAGGCAGCATGATGTAATCAGGAGTGCAGGGGGCTAGGAGTCACACCTGGGTTCTGGGGCCACCTCAGCAGCTAACACTGTATAACCTTGGACACAGGATCACAGACGTAGGGCTGCAAGGGACCTTAGAGGCCATTTAGTGCATTTTAGAGATGGGAAAGGTGAGTCTCAGAGAGGAGAGGCCCATGGTCCCCCTGCACCTGTCAAAGGCAGAATTTGAACTCAGGTCTCAGCATAATGACAAACTTTACCATCTTGCCTTGGCTCTGCCCGCCTGGAGATGGGTACCTGGTACAGGAAGAGGGATCTGGGGCATAAGGGACAGGGTGGGGCTGGATACTTACAATCTCCAGGCCACCACTTGGTTGCAGATAACGTTGGTGTGTTCAGCACAAACTCTTGGGTGGAAGCGTCATAAGTGGCTGTCGTCTCAAGACCTTGAAGGTATGTCCCTTGGAGCCAAGGAAACCAAGCCATCAATGAATAATGTTATTCTAGTTGTCTTAGAGGGGCCACTATTGGCCAAGCCCACTGCTCCTCAGATTCCCAGATAGGGACTGAATTTGCTGTCATCTGCCCTTCCCATTTGTCACCATGCAGACTGAACAAGACAGGTGGCCTCCTGGGATGTTGGGAGACAGCCCTCCAGTGGGGCTCTTCCACAGATGCTTTGGGGGGGTTGCAGGACCCCCCAGCGTTTGTACTTGGCTACACCTTTGGACCAGGGCTGTGGTTTGTGTCCCCCCAAGTACACAGCCCAACATCTTCTCTGTCTTACCGTGCCCCATTTCTGTCTGAGCATAGGTGACAATGATCTGGAAGTTGTCTGTCAGGGGGCCCCACTTCCTGATTTGCTCCTCTGAACCCAGGCTCCTGAGGGCTCTCTGGAAGACTGAGTGTATGTTAAAGGCCGTGTCTCCTGCAAGGGCCCTGTAAGACACAAACGTGCATGTCAGGGGTTGGAGGTGGGGTGAGCATGGGAAATGGGTGCAGATGGGCTCGGAGGCCACCGGCACTCACTTGCTGTCTTAGGATCAAGGGGACAAGTATTTAAGCAGCTGTTACGTGCCGGGTGCTACACTAAGCACTTTACAAATACTACCTCGGACTCCACCGGTGCCCTTGCCAGGTTAGCTCTGGGCTGGTGGGCTTGGGGCCTTTGTGATGGCTGTTCCCCCAGCCAGTTCCAGAGGCTCCCCTGCCGTCGTTTGCCCCACAGTGATCACCTGTAGATATAGTTTTGTTCAACTCCATCCTCCTTCCAGCCCCTTTGCTTCATCAACTTCTTATAATGAACGGCCTTCTGAACGGCAGCTTCATACCGCTGGTTCTGGCTCATGAAGTAGTTGCTCTTTAGGGTGAACACGGGGTCACTGTAGATGATGCTCTCTGCCAAACAGATGAGAGGGGTCAGCAGATGGCTCCTCCGTACCTAGCAGCAATTCCTCCTACATCTCCTTGATTCACTTATCCCAAAAAGATACTCTTATCTCATTCTGTCCTCATCATGTCCCTGGGAGGGTAGGTGTGAGGCTAGGCATCTTAACTCCCCATTTTAAAGCAAGGAGATCAAGGCTTACAAAGGCAGTCACATATCCCAAGGCCAAGCGCAGCCTTGGGATTCATGCCCAGGTTTTCTCCTTGCTCCAATTCATCCTGCACAGGTGTGCCTGGTCACTCAGCTACATGATAAACCCCAGTGCGGCCTTGTGTCCTTATGTGGCCTTCTAAATCTTTAAGTGCAGCCTTTTGACTGAATCTGAATTTTGTAAAATTTCGTAAGCATCTAGAAGGCCACAGGTTCCCCACCCCTGCCCTATGCTTAGCACAGTGCCTGGCACATAGTAGGTGCTTAATAAATGCTTATCAATTGAGTGATTCGAGTGGCTCTCAATTGCCAATACTATCTGGCATTAAAAACCTTCAGTTATTTCCAGTTCTGTGGTACATTACAGACTTTTCCACCTCTACCATCCAGCCAACCTGGCTTATTTTCCTGTTCTTCCCTTTTTTAAAGTTTATGTCCCTAGCACCAAGCAGGCACTTCATAAATAATTGTGGACTGATTACTGATTCAGGGACATACAATTCACCGTGCTCTTCATGGTACCTGTGTCTCTTAAATATTTCTTTATTTGCTTATTTATTAAAGCATTCCTTGAACTCAGATTTCCTGATGCCGAGGCTGGTCCTTTAGTGGCTGTACCATATTGTCTCTCTCTTGAGACCAGAAATGTTCTTTATTTGTAGCTTTAAAATGTACATATTAGCTTAGTCAAGTCAGTAATCAAAGCATCCTCTTGGCTTCTGTGTTCCCCCCTGACACTGTTAATTCTGTGTATTTTCCCGCACTCTGTGGCTATTCTTGTGGTTTGTTGTTGTTCAGGTGTTTCAGTTGTGTCCAGCTGTCTGTGACCCCATTTGGGGTTTTCTTGGTAGAGACACTGGAGCCGTTTGCCATTTCCTTCTCCAGCTCATTTGACAGATGAGGAAACTGAGGCACGTAGGGTTAAGTGACTTGCCCAGGGTCAAACAGCCAGTGAGTGTCTGGGGCCATATTTGAACCTAGGAAGATAAGCCTTCCTGACTCCAGGCTTGGTGCTCTGTGTGCTGTGGCTCCCTGTAGCTGCCCTATTGTGGATGTTTTTATTGTTGTGGTTTACAGAGTGGTCATTTGTGTATACAGTATTTTTCTGCTTCTAATTTCCTCATCACATGTCACTTAGTAGTAGTTTTTCCGTATTTCTTTGTGTATTTCATACTTAAGTCCAAAGGCAGAACTCTCCTGCTAAATTCACACACCGCACTTTGTTCAGCCATTTCCCAGGCATGTGGTGAAGTACACAGACAGCCGGATGAGGAGCTGGGGACCTGGGTTCAGATCCCAGCTCTGCCACTGCCCCGTTGTGGAACCAAGGCCCCTCCTTTGTCATTTCTGAAATGAGGTGGGGCGGACTAGATGACAAGTCTTAGGAGCTTACAATCTTCAATCAATCGTCTGACATTTGGGCCTTCCTTCCTTCCTTCCTTCCTTCCTTCCTTCCTTCCTTCCTTCCTTCCTTCCTTCCTTCCTTCCTCCCTTCCTTCCTTCCTTCCTTCCTTCCTTCCTTCCTTCCTTCCTTCCTTCCTTCCTTCCTCCCTCCTTCCCTTCCTTCCTTCCTTCCTTCCTTCCTTCCTTCCTTCCTTCCTTCCTTCCTTCCTTCCTTCCTTTCTTCTTCCTCCTTCCCTTCCTCCCTCCTTCCGTTCGTTCATTTGTTCATTCGTTCCTTCCCTCCTTCCTTCCTCCCTCCCTCCCTTCCTTCTTTCCTTTCTTTTGCTATTACAAGCATTATTGCTAGGAACATTTTTGTATAATTATCTCATTATTATCTTTGTATAATAATCTTACCAATAACATACTTAGGGACTGTTCTAGTGCCAGGCTCACAAGGTCAAAGGGCCCAGGTGATTTTGTAACCCCTATCACATAATGCTATGCTGCTTTCTGAAAAGATTGCACCAATCCAGTAGGAGTGTCACAATGTGCCTATTTCTTTTTATCCTTATCAGCCTTCAATTTTACAATATTAAAATTATCTGTCAATTTAATGGGGGTAAGGGAGAATCTAGAGTTCTTTTAATTTTAATTTTTCTGATTATTAGTTTAAAGAGTTTTTGGAGAGTGGTCTGTTTTTTCTTTTTTTTGGGAGGGCAATTGGGGTTAAGTGACTTGCCCAAGGTCACACAGCTAGTACATGTATCAAGTGTCTGAGGCCGCATTTGAACTCAGGTCCTCCTGACTCCAGGGCCAGTGCTCTACTCACCATGCCACCTAGCTGGCTCTGAGAGTGGTCTGTGTGTATATCCTTTGGCCACTTATCCCTTGGGGAAATGAATCTTATTCTTAGAAACTTATATCAACTCTGCCTCAGTATTAGATGTCAGACAGAGATGGTTATAGCAAAGATTTTTTTTTCTTTTTGGAGGGGAGAAGGCAGGGCAATTGGGGTTAAGTGACTTGCCCAAGGTCACACAGGTACGTAAGTGTGTCAGGTGTCTGAGGCTGGATTTGAACTCAGGTCCTCTTGACTCCAGGGCCAGTACTCTACTCACTGCGCCACCTAGCTGCCCCTATAGCAAAGAGTTTTCACCTAACCCCTACTCTAATCTGTTAAATTATTCATTCTGTCAGGAGGGAATGCAGTTGTCTTTATTTTACTACAATACTCATCTAGTCATAACTGTAACACTCCCACATCCACACATCACACTCATCATAGTTCCTAAATTTTATGCTATTAACTCTAAGTCATGTAAAAACCTAACTTCCCAACCCACATAAATCCTCGGCATTCCTGTGCATCATTAACAAAGCCCAACAGCAAGAGATAGAAAGAGAAATTCCATTTAAAGTTACTATAGATACTATAAAATATTTGGGTGTCTACCTGCTAAGACAAACCCAGGGACTATATGAAAACAATTACCAAACACTTCTCACACAAATAAAGTCTGATCTAAATAAATGGAAAAAACATCAGTTCCTCATGGTTAGGCTGAGCTAATATAATAAAAATGACAATTTTACCTAAATTATTTTACTTATTCAGTGCCATACCAATCGAACTACCAAAAAATTATTTTACAGAGCTGGATAAAATAACAATAAAATTCATCTGGAAGAACAAAAGACCCAGAATACCAAGGGAATTAATGAAAAGAAATGCTAGATATTAAACTTTATTATAAAGCTGCAGTCATCAAAACTACTTGGTGCTGGCTAAGAAACATAGCGGTGGATCAGTGGAATAGGTTAGGTACACAAGATGCAGTAGTCAACGACTATAGCAATGTACTCTTTGATAAACCCAAAGAGTCCAGCTTCTGGGCTAAGAATTCACTATTTCACAAAAACTCCTGGAAAATAGTATGGGAGAAACTGGGCCAATATCTTACACCATATACCAAAATAAAGTCAAAATGGGTCCACGATCTAGGTATAAAGGCTGATACTATAAGCAGTTTGGGAGAGCAAGGAATAGTTTACCTGTCAGATTTATGGAGAATGGAAGAATTTATGACCGAACAAGAGACAGAGAGCATTACAAAATGCAAAATGGATAATTTTGATTATATCAAATTGAAAAGTTTTTGCACAAACAAAGCCAATGCAGCTAAGATTAGGAGGGAAGCAGAAAATTGGGAAAGAATTTTTCCAACCAGTATCTTTGACAAAGGCCTCATCTCTAAAATATACAGGGAACTGAGTCAAATTTATAGGAATACAAGTCATTCCCCAATTGATAAATGGTCAAAGGATATGAGCAGGCAGTTTTCAGAAGAAGAAATTAAAGATAGCTATAGTCATATGAGAAAAATGCTCTAAATCACTATTGATTAGAGAAATGCAAATCAAAACAACTTTTAGGTACCACATTTCTCCTGTCAGATTGGCTAACATGACAAAACAGGAGAATCATAGATGCTGGTGAGAATGTGGGAAAATTAGAACACTGTTACATTGTTGACGGAATTGTGAACTGATCCAGCCATTCTGGAGAGCAATTTGAAACTATGCCCAAAGGGCTATAAAAATGTGCATACCTTTTGATCCAGCAATACCACTTCTAGGGCTGTTATCCCAAAGAGATCACACAAATGGGAAAGGGACTCATATGTACAAAAATATTTATAGCAGCTCTTTTTGCGGCGGCAAAGAATTGGAAATCAAGGGGATACCCATCAATTGGGGAATGGCTATACAAGTTGTGGTATGGAATACTATTGTGCTATAAGAAATGGGGAACATACTGACTTCATAATAACCTGGAAAGACCTACATGATCTGATGCTGAGTGAGGGGAGCAGAACCAAGAGAGCATTGTACACAATCACAGACATATTGCTTCTGTGATGACTAACTTTGATAGACTTGGCTCTTTTCAAGAATACAAGGTTCAAAGACAGCTCCAAAGGACTCATGATGGAGAAAACTATCTACACCCAGAGAAAGAACTATGGAGTCTGAACGTGGATTGAGGCAAACTGTTTACTCTCTCTCTTTTTTTCTCTTCTTTTTTGGTTTTATTTCTTCCTTTTCATGATTCATCCCATTGGTCATAATTCCTCTTTACAATTTGACTATTGTGTAAATAATTTTAATGCGAAGGTATATGTAGAACGTATATCAGATTCCATGCCCTTTTGGGGGGAGGGGGAAGAGAAGGGAGGGGAAAAAATTGAGAACTTAAAAACTTGTGGAACTGAGTGTTGTAAACTAAAAATAAAAAAAATTTTAAAAGTAGGCAAAACCCCCTAACTTCTCCATCCTTCCTCCCATCTGAGAAATGAACACCTTTCTGGGATCCACCCTACTCTTCATTTTATCCTTTTTGCCCTTTGTTCTTTTTTTCCTTTCATTCTTTATCTGTACCGTTCATAATCAATTTATTACTTACCTCCTTCATCCCCTCCCCTCCAGGTCATTCAGTTCTTAAAGCAGTATTGCTGTTATTTTATTACACTCTTGTGATAATTAGAGCTATAGACTTCAAATATTAATGCAATGGAATATTATTGTTCTGTAAGGAATGATGAATATGATGAATTTAGAGAAATATGGGAAGACTTGTATGAAGTAATTGTTGTCGTTTGCCCTTCATTCTCAAAGAGGACCTTGATATCAGGAAGGTGATGCCATGAATTGAAAGTGAATTGGATTTAAGTGAGGGAGGGCTGTGCAAAGTCACCAGCCTCACTTTCTCCTCTGGAGCCATCTGGGTCTAGTGGTGAGATATAGATCAGGATGACTGGAGATGGCCCTCATGAAGCGATGCAGAGTGAATAAAGCAGAACCAACAGAACAATATACATAATGAGTACATCGGTCTAAATAAAGACAACACTGGGAAAAAAGAAAACTCAAATATAGCAATGTCAATACCATACTATCAAAGTTAAAGCACCTATCTTTTCTGCTAAAAACTGGTAAACTACAAGAATAGAAAGTAGTATAAAACTTCAGTCACAATCATACTAATAGGTAGTTTTGCTTACATTTTCAGCGAATGTACTTTGGAGTGGGGTTTGTTTGGTTGTTGGGAAGTGTTTGTTTTGTTGGAAAAAAAAGAAAAAATTAATAAATTAAGTCAAAAGTAGATTTGAGATGCTGTATTGTTCAGATATAAAAGGGTTAAAATTATTCCATCATAAAGCTTTGAATCTTAATGGCAAAACAGGGTGGATGTGTGAAGAAGACACCCTGCATAGTACTCACTAGTCCTTATGACCTTTCTACACCCTACTTCCTTCTATGCTCAGTTGTATCCTGAATATTTTGGGATATCATTTCACCATTGTGATTCTTATTACTTTAGTAATATATTATTTTTCCATGAACCACTCACTGTGTAGTATAGCCTTAATTTAGATATGCACCTTTTGTTTCTTTCCCTCATTGATCACAATTTTTTATCACATTATATTCTGTAAAGGGTATATTGTTGCTACCTTTCTGCATTTATTTATGAATTATTTATGCCCTGGCACATCACATGTCTTGTTTTTATAAAGTTACCAAACAATGCATTTTTTAAAATTCCTTTTCAGTAATCACCACAGATCCATCAAATTTAGTTTCCAACATTCTGCTTAGGTCCATAATCTTCTTGGTTATCTTAATGTTGGATTTGTCAAGATCTGAAGGTGTTAGGTTCAAATCACCTGTAACTATTATCTTACTATGTAAATCTTTTGCATTTCATTTTGCTTTTCCTTTAAATATCTGAATATTATGCTATTTGGTGTATTATATGTGTATATATGTATGTATATATAAGTTTGTGTATATTGTTTTATCTATGGTACCTTTATACTATAGTTTCCATGATTATCTCACTTGACAGTATCTTTTTTTTTTTTTACCATCACCTTATCCAAAATCATAATTAAACCTGCTTTTTTGGGGGGGAGGGGAGGAGGGGCTGGAGGGTCAGCTGAAATATAATAAATTTTTTTTGGTGTCTCTAATTGCTATTTTTGAGAGGAGCTAGGCTCTCTTATGATCTCTCTGCTATCTTCTAGGAAGTAGTATTTACATGGCAGAGTGAAAGTGAATAGATGTGGCCTTTTCCCTTAGGGGTCCATGCAGCCCACACTGTGTGTATGCCTATGGGAAGGAAGGCTGGATTTGGGGTCAGAGGTCCTGGGTTCGAATATTGGCTGCCACTTGCTCCCTTTGTGATTATTGGCAAATTGCTTCACCTTTCTTGAGCTTTAGTTTCCTCATATGTAAAATGGAAATTGTGAGGATTACAGGGCTACCATGAGAATCAAATGAGATAAGGTGTGTAAAAGTGCTTTACAAACCTTAAAGCACATTTGTGAATTATTGTTGTTGTCATCACAGCACATTGACTTCTATCACATCACATGCCCAGAATTATTTGTATTTTAATAGAGGGTTTTTTGAATCATGGACTGCATAGAGAGCATTAATCTTCAGTGGGGAAATTCGGGGGAGATTTTTTTTTTTTGTGAGTAAAGAAGGGAGAAGGGAGGGAGAAGACCAGAGGGTTGTCTCACCAATTTGTCTCCGTTTCTGGGTAAATTCTGCACCGCCATCCAGGATGTTTGTGAGTTTCTCGACATCGAATGACTTGTTCTGCCTCTCAATGTCCAGGTCTGGGTTCACTCCTTTGTTCCAGGTGCTCCTGGGAGTCGTGCTGTAGATCTGGTTGGCCATTTTGAGAGGTTCTGTCTGGGTCCCAGCCTTCTGCAAGAGAAAGGCCCAATGCACCATCAGCTCTGGCTCGCCATCCTGCCCTGAGCTTACCCTCTATGGCTGCTCTGCCTCTATCATGGAGAAGTAAGCTTAGCAATGAGGCAAAAGGGCATGTTAAAGAGTAACTGGTGACTTTCGACATCTGGGGCAAGAGGTGTCGGAGCAGGACTGAGCCAGCTGATAATCTGGTCCTGGATGGACCCTGGGCGGGGCGGGGGTGGGAGGTGGGGTGGGGAAGTGATTGCCTGGGGCCAAAGCTCCTCCCAGCCTCTGTGCAATCATTACTTGAGAATGTAGGGACATTCAATTTCTGCAGCTGGTGTACAATTTATATTTGGCTTCCAAGTTAGATTGACCCCAAAGGAGGACAATGAAAACAGTGCAGGGGAGAAAAGAGGGAATGGTGCTAAGGGATATGATCTATCATAGGATCATTAATTTCAAGCTGGGGAGGGCCTTGTGACCTTACAGATGAGGAACCTGGATCCCAAAGAGGCTCAGTTATTTGTCCAGGATCATGGAGTTGGCAAGTCACTGAGGCAAGATTTGAGCCCAGGTCCTTCTGATTCTAAGTCCAGTGCTCTATTCATGATACCATGATGAAATGAAATCCCTTGAGAGGCAGCATGGTGTAGAGACCTATTTGCTGGACTTGGACTCAAGACCTGGCCTCTGACTATGGACAGCTCAGCGTGTCTGAGATTCGGTTCCCTCATCTGTAAAATGGGACTGTTAGGCAAATCAGCAAGCATTTATTAAGCACCTACTGTGTCAGGCACTGTGCTGAGTAAGCATTAGAGATACAGAAGGAGGCAAAAGACAGTCTCTGCCCTCAAGGAGCTTGCTGTCCATCCTTTGTTTTCAAAGAGGAGCAATGATATCGCAGGTTGATGTTTTGACTTGTGTCCAAATTGGATTTAGGTGAGGTAGAGTTGCACAAAGTCATTAGCTTCACTCTCTCTTCTAGAGTCACCAAAGTCCGGTGGCGAATCAGGACAACTGGCAAAGGGCTGGGATGCAGTGAATGACCTTGGTCTTGTTGTTTTTGATGCCTAACCAGCCCTCAAGGGCTCCACGGCACCTGTTTCAGCTGCCTTCGTGGCCGTTGGAACAAATTATTCTCGTCTGCCCATTCTGTTGGGGGAAGTCTTCACATGCTTGGGGTAGACATCCCCCTAATTCACCGCCTGCTGGTCACCCTCCACTTGGTTTAGCTCTTCTGCCTGGACAGTTTCCTGGAGGGTGGACACTATGCGTCCTGCAGTTTCTTGGAGCCACAGGTGAGATTTGGGTAAAGGTGGACACCGAAGGTAGATGAACACCCCTGAAGAAGGCTTGGTAAGTCCTCATACCAGAGGAGTTAGTCCTCCCTGAACACCCCATATACAAGATATACAAAGGAGGGAAAGATGCCGAAGGCATGGAAAAAATCTTGGACCTTATTAATACTGAAAAAAATGGACCTAGAGAACATCGATAACCATGAACCTCTATGGCCACACTGCCATCTATATACAATCTTTTAAGAGTCGTCTACATATGAATCAAGAACACTCTTGATGAGGGTATTAGTAAGGGACTAACAGTCTTCTACAAATGACATTCAATAATGGACCATGTCAGTTTGGATTAACTGAAAGATGTAGAGAGTTTAAGATCCCCTGTGTTTGTTGTTTGCTAATTATTAAGGGAAAAAAACCATTTTATTCATTAGAACAAAATAGTCTTAGAGACTCATTTACAACAAGGTGAATCCTGCCCATACATCGAAATTGTTCATGATTCCTTGGAAAACAGAACAACAGGAATAGAGCCATTCAACTGTCCTCTGAAAGAGATATCAAGTGAGGCATAAAGCACGGAAGTATATACTCATCAAAGATATTGCCTGTGATAGAGGAGATCTAGCACTGAATCCAAGTTGAAGAGGGAAGGAGGAGTCCTGAAGGAGCTCCTACTTATAGATGGCTCTTACATTTGAAAATTACACAGAACTGAGGGGCAAGGTTCTGAGCATGATCAATCTATTAGTCGGGCTGGCAGTAACCAATAAATTGGGTCCATGGCCTCTCTCGACGGCCCAAGACCCTGAGTGAGGGCTGACAGGGTCTTCCTTCTGACTGGCCCGACAGCACATCATTTGTACTTCTCCTGGCAAAGGTAAGACAATCCTGATTGGTAGACAGTTTAATGAGGAGGTGGGTTAAGAGTCACCTCAGCTCCTTCCCATTACTTTTTCCTTGGGAGATGGGAGCAATCCTCAGGTGATAGGCAGACATGAGTATTTGAATCAGCTTTAATTTAAGTTAACTGGGCAGTGGGTAAGGTTGCAAAGGTAGACAATACAAGAGTAGAGATTCAATTCACAACTGAATTGAGTCCTGAGTGGAAGTAATTACAAGACAAAAGCTTGGTAAGTTTCTCCTTAAAAGTTAACAGGGTAAGGAACTTAGACTCACAGAGTGTGGGAGAGCATTAAACCTATGCCAGCTTGACTATGTCTTAAAAATAGAATTAAAATCAATTTTCAATTTTACATGGCATTGTCTTTATTGCATAAAGCCCTAGAACATCTCAGAGCCTCCTGGAAGACAGCTGTAATTGCTCAAAGTTATCTAGTCTAACCATCCACACAGAAAACACCAGGTGGATGAAGAAATGTCTGTTGCCCAGATTTCAACGTTTTTGAATGAGCAACCTATAGGAGTTTCTCCAAAAGTGTGTGTGTGTGTGTGTGTGTGTGTGTGTGTGTGTGTGTGTGTAACAGCTGGATAACAAGTTAGGCCCAGAGTTGAACAGGATGAGAAGAGGCTGGTTTGCCTTTGGGAGATAACAGAACTCCTTTCATGATTCCAAACTTCCGATAAAAACAAAGACCCATTAAAAAAAATACTAACATCCTGGTGGTGCTGCCTTATGGCAGTGAGAAATGGAAAATCAGTCTCTAAAGAACTGAGAATGAATATCTCTCAGACAGCAAAGGAGAGCGGCAAAGGAGGTCTGACTCAGCTGTTGCATGTAACCAGTGAGGAACCTGTAAGGACAGGAGTAAGAGATATCAGCAAGGAATTGTACGATAGGAAGAAAAGACAGGTTAGTGATGTGATGAGGGTAGAGGATGGCCGATGAATGGACAGAATACAGTTATCTCTTCCACATCTCAGGGGTCAGGGGTGCGGTGCCCCTGTGATCTAGAAAATCTGTGTAAAACTTTTTTGGCTCTCCCTCCATACCGGAGACATCTGAATTATCATGGTATTAAAGGATAAAATGTGTTGATATTATACAATGCCACACACATGTTTTTTGCATTCTGAGTTTCTAAACTTTTTTTTTTGTCATCCGCTGGCCTTTGTGTCTTCTGTAGCTGCTGCAAAATTCCCATTTAATTTCTTATGCTGTCCTGCAATATATTGAAACCATGATGGGGAAAGTTGTAATATGGAAGGGTTAACTATACTCCATGGGACTCTTGTCATGATGTTAGGAGAAAGTAAGGAATGCTTCCAGCACATTGAGAAGACCCTTTCAGGTGATTTGTGGAAGGACATGGACAGCATTCCATAGAATGAATAAGCATGTACTGGTTGCCCTCTGCACCATTATGGGGAGCCAGCAAAGTGATGAGAGTCCAAATGTCTCTTCTCACTGTCTCTCTCTTCCTCTCCCTCCCCCCTATCTGTGTCTCAGTCTCTCTCCCCCTCTAGTTTTTTGTCTCTCCTTTCCCCCTCTCTCTTTCTCTGTCTGACTCTCTGTCCCTCTCTCTCTCCTTCTCTCTGTATCTCTTTCTCTGTGTCTCTGTCTCTCCCTCTCTCTGTCTGTCTATCTGTCTCTCTCTTCCTCTTCCCCCTCCCCTGTGTCTTAGTCTCTCTACCTACTTTTTTGTCTCTCTCTTC
This sequence comes from Trichosurus vulpecula, assembly GCF_011100635.1. Classification (NCBI taxonomy): domain Eukaryota; kingdom Metazoa; phylum Chordata; class Mammalia; order Diprotodontia; family Phalangeridae; genus Trichosurus; species Trichosurus vulpecula. The sequence continues at coordinate 185,345,691 of NC_050581.1, read as the reverse complement.
CTCCCTCTCTCCTTCTTTCTCTCTCTTTCTCTGACTCTCTGTCCCTGCCTGTCTGTCTCTCCCTCCCTCCCCCTCTCTCTGTGTCTCCATCTCTTCCTCCCTCCCTCTGTCCGTATATATCTCTCTCTGTCTCTCCTTACCTTTCTTGCGGCAGCCCCCCACCCAACACCTCTACCTTTAGCAGCACCCAAGTCTCACTTGTCCACTTTTCCCAATCCATTTTTCTCTCTGGAAATGTGTGAAGCCTCGGCACAGGGACCGAATGACACCCGTAGGGGTCTTTTAGCTTTGGATCAAGAGTCTCCAAACAGGCCCAACTGGAAATTAAACTTCCAGGTTTTAATAAAATTAATAAACTCACTTCAATTGATATTTGGCTAAGTACCTTTTATAAGCAAAGTCCTCTCAAATGAAAATCATTAATATTGCTTTAAGAGAGGCAGGACTTGGAGGGAGGAAGCCCTGGGTTCAAGTCTCACCTCTAGCACAGACTGGCTATGTGACCTTGGGTAAGGTACATCATTTCTTGGAGCTTTAGGCAACTCTGAGGTTCTAAGCTACAGAGAGTGGCCAACATGAATTGGCAAAGGGACTTTCCACAATTTTTTTTTTTAAATACATTTTACCAGGGGACACGACACGCACATCTATAGGCATACACAAAAAGGTCAGCTGGGTGCCGCCATAGTGGATAGCGCGCTGGGCCTGGAGTCAGGAAGACTCCTCTTTCTGAGTTCAAATCTGGCCGCAGACACTCACTAGCTGTGTGACCCTGGGAAAGTCACTGTTTGCCTCAGTTTCCTCATCTGTAAAATAAGCTACAGAAGGAAATGGTGAACCACTCCAGGATTTTTGCTAAGAAAACCCCCAACGGAGTCACAAAGAGTCAAACACAACTGAAATGACCAAACAACAACAAAATACATATAAAGTGATATGAGTAATGTTAGAAGCTGGCAATATTAGGAATTCTAAAAGGTCTCAGAGGCAGGGTGGGAGTAAGTTCCAGGCATGAGGGAAGTTCTATACAAAGGCCTGGAGAAGGGCGATGGAGTTGACGTACATCAGGAATCATAAAGCCAGACTGACTAGACCCTTGGTTCTCAATTGTGACCCTTCAGGGGAGATAAAAAACAACCACCATTTTCATAATAATACTAAGATGTTTCATTTACAATGTAGTAAATATGATGGAAGGGGTGTCCACAGTAACTTTGAAGAGTGTAAAGGATTGCTGAGACCAAAGGGTGAGAAATCTTGGACTAGACGGAGAGTACGTGAAGGGGAGTAAGGTTTCAGAAGGCCCTTAGCTGGATACCCATACCCACTCAGTCTCTGTGTGTTGCTGTCAGCTTTGGGAAGTACTTTTCCTACCACAGTACCACAGAGATGAAGAGAGACAGTCAGGAATGCCTCAGTCCTGAATTCCAGCTCTATCTCTGACGCCTTCTGGTTCTGACACCCTTGGCAAAGCTTAACCTTTTGTGCCCCTCTCTCTTAAGACTCCAAGTAGGAGAATAGGTACATCGGTCTCCATTGCTGGAGGTCTTCTCCTACCTAGAATTACTTATGCCCATGAAATCACCCATCCGGCAAAAATACAAAAAAACGAACATTGATTCAACGAATGAGTATTAGGTATCTACTATATGCAATGCCCTTTGAGAAGGTTCTTGAAAAGAAACACAAGAAACACAAATCCAGGGTCCCACAGTGGGCTAGTTTAATTCAATTAAGTATTGATTAAGTGCCAGACACTGGCACAAAACAGTCCCTGCCATCAAGGAACTTCTGTTCCTAATCTGGGAGCAATGTGTATGTGTACGTAAATAAGAACTGTCTTGAGAGAATTCTGGTACCTGAGCCATGCTCTGAATGAAGCTTGGGATTCCGAGAGTCAGAACTCAAGCTAACATCGCCTTCTTCCAGGCTCTTCTTTGACAGCATTCTATACCAAGCTCCCAATTGCCTCCGGAATAGAACAGGCGCCCCTCTGGGGAGGGAGCAGCTGGAGGCATTCACCAGAGTCTTACTCCAGCCTATCTTGGCAGGCAGGTCTATTCCCTTCTTACTTTCTACGTTCCAGTTTGCCTGGTCTGTTGGCTATTTGCTGTGTACAACATTCTATCTCCAGACCCTATGCCTTTGCTGAGCCTGGAATACCAGGTCCACCTCTTGGCACTGCTCCCTTCCTTGGAGCTCACTTAGGTGTTCTCTCCCTCAGGAGGCCTTTCCTCCACTGTTAGTGCCCTCCTTTCCTAATATGGGGCTTCCTCTCCCCCCAGGACCATGCCAACTCCTTGGGAACAGTGGCTGTTTCATTTTTTCTCGGCCGGGTACTTAAGAAATATAAATATTCTTTGAATTGAACAGAACCCACCAATAAAAATAACTCTTAACTTTCTGAATTGAAGGACTCTCTGTCCCAGAATGAGGTAGATGCTGGGTTCAAGTACTAATCTTCAGGAAGTCAGGCTGCTTAATTGTAATTCCCTGGTCTAACTGTCATGATCACAGAGTCACAGAGTCACAGATTCACACCCAGAAGGGACCACATCCAGCCCAACCCAGTCATTTTACTAATAAGGAAATGCAGACCAAGGGGTTACAAGACTTGAGGTGGATTCTGAGTAGGCCCAGGTCACCCAGGTAGGAAGAGGCAGAGACATGATTTGAACACGGCTGGTCTGAGTCCAAATATCTCCCTCTTTCCAGACCGTCTCAGGTGGGGTCGGCAGGAATCCACCCCTGTCCTTTATCTGCTCTCCCTGACAACGCCAGGTATAAAACAGATTCTGGGGCTCCCTGGGGGCCAGAACCACGTAGTCTCTGCTCGGTAAACACCCTCCCTGTTCCCCCCCACTCCGCCCCAAAGCGGGGTTTGGCCGTCCTTGGCTTCCCCTCCGTGGGATACTTACCCTTCTGCCCTCTCTTCCCCCTCCCGTGAAGCTCGCGGAGCTGCAGCTGGGGATCCCTTGCGGGGACAGGTGGAGGGGAGCCCACAGACCTGACCAGGGTCTCCGCAGCGGGTTGCCAGCTTCTAGCCTTGCTACTGACCTTCCTGACCTCCAGGGGCCAAGCTCTTCTTTATGTCCCGGGAGCCAGAGGGGAGGGCATCACAGTCTCCACCTCCCTAGTGCCTCACAGCCACAATAGGAGGCCAGAGATTCCATTTTCCCGGCTGAACCCGAACAGCTGAGCCCTGGCTGGACCTGGGAGAGATGACTCACTTCCCTGTGAGCCCGTCAGAGGCTGAGGGCAGCAGTATCGGTAACGCAGTGCCGGTGCCCGTGCCCGGTAGGGCAAGGCAGCAGAGGGCGAGCTCAAACCTGCGTGCACACCCACACACACCGACTGGGTCATAACTTGGAGCGCAGACATCCACGAATGATGGCGTGTGTGTGTGTGTGTGTGTGGGCATGCACATGTTGGGGCTTCTGTGTGTGAGCGTGTGTGTGTTGGGGCTGCTATGTGTGAGCATATGCCCGGTGGTCGTAAGGAGCTGAAAGGGACACTTTCTACTGGAGAGCCCCACCATAGGTCAGCGAAAGCTCTCTGGAAGACAGGTTTGATAAGATCACCCGCCTGACAACTCCCAGGGTGGTTGTAAGAATCCAAAGGACCAATGTTTCTAAAGGTATTGGAGCCTTAGAATGCTAGGAGAAGGGCAGTTATTCAGTCCAACCTTTTCATTTTGCACATGAGGAAACTGAGACAGGGGCTATGTCTTGCCCAAGGGCAGGGGCTCTTGACACGTGTTCATGGATCCCAGATCTAGTGTGCAGTATCAACATTAAAGTACATGGAGTAAATGTACTGAGGTGTATAAAAAGTTTTACTGATACATTTTTTTTGCCAGTCACTTCCCAGTATCCCCTCCACTTCACAAACAACAGAACTCTTTCTTTCTAAAAAAATGTAAAACATTTTTATTTAAAGTTTTGAGTTCCAAATTCTATCTTCCATTCTCTCCCCTCCTCCCTCTGTGAGATGGTAAACAATCAGATTATAGGGTATAAATGTGTAATTATGAAAAAACACTTCCATGTTAGTCATTTTGTACAAGAAGACTTGGAAAAAAAGTAAAAAAAGAAAGAAAGAAAGTGAAAAATAGCATGTGTCAGTATGTATTCAAATAATCAGTTCTTTCTCTAGAGGCAGATAGTGTCTTTGATCATTAGTCCTTTGGGATTGTCTTGGATCATTGTATTGCTGAGAATAGCTGAATCATTCACAAAATTCTTCCTCCAACAGTATTGCTGTTACCCTGTACAACGTTTTCCTGGTTCTGTTTATTATGCATCAAGAACTCTCTTAAGAATAAAAAACAGTTTAGCAAAACCAACTGCCCCAGACTTTGTATGATTGCCCTACTGTAGCCAGCCAGCTGTGCCCCATCTTTCTTGAGGATAGAGAGATTCCTGCTTCCTTCTCAGTCAGTTCTCAGGACTGCAGGCAACCATTTTGTACCATCTTAATTTCTTTTAGTGTACTTCTGGTTCCTGGTGGTTGTGGACTTTGTGTGATTCCTCTGGTTTCCTCATTCCCTTTGCTTTCTTTTCATGCCAGTGTTCTTAAGTTTCTTGGAAGCCCTTATACTGAGCAGCATCTGACTTGATAATATTATCGCGTTGTATTCACATCTCTTGGCATCCATGTTTCCAGTTTTTTGCTACCACAAAAAGTGTCCTTATGAACAACCAGGAGGCTGAATGAAGGGCTCTGTTGAAGGAACTAGGGCTGCTGGCCTGGAGAAGAGAAGACTGGGGTGGTGGGGAAACAGGGCTTGAGAGCTGTCTTCAAGTATTTGAGGGGCTGTCACTGAAAGAGGGATTACTAATGCTCTTGGCAGAGGACTGTTAGCATTTTACTAGACATCCTGGCCTGAAACCTTCGACTCATTTTCCAATTTTCTCTCTCCCTCATTCTACCTAAATCTGATCAAATCCTGCTAATCAACGACATTCATCTCATTTTGTTGATCCAACAGCTACTATTTAGTTGTAATAGCTTCCTTTTTTATGGTGCTTTAAGGTTTGCAAAGCACTGCATATATGTTCACCCATTTGATTCTCACAATAACCTTGTGAGTGTAAACTTGAAGATTGATTTTAATTCTATTTTTAGAAAAGTCAAGTTGTCGTATTTTTAATATTCTCCCACTCAGAGTCTAAAGTCCTTACCTTTGTAACTTTGCCCTTTACCTACATTCTGGAGAAATTTGCCTAAAGGTCCAATTTTGGTCTTGTGATTACTTCTACCCTTTTACGCTAGCCTTTTGAGTCTCAATTCTATTATTTTAATTTGTATCTCCACCCTGGTATTGTCTACCTTTGTGACTTTACACACCACTCATTTAGCTCAACTGCAAGTTCCTTTGTAACCTCATCCTTGGTGTTGTCGTCTTGTCTGACTCATCTCATCTCATGGACCTCGTGGACCATAGCACACCAGGTCCTTCTATACTTCACTGTCTCTCAAAATCTGACCAAGCTCATGTTCATTGCTTCCATGACACTCTCTATCCATCTCATCCTCTGCCCCTCCCTTCTCCTTTGGCCGTCAATCTTTCCCAACATCAAGGCCTTTTCCAATGAGTCTCATCTTGTTATTGTGTGGCCAAAGTATTTAAACTTCAACTTCAGTTATTTTACCTTCCAATGAATAGTCTGAATTAATTTCTTTAAGTATTGGTCTCCCAGCCGTCCAAAGGACTCTCAAAAATCTTCTCTAGCACCACAATTCAAAAGCCTTGATTCTACAGTGCTCATCTTTCCTTATAATCCAACTTTAACAGCTCTCTCTCATATATACATATATATACACACATACATATATATATATACACACATACATATATATATACATACACATATATATGATAGATATAGAGATATAGATATAGATATGGAAAAACCATAGCTTTGATTTTTTCCACTTATTTTTAGTTTATAACACTCAATTCCACAAGTTTTTGAGTTCCAAAATTTTTTCCCCTCCATTCTCTTCCCCCTCCCCCCCAAGATGGTATGGAATCCAATATATGTTCTACATATACCTTTGCATTAAACTTATTTATTCATAGTTAAGTTGTAAAGAAGAATTGTGACCAATGGAATGACTCATGAGAAAGAAGAAACAAAACCAAAAAAGAAGAGAAAAAATAAAAGAGAGCAAATAGTTTGCCTCAATCTGCATTCAGACTCTGTAGTTCTTTCTCTGGATATAGATAGCTTTTTCCATCATGAGTCCTTTTGGAGCTGTCTTTGAACCTTGTATTGTTGAGAAGAGCCAAGTCTATCAGAGTTAGTCATCACAGAAGCAATATGACTGTGGTGTTCTCCTGGTTCTGCTCCCCTCATTCCATAGCTTTGATTTTAAAGACCTTTGTCAGAAAGGTGATGTCTCTGTTTTTTGGTATTGTGCCCAGATTTGAAATAGCTTTCCTTCCAGGGATCCAGTGACTTTTAATTTCATGGCTTCAGTTGCTGTCTGCAGTAATCTTTGAGCCCAAGAATATAAAATCTGATACTGCTTCCAATTTGTTCTTTCCCTATTTGCCAGGAAGTGATGGGACCAGTTGCCGTGATCTTAGTTTTTTTTTAATGTTAATCTTCAAGCCAACTTTTATACTCTTTTCTTTCACCTTTGTCAAGAGGCTTCTTAATTCTTTCACCTTCTGTCATCAGAATGGTATTGATGGGATTATGGGATTTGTGCTGGACCCTTAAAAGGAAAAGACCATGTCTTTGAACACAACCCAGGCCCTAAACTTTTCCACATGTTTCAGCAGCGCAGGTCACTGGTATTTTGCCTGAGACATCTGATTCATCCCAGTTCACCTAGACACTCAATGATCCTTTTAACTGCCCTTTCATTGTGGCTCTCAGACCACTTAACTCCTTTCATTGTTTGCCCCTAGCCCACCCCAGTCTACTTACTACTCCTCAATCTCATCAAGATCTTTTCCCTGACCCTTATCCCCCTTTTCTGCATAAAAGTATCAATCTTACCCCCTTTAAATTGTGCAGATTCCCTAAGAATCTCCCCTGCTTCTATTGGCATCACAACAAACTTGCTACTTTGACTAGAAGGTTTGAGTGGTCAAATTCTTTCAAGGCAGATCCCTTGTACCCTTGCATTTCAGAGATCCCAGCACCATAACATAACAGTATCATCTGCATATCTGAGATCTGCAAATTTGGGCAGCTGTATTTCTGGCTTTTGATTTATCTAGCCTGGCATTTCACATGATGTGCTCTGTACTTAAGTTAAATAAATAAGGTAACAACAGCCTTGTATTCCTTTCCTAATCTTAGAACTGTCAGTTCCAGTTAGGTTCTAATTGTTGCTTTTTGACCTACATGCAGTTTCCTTGGGAGGCAAGTAAGATAATCTGATACTCCCATTTCTTTGAGGACTTGCCATATTTTGTTGTGATCCACACAGTCAAAGGCTTTAATGTAATCAATGAAGCAGAAGCAGATGTTTTTCTGGAACTCATTTGCTTTCTCCATAACCGTAAATGTTGGCAATTTGGTCTCTAGTTCTTCTGCCTCTTTGAAAACCAGCATGTACCTCTGGTAATTCTCAGTTCATATAATGCTGAAGCTTAGCTTACAGAATCTTCAGCATAACTATACTGGAATAAGAAATGAACCCAATTGTTCAGTAATTTGAACATTCTTTGGCATTGCCCTTCTTTAGGATTGGGACATAAACTGATCTTTTCCAATTCAGTGGCCATTGTTGAGTTTTCCAAATTTGCTGGTACGTTGAGTGCAGCATTTTAGCAGCAACATCTTTTAAGATTTTAAATAGACAGCTGGAATTCCATTGCCTCCACTAGCCTTATTGTAAGCAACACTTCCTAAGCCCACATGTCTTCATTCTCAGGGTATTTGGCTCTAGATTAGTAATCGCGCCATCATGGTTATTAGTGAAGTTAGGATCTTTCTTGCAGAGTTCTTCTGTATATTATTTCCACCTTTTCTTAATCTCTTCTACTTCTGTTAAGTCCATGCCATTTTTGTTTTTTTATCATGCCCATTTTTATATGAAATCTTCCCTTGTTATCTCTAATTGTCTTGAAGAGATTTCTTCTATTCTTCACTCTACTGTTTTCCTCTATTTCTTTGCATTGTTCATTAAGAAAACCTTCTTATCTTTCCTTGCTATACTCTGGAATTCTGTATTCCTTTAAGTATATATTTCCCTTTCTCCTTTCCCTTTCTCTCTCCTTTTTTCCCCAGCTATTTGTACAGCCTCATCAGGCAGCCATTTTGCTTTCTTACTCTTTTTCTTTCGAAAAAAAGTTGGTGGGGTCATTGTGTTTATCAAACACTAGGCTATTAGGTTTGTCTGCTTCTGTTTGTTGTGTTTCCAATCTGTTATACACTGATTGATCTCTATATTTTTAAACCTCTACCAAACAATTTTGATGATTATTGCTTTGAAGTATGGTTTGAGATCTGGTACAGATGACCCTTTTCCTGTCCACTATTTTTTCATCATTTTCCTTGAGATTTTTGACCTTTTTTTCCAGATAAATTGTGTTATTATTTTTTCCAGTTCTATAAAGTAATCTTTTAGTAGCTTGATTGCCATGGCACTGAATAAGTAAATTGATCTAATGAGAAGTGTTATTTTTACAGTGGCTCTGCCTACCTATGCATAATTAATATTTCTCCAATTATTTAAATATGTCTTTATTTCTTTAATTATCATTTTAATTACAAAAGAAAGTTTTGTAATTATAGTAATATAATTCCTATGTATGTCTTAGTATGTAGAGTCCCAACTATTTATATATTACATAGTTATCATAAATAAAATTTCTTTCTCTTTCTGCTTGTTTTTTTAAAAATATTTTTATTTATCTCATTAAATATTTCCCAGTTACACATAATTTTTTTTAACATTTAAAAAAATTTTGAGTTCAAAATTTTCTCTCTCCCTTTACTCCTCTACCCCCTGAGGAGGCAAGCTATATGATATCAATTATTCATGTGAAGTCATGCAAAATATATTTCCATATTTAGCCATGTTGCAGAAGAATCCACACACACACACATGCACACACACACCAAGAAAAATAAAGTTAAAAAATATGCTTCAATCTGTATTCAGTGTTCATCATTTCTCTCTCTGGACGTAGGTAGCATTTTCATCATGGGGCCTCTGTAACTGCCTTGGATCATTGTCTTGATCAGAGTAGCTAAGTCTTTCAAAGTTGATCATCATTATAATATTGCTGTTACTGTGTACAGTGTTCTCCTGGTTCTGCTCACTTCACTCTGCCTCAGTTCATGTAAGTCTTTCCAGGTTTTTCTGAACCATCCTGTTCATCATTCTTATCTCATACTAGAATTTCATTGCAATTGTATGCCACAACTTGTTCAGCCATTCCCCAATTGTTGGGCATTCCCTCGGTTTCCAATTCTTTGCCACCATGAAAAGAGCTGCTATAAATATTTTTGTATATGTAGGTCCTTTTCCCTTTTGATCTCTTTGGGATACAGACCTAGTAGTGGTATTGCTGGATCAAGGGGGATACACAGTTTTATAGCCCTTTGGGCATAGTTCCAAATTGTTCTCCAGAATGGTTGAATTACTCCACCAACAGTGCACTGGTGTCCCAATTTTTCCACATCCCCTTAACATTGTTCATTTTCCTTTTCTGGTTAGTCTTGTTAGCCAATCTGGTAGCTGTGAAGTAGTACCTCAGAGTTGTTTCAATTTGCATTTCTCTGATGAAGGGTGTTTTGAATTGTGTCCATATGGTTCCTGGGTTTGTCTTGACAGCTAGACTCCCAAGTGTTTTATGTTGTCTGAAGTTATTTTAAATGGAATGTCTCATTCTATCTCTTCCTACTTGGGTTTATTGGTGATTTATGGAAGTAGTAATGATTGGTCCTCACCGGAAATAGGGGAAGAGTTTAGGAGACAGTGCTCTCCCGGTGCCCTTTCTCTTGGGAGGAGCCGAGCAGGTAGCTAATCCGGGTGTGAGAGGCCCAGATTCCGGAAGAGGCCGTATGGGCCGAGTCTAGGGCTGGGGACTGGGGAAGGGCAAGGGGAGAAGCTGTCGGCATTCCCGGCCTAGTTCCCCACCTCGGTGCCAGGGAGTGGACATGGCCCAGAACCTGAAGGACTTTGCGGGGCGGAAGCCCACCGGGCCCCGAGGCATGGGCGCAGCACTGAAGATGCTGCTTGGGCCCAGGCCGTAGACTCCATAGAGTCTGACTGTCCGTGTTCACTGTGGAAGGCTGCCAAAGAGCCATTTTCTTTAACCGAATTGGGGTTGTACAACAGGACACTATCCTCACGGAAGGACTACATTTCAGTAGTTGTATGAACAATGACTCCAGTACTTCATCATCTATGACATTCGTTCGTGCCCCGCAAGGTCTCTTTTCCCACAGGCTCCAAAGACCTTCAGATGGTGAACATCTCCCTTGCAGTGCTCTCCCGGCCCAGTGCCCTGGAGCTGTCCAGCATGTGCCAGAGCCTAGGCTTGGACTATGAGGAGCGTGTGCTGCCTTCAGTAGCCAATGAGGTGCTCAAGATTGTTGTGGACAAGTTTAATGCCTCACAGCTTATCACGCAGCAGGCCCAGGTGTTCTTGTTGATCCGGCAGGAGCCGACAGAATGGGCCAAGGACTTTAGCCTCATTCTGGACGATGAAGCTTAGCTTCAGCAGTGTTCCAGTGGAGGCCAAGCAAGTGGCCCAGCAGGAGGCCCAGAGGGCTCAGTTTCTGGTGGAAAAGGCAAAACAGGAGCAGCGACATAAGATGGTACAAGCTGAGGGTGAAGCTGAGGCCGTCAAGATGCTGGGGGAAGCTCTGAGCAAGAACCCTGGCTGCATCAAACTAGGAAGATCCAGGCACCCAGAACATCTCCAAAACCATCGCCACCTCTCAGAACCGAATCTAGCTCACTGAAGGCAACCTTGTGCTGAACTTGCAGGAGGAAAGCTTCACTGGGGAAGTGACAGCCTCATCAAGGGCAAGAAATACAGAGCTCCTCCTGACCTCCAGAGAAAGCTGATCTCTTCCTCCCTGAGTTAGTCTTGGGTGAGCTGGCAGACGGGCCCACCTCCTTCACCCCACCATCTTGTGACTTTCCTCCACCACCCACCCACTACCCCCTCCCCACTTGTTGCATAAATGAAGACTGACAGATGTTCCTTTCCCTAATCCCCCTCCCCATATTTTTCTGGGGGCCTGTAGCGTAAGGACTGTGTGATTTATCAGTGATTTCCTCCAAGACCAGGAGGAGATAGCAGCTATCCCAGGAATTCTCAATAAATTTTTATTACTTAAGTGGAGTCCAACAAAAAGAAAAGAAAAAGAAATACTAATGATTTATGTGGATTTATTTTATATGCTGCAGCTTGCTGAAGTTAATCATTGCAATTCATTTTTAGTTGACTCTTTATGTAAACCATCTTATTGTCTGCAAAAAGTCTGCTAACCATGTAGTGGTAACCTCCTCTTTGAATGGATTCATTCATAGATGGAACCGAGGAGGAGAGATGTTCAGAAGGCGGGAGGTGACCAGAACTTTGTCCTTTCCTTTGGTCTGTCTTCTTCTTGCCTGGGACTTTCTAGTGGGACAAGAGAGATAATGTTATAAGGGAAGAGGCTGTCGACACTTCTCCTCTAAGACTGGCCTGTGGCCCATTTGGGCCTTGTGCTCTTTGCCTTGGCATTTGTTCTTGTGTTTGAAGTGAAAGACATTAGAGGTTATGACCTAGTGAGTTTCAAAAGGACAGGAGAGTGAATCACTGGGAGGGCCAGGAGTGGAGTCTGTGCTGGGATTTGTAGCCATTTGAAGGCCCTGCTGATCGATGAATGATCCCAGACAAAGCAGAGCCAAGAACTCATCCCACAATGATGCAGAATTGGATGCAAACTTGGTGAGGTCAAAGCTGTGTAGAAACTGTCAAATCTGAGCCCACTCTTCTCAGACCTTACGGTAGGACAGGAGAGAAAGTGCTGGGGGAAATTTGTACTTCTGTTCAAGCCACATCTTAGAAGGAAAGATCCCTTTATAAAAGCTAACTGATTTTACTTGGTTAAATGGGGCTAGAGTACTAGTCACTGCCAGCTAACATTAGGGGGCAGCACACAGGGATGGGGGCTTGAGCTTTTAGCATTAGCCAAGAGATACTCTGATTTCTCAGTGATATGCCTGGAACCCTGTAGGAGAGATATAGCCATCCTTTCTCTGGAAGAGTGAGGTTATAATATTCACTACAATTATATTTCTGAATTAAACAATTCAACAAAATTTTTACCAAGTGCTTTATTGTGTGCCTTCTCTTGTCTATATGATGGGGATCCAAAGACAAAATGAAAATTAGGTCTCCTCAGGGGATGTGACATGTACATACACAAGTCAACACTCCCTAGTCTGAGGTAGGGGAGGATGGGGAAGGATTCCTGCAGGAGTTGAGTGGTTCTTGAATTGAACAGATAGTCCTACATAGCTCCAGAGAAGAAAAAGTAAGGTCAAGGGAGGCAGATTTTAGCTCAATGTTAAGGAAAAAAATTCCAACAATTAGAATCATCTGACAATGGAACAGTCTTCTTCATCAGAGTGGATTTGCTATTGTGGAAAGATTTGAATATCTTTAGATGATTTCGATTAACTGGAGAACTCACATAAGGCAAGGGCTCATATGGAGGGCAGAAGAAGCAGTACAAGGGCATTCTCCCAGTGTCTCTAAAGAACTTTGGAATTGATTGTGAGATGTGGGAGACACTGGCACAGGGCTGCCCAGCATGGTGTGCCCCAATCAAAGAAGGTGCTGTGCTCATGAACAGAGCAGAACTGCAGTAGCTCAAAAGAAACATGAGACGTGCAAATTTAGAGCCGTCTCCACTCCCGATGTTCATATGGACTATTTGTGCCTGACCTGTGGCAGAGCCTTCTGATCAGCCACAGTCTGACACACTGTACCTTGACTCCAACATAGTGAGTCATTTTGGTCCTCTTCGAAAATGAAAGGCAACAACCAACCAAGATGGTCATCCTTTGGGGACACTGTAAAAGAGATCCCAAATCAGAGCAGATACTTTTGGAGATCTTCTAACACCAAGATTTTCTGATTATGGGCTCTCAGCTCCCTGAGTGTCTGTTTTTAAACCCTTGGAGGATATGACTGTGTATATGCAACATTCCAATAATTGAGAATAATAAATTCCAGAGGAATACGAACTCCCTGAAGGCACTTTAAATGGTGTCTTTGCATCCTCAATGCCTTAAGCATAGGCAGGACTTGATTGATCGACCATGACTTATTGAATTGGATTGTAGAATAGAAAGAAAGAACATTGACCTTGACTTTGGAAGATTTAGGTCTGAATCATGGCTCAGATCATTACTAACCACGTTGCTGAGGTGAATGGCTTTAGAGGAAGTTTCACATAGGATAGACTTGCCTGGCAGATGCTGGTGTGAATCTCTCCTCAGTGTGTGACCCTTAACTTCTTTGTGCTTCAGTCAATGAAGGGCTTGGACTCCATGACCTTTGACATCCCTTCCCGCTCTGGGCCCATGATTCTGTGACTTCTGTGATTTCATCTCTAAAACTGGAACAAAACCTGCCACTCCCTATCTTAGGTCCTATGAGGGAAGTTCTTTGTGACTTGGACAGTGCTACAGATGTGTGAATTATTGTTGTCCTTTTAGCCATGTAACTGCTGATTCTCATCTTTCCTGTCCTCTGGCCAATCTTAAAACCATCCTGACTGATTCTAGTTTGGAGGATGCTGAGCTAGCAGCACCCAACTCACAGAGTTATGTGTGGCTCACATGATGGAAGTCACTTTATAAACCTCGAAGCACTATAGAAATGCCAGCTGTTATCATTATTAATTATTATTATCCTGACCTACACTTCAAAGTATTTTCTTAGATGGCATTGGATTGGACTGATGCCAGGTTAGACTATGCTTCAAGACATTTTCTTATATATTAATTGGCTGAAACAGAGATACTTGTACCTGTCAATCAGCCAACACAATTTATTAAGCCCTTACTATATGCCAGGCACTGTGCTAAGCTCTGAGATTACAAAGACAGGCACAAATGATAGTCTCTGCCTTCAAGAAGCTCACAGTCTAATGGGAAAGATAAACAGGTACATCGAATAGTTAAACAGAGTGTATGGAAGGTGTCCAAGAGAAGAAATTAGCAGGGGACTGGAGAGTCTCCTGCAATAGAAGGTACTTAAGCTGAGCCTTAAAGTCAGAGAAAGCAAGAGGCAGAGATGATAGGGTAGAGTGGTCCTGGCATGGGAATACGTGTTTTCACAAGCTCCCACAGAAGACATAGAGATGGGAGATGATGTTGGATTTTAGGAAGGACAAATGGATCAGTGTTGCTGGAACATCAGCTGTGGACCTGGCCTACATCAGGGCAGATGAGGTCTATTGTCATGGACTCATTAAGTGGGGAAAAGGAGAGAAAGGCAATTGGTAAGGTGTAGATTTGATTATAGACCATTTCTAATAGCAGATGGGAAAGCTCACAAAAAATAAAAGAGCTAAAGCCGTATCTATAGATCATGTAGTATTGGGGCACATGAAGATGAGGTCGGAGAAAACCACAGCCTGCTTCTCTTTCTGATTATTTTACTGGCTGAGCCATCTCTCAGTCAGCATCAGTTCATACTACCCAGGGTCACAACTATGCATCGGCTGACGTAACACTCACTGGCATTCAGTGCAGCCAGCCAGTGCCCTGGGATGAAAGAATGCTGATGTTGCTATCCCTGTTCTCCTCCACTCCTTCTTCCCACACAAGAAGGTGGTTACAGGCAGTAGCCTTCTCTTAATTTTCTAAATAGGTTCTATATAAGCAGCTTAATTCACAGGAGAAAAATTAGGTTGGGAAGAGGGAGAGAAGCCCATAATGCCTCTGCTAAGCTGCTTAGTGATGGGACTAGGTAGGATAAATTTCTCTTCACACCAAATGTATTGTTTTCACAAAATGGAAGAATGACCCATCTGGGATTTATTGTTCCCCTGACAGCCTTGTAATAATACAGATTTGGAAGGGCAGAGGGGCATGCCCTTCTAGCTGGGGCTTCTTTATTGGGTAGATTCTTAGGAGGCAAGGGGAGGAGGAAGAGGAAGGCAATCACAGTCTCCTGCTAATTGGTGCAGTGTACCCACAAGGCCCTGTGTCTCTATGGCCCCATACAAACCCATCTGTAGCTTAAACCAGGAAGCTGACATTTTCTACCAGCCTTTTGGGCTGGATCTAACCTCATCACATAGAATGAATGGAAGGTTTACTAATCTAGATATCAAGGAGGTAGTCAGTCAACAAGCATTTATTAAGTGTTTAGACCTTCGGCCTCCCTGACCCCCAGTTACCTACTCAGAAAACCAGCTCCTCCTCCTATGTCCCATCTGCAGGACCTTGCCTTTGAGCCCCAGATGCCTTTACCTTCCACTCCTTATTATGATGTCCTGGCTCCTTGAACCCCTAACTCAAGGTCTGGGGACCCCTGATCCTGAGCCTCCTTGTACCCAGAGTTCACAGACCTTTTGTCCTTAAACCTGAAATTTCCTTCTGCCTTCTGCCACTGGCACCACTTCTGGGTGCCCTTCCTGGATCCTACTTATTGCCAGACTCCTATTCTCTTCTTGCTTCATCTCTAATGAGAAGCATCATCATGTAATTGACAGAGAACCAACCTTGAAGCCAGAAAGACTCGGTTAAAGTCCTGCCTCAGATGTAATGTAATTCCAAGTTGCAAAGAAGATGCCATCCTGCACTGTTGGAAGGAATTTCCTCACCTGGGAGTTCCCTATACTAAAGTAATCACAGTCCTAGTCCCTGTCTCTATCTCATATTTACACACTTCAGATTAGGAGAGGGTATTTTCCAGGATTTAACAACAAAGGAAGTTGAATATACAGTGTTAAACCTGAAAATTTGGTTGAAGGAAACAACAGAGCTAGGTGATAGAAAAATTCATGTTGTTTATTATTTTCCCTTAAAGCATAGCTAAGCTAGCTTACTTGTACGTACAAGGAGTCAGAGCATAAGCTCTGGCTGTCTGAACAAAGGAATGAGAAAACTTATATACGTTATTTTAGCAGACCCAGCAAGCCTATGTTACCTCATTTTTTATGACCCCCATGTATGTTTAACCATGATACAAGGAGAGGATTTTCCTTAATGGAATAAGGTTGTAAAGAATGTTGACAAAGGTCAGTTAATATTAAGCGAGGTAGTCTCTCTTGGGTTTAGGGTCTCATCCCTTAATGGCTAACAGGTATCTGGCCTTGTTGACCGTGGTAAGGATATTTCCTGAGCAAACTTTTAGAGAGAACAACGAAGCCCAGGTCCTGGATCTTCATCCAGTTACTCATTAATTCAGGCTCTGGGTCTGGTTGAAATTAAAAATGATATAAAATAGTGTAATATTTTTCACAACAGATTCAAAAACAATATTCTGGCAAGATAATTCCTAAATTTCTTCCAGCCAACATGGCTACTCTGATTGCCTCTTGACTGCCACTCTCCCCTTCTCCCTTTCTCTTCCCTCCTGCCCCCAACCCCATGAGAATAAATATGCCTAAAGCCAAGTTTTAGGTTAACCCACTGGAGCTCTCCAGCACTCACTCATTGACTGTTTAACCAAACCCAACCTCATTCTCAGCCAATCAGGAAGCATCTTGATAGAACAGGGACTCTCATCCTCTACCCTTAGATCAAAGTGGACTAATGAGATAGGAAACCTCACCTTGACCTACCCGTTCAAATAAGAAAATACTAACAATTAAGAACAGTTTGCATTGCCTCATGATTAAAATACAATGTGAAGGACATGTCAGTCTTTAAAAATGCAGCCCACTTTTTTTTTAAAGCATGGAAGCTTTCCCCTTTTCCTTCCACTTGAAAAAAAAAAACTTTTTCCCACTCTTCTCTACTTGAGAACAATTTGTTCCAACAGCCATGAAGGTAGTAGAGTGCTTAGAGCTTGGTCAGACGTCAAAGACATTAAAGTCCTCCACTGCATCCCGGGCCCTCACCAGTTGTTTTGACTTTTCACTGGACTTTGATGACTCAGGAAGAGAATGAGGTTGACGACTTTCAATTCTGCCTCCCTTAAATCCAATTCAGGCCTGAGTCAAGACCTCACCTTTGATGTCATTGGTCCTTGAAATAAAAAATGGACAACAGCACCATTAAGAATCCCCGCTTTTGGGTTAAGGCATTGCTTTCAGGTAACTCTTGTTTATAAAAATAGGAGCCTATATTTTCACCTAAAGACCACAGGGAGCCACTGAAGCTCTTTGAGGAGGGGAGTAACATGGTCAGATTTATGCTTTAGGAATATGGGTTTAGAGGTTGTGTGGAGGATGGATTGGCAAGGGGGGAAAGAGCTGAGTCAGGGAGACCAGTTAGGCCACTTCAGTAGTGTAGGTGGGAGATAAAGGCCTGAGCTAGGGCAGCTGGAGTGAAGGCAACAGAGGAGAGGAATGTTTATCTTTGAATCTGTGATCCACAGTATTCGAGGTGGGAGTTGTTAAACCTGAAAATTTGGTTGAAGTAAACAACAGAGCTAGGTGATAGAAAAATTCATATTACTTATTGATTTATTCATTCCCTTTAAACATAGCAGACACATGATAATTAGAAGCTCTCATGAGTTGGCTATTAGCACCCCTATGGTCTTTGGGGAAGCCTTGGCGTTCCTGATTTTTCTGACTCTCCATATCCTATCCCTTAGGAAGGGGGAAAGGGGAGATGGAGGAGGACTAGGGAAGGTAAGGGAAGGCTAGGAGTAAGGATAAAATGCATTTATCCTCCCTATAATCAGAGCCTTTAAGGGAAAGGAAGCAGGAATAGGGCAGAAGGCAAAAACAGAGCCCTTAAGGGAAAGGGGCAAAGGGGGGAGCAGAACAGAGTTACCCCCCTCCGGATTGGAGCCTTTACTGGGAGGCAGAGGGGGAGGGGGTAACAGTAAAATGCAGTTTTTTCTCCCCAGGATCAAGGGCCTCCAAGGGAAGGAAGGGAGGGAGTGAGGAATAGGATGGAGGGAGTGGAGGAACGGTCGGATTTCTAATTCTAGGTTTTGATTGATCCATAGCCATTTTTTTTCTTTTTCTCTTTTTTTTCCTTTTTTTTTTTTCTCCAAAGGGGACCTGATTAATCCAAAGCGAGCAATTTAATTCAAGGTGGTCCCTGTTTTCTCTTAGATCCGGATCCTCAAAGGGGACCTGATTAATCCAAAGCAAGCGATTTCACTCAAATTGGTCCCTGTAACCTAAGGCTAGTTTAAAGGGAATTTTGGACTTCAGCCAAATTTGTGGGAGTCCTTTTTGGAAGCTGAGGATAGGAATGAACTTACCCAATTCTTGTCAAGGTTAGGACTCCAGGAAAAATGGATCCTGTGGCGCCCGAGTCAAAGCATTACTGAGATTGGGGTGCAGTTCTCCTATGATGTCAGTTCCAATCCGTGTCATGGCACCATAACTGTTAAACCTGAAAATTTGGTTGAAGGAAACAACAGAGCTAGGTGATAGGAAAATTCGTATTACTTATTGATTTATTCATTCCCTTTAAACATAGCAGACAGACATGATCATGGATTGAGCCAGACAGCGTCTGACTGACTTGTACAGAAACATGAACAGGTTTTACATTTTTTTAGAACAATCACAATTCAGCATGTTACTCAAATTTATGATCCCCATGTATGTTTAACCACAAGACAAGGATTTCCCTTAATGGAATAGGGTTGTAAAGAATGTTGACAAAGGTCAGTTAAAACTATAGCCCAGCATCTCTGTGTCTCATTAACATTCCATAACATAGTATATACCTGTAGAATATGAAGCGAGGTAGTCTCTCTTGGGGTTAGGGGCTCATCCTTTAATGGCTAACAGGGAAAAGAATGTCCTTAGGTCAGTCTGATCTGGCCTTGTTGACAGAGGAAGGGTATTTCCTGAGTAAACTCTAGAGAACAAAGAAGCCCAGGTCCTGGATCTTCTTCCAGTCACTCATTAATTCAGGCTCTGGGTCTGGTTGAAATTAAAAATGATATAAAATGGTATAATATTTTCCACAGAGTCAAACCAAGGTCTCTCCTGACTCCAAATCCAGCACACTTTTCATTACACCACAGGCTGCAGAATGGTCATGATGAATATTTGACTACCTCCAAGCCCCTATGCCATTCTGCTAGAAGAGGAGAGAATGAGAAGTGAGAATGAGATGAGGCAGTTGGGTGGGAGGGATCAAGGAAGATGCACCAGAATGGTTTTCATCATCAGACTTGGAAGCTTTGGAATGCAAACCAATCCAACAAACCTTTATTGAGTACCTACTATGTGCAAGGCACTATGGTAGACATGGAGAGACAAAGACAAAATGAAAGCTGGTTCTTGCCCTCAGGGATCTTATATTCTACTAGAGGGATACAGCATATAAACAGAAAAGTCTATACATGAGAAGGGTGAGAGAGTCGCTGGAGTGAAGGGGACATGAAGAAAGCTGAACAAGGGGATTCTAAGAAGTGGAACTGAGGAGGGAATGCATTCTAGGCATGAGAGACAGCCAGGCAAAGACATGGAGGTGGGAGATTACTGTATTAATGTTTTTGGTTTTCATGTCACTATCATTTTTGGACATATCCTTTGCCTTGCCCTCCCAGCTCTGACTCCTTAGGAGCAAAAACTTCAGTGAAAACAACTATAGCATTGATACCACAAGACATTTTAGGCAGCTTTCTATGTTTATAGTCTCCTGCCTTTCTGCCAAGAGGAAGGATATATCTCATAATCTGTTCTCTGGCACTGTTTTGCAGTTAGGAACACTTAGATTTCATCTTCCTTCTTAGTGTTCTTTTCATTTGCAGTGTTCTAATCCTGCTTTCCTAGAGGCAACAGGGAGCCACAGAAAATTCTTGAAGTTGGAAAGGACATGGTCAGACTTGTACTTCAGGAATACTAGGGAGGTGCTTAGTAGAGTGCTTAGAGCTTGGTCAGACATCAAAGATGTTAAAGTCCTCCACTCCTTTTCTCCATCCTATTTCAAGCAGTTAAGCAAAGACCTCCCAGTACAAAAGAATCTGGGCTTAGTATTGCCACCAGCTGAGATCTATGGCTGAATCTATTGGAAAGCAGTGTACAACCAGTCACAAGACCTGAGTTCAAATGCTGGCTTTGCGACATACTACTAGCTGTGTGACCTTGGGAAGTGATTGAATGAAAAAGCATTTATTAAGCACATACTGTATATCAAGCACAGGGGTTACAAATAGAAAAGCAAATATAATCCTTGTTCTCAGGGACTTTGAATTCACAATAGGAGGAGACAACACATCTAAGGATATGATGACCTGGGTGAAGTAGTTTGCAGGACAGTTGCAGGGATGATGGGGGGAGCCATAGGGGAGTAGACTGATACATCCTTTCCAGGAGCTATAGCAGAATTGATTTCATTATGGTCTCAGAACTGGGAATTGAGGGTGGGTGGCAAGATGGTTGGGAATAAAATGAAGCATGTTTGGGTCACTAGATCTGGTGGGACACATGATCACTGATCAGGAAAAGTCACCGAGCCTCTCAGTTTCCTCATCTGTACAATGTATCTGTTCAATGAGGGGTTGGACTAAGCGACCTCTAGGGTCCCTTCAGCTAAATCTGTGATCCTGAGGTCCTAGTGGCTACTGAGTGGAGATGAAACTCCTCAGCCAGGCATCGAAGGACTCTCCTACACTGGCACCTTGCTGCCTTCCTACCTTCATTTTGTATTACTCCTTTCCAACCATACGGGCCCACTTGTCTTCTCTGTGGACTTCCTGCACCTCTTTACCTTCTGGACTTTTCCTGAAGCTGTTCTCTAGGCCCTGAAAGCCTTCCCTCCCTTTCCTCCCTATTGAATTCTTATACTTCCTTTAAAAAGTCCAGCTCAAATGCCACCTCTTTGAGGAAGCCTGATGCCTAGATGTCCAAGCGCTAGTGTAATATTAATTAAGATGGGACTTTTTTACTGTTTTCTCTTTTGGAGCACTTATTCGATCAAGTGATCTTGATGAGTCTGGCCTTTGTTTCTTTGATTAAATTAGGAGCCTTTGATGACCTCCTTGCCTCAAGGGAAACCTGGTTTGCATGGGTCTGAGTGACATGTTTGTGACTCCAGAGGCTTGTAGGCCACCTGGGTTTGAGTGCAATGTTTGTGATGTTTTTAGATCATGTGGGTTTGAGTCACACGCTGTGACCCCCTTTGACCCTGAACAAGATATATAAACCCAGAGGCTGGTGTTCTTCCTTGGGGCTCTCACTCACTGGAAGAGTGCCACGTGACTCTGGGCAAGCCGTTATAACTGCCCCCTGGCTTTGCTAACCCAGATGTTGGTTTGCATTTGGTCTGTGTATAATGTATGTTTGTAGTTTGTATTTGCTCTGAAGTGCAGGTTGCTGGCTTTTCCTCCTGAACTAAGTGAATGATATTTGTATGTTGGATTAAAGTGAGATTGTTAACCCTTTAAAGTTACTTTCCTTAGTAAAGCAGACCAAAAGAACCTGTGTTGGCAGCTTTCTGTGTGCTGGTTGTTGTTGGTTTTACACAGCCACAGTACTGCTAGCAGATTGTTGCTACACCTACTCACCTGACTGGTCAATACTGGCCTTTTCCAGCCTTGGACTTTGAAAAACTCTCCGAATGTGTCTCCCTGATGCACTTATCAAGGCCATGACTAGTCCCAGGTCACACAAAAGCTGCTGGTAGCATCAGGACTGTATCAAGGGTCTACTCTCTTAGACCAATAAGGCAGCAGAAGGCAGCGAGTGAAGGAGCTATATTTGGGTAGTAGGGGGTCTTTGGGGCCCCTCAACATCATGCCACATAGACCAATCTCTAGGCATAAGGCTGGCCTGTCGCAGAGAGTGGGCAACTTTAAACATGGCTACAGATCAGAGGTGGATTCAAATCTCCTGGACTCTGAGGAGCAGGACTTGGAGGGGCTTTGCCTCTTAATTTGTGATGTCTCAGAAAAAAAAACAACACACACACACACACAGAGAAAACTCCATTTAAAAGAAGTTTAAAAGTTTTTTTTTTAATTACAATTCCCATTTCTCTTTGCCCCACCCCCAAGGGAAATCAGACTTATTGGTTATATTCTTTTATTTCCTAAGGATTTGGCATTTTAAAAAATGTGTATTTCAATGTTAAAATATACGCATGAGCCATTGAATGGTTTTATTTTACTATTAGAATGTCATAGGGACTTGTAGAGTCTGAAAAGAAGGAGCAGGTTCAGAAAATACAAAGATTATACTGAATGCAATTTGAAAGAATAAGAGAAAATGAATCTGAGAAGAGCTGATACCAAGTGAATCAAGATTCTTAACCTGGGCCCAGAGGGGTTTGTGGATATAGCTCATGGGATCTGTGAACTTAGCTGGTTATTTTCATTCATTTCTGATGAATGGGCATTTTGCATTTCCTTCAATTAATTAAAAACAGGATTCTGAAAACAGGTTCAGAGGTATCACCAGACTAAGTGCTGAAGGGGTCTGGGACCCCAAAGTGGTTAAGAACTCCTGAATTAAATGAAATAAATAAAAAACCTTGAAAAAATATATATTACCCTTCAAAGAACGAAAGGCTAGTAGTCTCACGGATGGTGATGGAATGGATAGGTGTTGTACTTGGAGCCAGGAAGCTCTGGGATTCGAATTTTGCCTCAGAGCCTTCCTAGAGTCCCAGGTAAGATGCCTCAGGGAACTCTCTGGACCACTAATTTATGGGCATGAGGCAGCTGGGTGGTGCAGTGAATAGAGCGCTAGGCCTGGAGTCAGGAAGACTCATCTTTTTGAGTTCAAATCTGGCCTCAGGCACTTACTATCTATGTGACCTTGGGCAAGTCACTTAACCCTGTTTGTCGGTTGTCTCATCTGCAAATGAGCCAGAGAAGGAAATGGCAAATTGCTTTGGTGTCTTTGCCAAGAAAACCCTGACTGGGGCCACAAAGAGTCTGAAAGACTGAATAACAACGTGAGCAGAATTGTTTTAGCATGAACTAGCTGCGCCTTAAGATTTACAAATATTCTGTTATTTTGTCTTTACAGATGGGGGAACTGAGGCAGCGGAAGTTAAATGACTTGCCCAGCATCACACTCTCTGAAGGGAGATTTGAACTCGTCTCCCTGACTTCAGTGTCCTGTGTTATCCAGGTGCCTCTAATATAGAGCAGATAGAAGAGTGAGAAGACGGTGTAATTATATTTACAAAATAATTGTTAGGCCACAGCAGACTTAAGTACTTTATGTATTGGTTAAACCTTTGGCCCAATGTATCTCTCAGTCTGTGTTGTCTGGTGAGCATTGCAAATTCTGAAGAATCAGGATATAGAGAAAAATCTGGTCCAGAGGATCCACTGAAGGACCTGGGGGATCCATGGCTGCTTCAGTTTTGGAAGGACTGTCAAAGGGAAGAGGAAGGAGGCCCAGCAGAGGATCACAGATCTGAAATGGAGGCTGTGCCATCCGCCCCCTTCACTTTCCAGAGGAGGAGAATGAAGTCCAGGGAAGGCCAGTGATTTGTCCAGGGCCACACAAGGCAGGTTTTTGTGCTCTTTCTACCATACCTACTGTCTCTCCAGACTTGTCCTTCTTGGCCTCAGAGGACAGAACAGGGGGCAGAAGGAGAGAGGCAGGTCTAGGCTGGAAATAAGGTCCTAACAATGAGAGCTACCTCACTGTGGAATGGGCCACTGCAGGGAGTTGTGAGTTTCCCCTCCATGGTGGTCTCCAAGCAGAGGCTGGAGGATCGCTTGTTGAGGATGTTGTTAAGCGGTTTCTGGATCAGGTCTGGGGGGTGGGACTCGATGGCCTCTGAAGTCCCTTCCCACTGTGTATATGAAGAGAAGGTGAGTTGACCCAAGATGGACAGCCAGAGGCTGGTCTCCACACCCAGATATTAAAAGAATAAGGAGAAGGGCCTTCCTTAACACATTGTATGACTCCTCTATGGAAGCTTAATGGAAAGACATGAAAAAGAAATGGTGAGTGTTTATTTTAGTCTGTGTTTGGGGAAGGACTTTCCATGCTGATGAGATATCCTAGCAAAATGTGGATGTACTGTTTATATTTCCTGCCTATGTAGAAAAACTGGAAAAGTGCCACAAACATTTCCTTCTTACTTTTAATTGCCCTTAATTGCCTGAGGCTGTGGTAGTTTTCTGTTTTTTGAGGGAGGGAGAGGAGGGCGTTTGGCATGTGACAAAGTCCTCAGGCATCCAGCCAGAATTTAGGCCAAGAACAGGCCATCAAAGACCAGCTATGCACAAAACCACTCTCTGTCTGTTCAAGGGTCAGCAGTGAAAGGTCAAGAAAGGCGAGCACTCGGTTCAGATCAGGATGAGTCAAGACATGATCCTTTGTACTTATTATCCATCCTGTGCTTATCTGTGTACATGTTCTGTCCCCTCTGTAGAGTAGGGGATTAATAAATCCTTGATGGATTGAATTACCTTAATCCAGGGGCTTCAGTACCCACCTGGCTCACACCCTATGGCTTCTCTTAATAGATGATGTGTAGACATGTGGCCACGCCTGGACAATACTGTTGGATATCTGCTGCTCATGGCTCTCCCACCTGCCACCGTTGGGGGACCACCAGGCAGGTGCCCAGGGGGCTGCTGGGTAATCCAGCTTTGCTGACATGATCTGTGCCTGCAGGGTAGAGTGTCCCTGGCCTGGGCTTCCAGAAGTTGGGTCTTGGTCCTGACTCTGCTACCAAGTCACTGCATGACCTTTGACAAGTCATGCTGTCTCCGAGCCTGTTTCCTCCTTGTCCACATGAGGTTGGACCAAATGAATGTTTCCCAGACTCTGTTATTATTATTGGTGTTTACATAGTTATAACTCGGGGATACATTGTTGGTCCTGATTTCTTCTTCCTGTTAATTTTCTCATATTTCTTTGTATTTTTCATACTTGCCGTTGCTAAAGACATAGAAATATTTTATCGTATTCCTATACAACTTCTTTTTGGGGGGAGAAAGGGTTCCTAGGTAGGGTAGAAGAGAATCTCAGCCCAGTTACCGCCTGGTAGCTTCCTATGTTCCATGTTCCATGTTCTAGCAAGTTCTTTTTGCTGACTGGTTGCCTTCTGGTTACTCTCTCAGACTAAATATTACAGGCAGGTGCTGCTTCATTGGTGAAGGGAATTCCTCACCAGGGGTTCTCTACACAGACACCATCACAGCTCTGGAAAACAGCTCCCTTTCCCCCCAAAGGGGGTGCTGAGGTCTGTCGCATCTGTGCTGCTGAAGGATTGCAGCTACAGTTTCCCTGGGATAATGTCCCAATTGCCCCACCCGAGTTCTGGCTGCCATCCAGTGTCTGATGTATATCCCCCAGCTGCTTGTCGTGTCACATGTGTCATCTCTCTGACAGTCCTTCCCCACATTCCCAACACTATGCTGGCCACTCATGCTCCACTGTCCTCCTCATACCGTGTGACTGAGACACACATCACCTTCATTCACACAGCATCCATCACCCCTTTTATCTTGTCCCCTATACTCTTCTGGCCAGACTTTGTGGGCTCTATGTACTTCCAGTCCTCGTACGCTCTATGGTCACACTGAGGCACAGCGCGTGTGGATCTGAGGACCTCCCTCCCTGTTTCTCAGCTCCTCTGGACACTGTCAGTAGCCAGGCTGACAGAATCCTCTGAGAGGAGACCTTGGGCTCCTCCAATCTAAGGCTTCCCAGACTAGGATAATGAAATCAAGGATCTCAGGAACTTCTAGGCCAACCCTCTCATTTTACAGATGAGGAAACTGAGGCTCAAAGATATTAATTAAGTGACTTGCCTCAGGGCGAACAGGATTTGAACTCAGGGCCAGCGCTCCTTCTACCACATCACAATGCCTCAGACAATTGAAAATCCTTTGTCTGCTTACTTCTTGGTCTTTGAGAGTGTACGGATGCTGGGAAGAGCCCCAGTCAGCTAGAACCATCAGATCGTGAATGCCAGCGACCACGTGGGTTGCTTCCTCCCCTTCTCTGAGCTGCCTCCTCCCACCCCCCTCACCCTTCGACATGCCCAGTGCCCACTTGCTGGAGTCCTCTCTCCCTTTCCTGGGCCTGCTTTTCCTGCCCTGCTCATCTGGTCCATGTCCTTCTCAACTCAGAACAATAAAGAGACATTGCAACCAAGCTTCTTCAGGAGACTGGAGAACTCTCAGCTTTATTTTGAGGCCATGCATCACTTTTGGTGGAGAATGTCAACATTGTCTCACTGGGCTCACATCCAGTTGCCCTTTTAGAAGGCAGACTCCATAATATAGATCACACCTGCCTACTCCACAATTCCCTGGAGAGCATGGGTGCATTGGACAGAAACATCTTCCGAGAAGTCAGCATGGGCTTATGTAAAGGCATTGTTCTTGGGGTGAAGAGATCTGAATTCAAGTCCCAACTTAGCCACCTACTAGCCATGTGACTCTGGGCCTTTCCTGATCTGAGCCTCCGTTTCCTCGTCCATCTTTCACAAGGGAATTGGACTCTGTTTCCAAAGTCCCTTCCAGCATTACCAGGGAGTGATGTGATTCAGTTCAGTTCAGTTCAATTCAACCAACATTTATACCTGGAATTAGTCAGGTAGGAAAGTAAAACCAGTCTGATAGCTTTCTTGTGGTCGACTTTCTTGGCCATCAAAGAAATGTGAATTAACAGGCTTTCTTAAAAAACTGAACTTGTAGAGGCTAGCTACCTTTGAAACCTTTTGGCAGAGCCTAGAGAATGGAATTTTAAAGAAGGAATATGACGAACTTGTTTTGTTTCTTGAATCTTTTTTCCTTACAAAAAATTAGTGTAGGAGACAAGCTCAGTATAAGTGATGAGCTGTGTCAGTCAAAAGAGACCCAAGGCAATCTTGGGCTGCCTTGAGAGGCACAGCCTCTGGGATTAAGGACGTGCCAATCCTATGGTACCCCCCAGGCTGCTTCTGGAGTGCTGTGTTGAATTCCAAATGCCCAATCTTAGATGGGTCAATAAACTGGAGAATGTGCAGAAGAAGCTGACCAGGATGGTGCCTAATTCATACCTTGTGAACATTTGTTGAAGGGCCTGAAGAAGAGAAGACTCAGGAGAGATGTGAAGGCCACCTTCAGGTATTTGAAGGGCTGTCATGTAGAAGAGGGATGACCTACTCTATCTGACCTCGAAGGGCAGAAACAGGAGCCACGGGGAGAGGTTGCAAAGAGACCAGATGAAATGTGATACCCCAGAGGGAGATGGGCTGCCCCGGGAGGTAGTGGGGTCCCCCTCACTGGAAGCCTTCAGGCACAGGCTAGATGACCACTCATCAGACAGGCTGTACATGGGAAACTTTGTTGGGAATGGATTGGACTGGATGGTCACTGATTTGCCTTCCATCTCCCAAATTCTATGATCCAGTGATTAGTTGAGAATCAGAATTTGAGAACTGGAGGAGGTCTTAGGGTTTTAGTTTTCTAGGGCCCAAAATGAGACCCATGGGCCACATGTAGCCCTCTTGGCCTCAGGGTGGCACCACTTGACATTTTCAGTGGAAACATTTGGTATTTAGTGAGCCAGCACATAAGAACCTATAGGCCAATGTGGGTTGAACTGCCTGCCACAGCTATTCAGAGATTTAGAGCTGGAAGGTCTAGTTCAACCTACTAATTTCACTCTAACTCCCTTCTTCCTCCATCTTCCTCCCTCTCCCTCCATTTTGTTTTTCCTTCCCTTCAAAGAAGTTTCACCCACTGGGAATTATTCAACAAATATATCAATACGAAGGGAATGAATGAAGAATTCTTGTTAGCACAAGCCCCTTGTTCCTGGAAGGCTGGTATGGTTCGAATGGAGAGGTGGGATGGGGAGGGCATATAGGGAGATGAACTGGTTTGGAAAGACCTTGGTTTCACAATCTGCACTTCACTCATTCAGCCTTATCTCATCCATGGCACTGGATCCAGCAAGTGGAATTTTTATATAGCTTAAAGATATTTGATTTACTTCACGGTTTTATTTATTCATCCATTCATTTAGATGTTTTGATTCGTGTTATCTTGTTTAGCCCAGATCTGTGATTTGGACCTGTGCAGGTCAGCACCTTCCCTGAAACTCCTTGTTTTAATCCTGGGAGCATTGAGGGCCTGGTGGTCTGCTGGGGACCAGGTACCCAGTGTAGGCCTAGTTCCTCCTGACTCTGAGGTGGGCTTTCTCTTCACTACACAGGGCCTGTCCCAGTTCTGTTTTAAGCTGTTTTGTATTCTCCAAACTTCCTTTGGTCTGCCTCTTTTATGCAGTTAGATTAGGGAGATGGTTAGATATGGTTTAGCTCTCAGCCCGGGGGGTTGCTGAGGACTGGCATTGGGGTAGCTGGCATGAACAGATACACTGGCTTTGTGCAACTCTTCCAGATTGGACTGATCCTGGAGAGGGACTGGGAGGAGCAAAGTATGGTCCCAGCTGTCACTGCTCTCTCTTTGCCACCCTCTGCCCAGCTCTTCCCTTCCTGGACAGAATTCTGTTAGAAGTAATAATATAGGAGTACAGTTGGAGCAACAGGGGTGGAAGACCTGGGGGATAATCATTCTCCAGTTTTCTCAAAAATGCAAGGCATCACAAATGGCACAGAACTCAAGGGAGTGCTCGTAGCCTAGGGCCAGGGGGTGGGTAGGTAAGGAGACAAAGGATGCCCCAGGAGGCAGAAAAGTAAACGGAGTGGGTGGTCAGAAGGATCCTAGTAAGTCAGGCCTGAACACTAGATCTGGAGATGTCAGCAGCTACTGGGGTGGGGCAAGGGCAGGGAGGGCATCTTGGTGATCCCCTGTCATGACAACCTAGTGTGATTCCATCCCCCTAGCAGGCATGGCTGATCCTGACCCCAGGAATTATCATCGCTATGCCGATGACCTCAAGCCCTATGGCTGGCAAATCTGGGGGAAAATAGGAACTCAGGCTTCCAAATACTTGGCAGCTTTTTTTTTTTTTGCCCAGATAGGGCTCACCTCTGATCAGGATATCCCAGCTTACAGTCCCTGGGCAGATTCAAGCCAGGGGTCACTTGTGTGGATCAGCAAGGGCAGACCACAGAGAGACTGCCACTAAGTGGTCCCTGTGACTCTCAAGCTGATAACATCAATGACATCAGGTTCACCAATATCAAGCTTTCCCTTCAGACAAAAACACTTGTGTGGGCCCTCCCTCTCCTTTAACATGCTGGAGTTTCTGACGGGCAGGTCTTTGCTCAGAATACACCTGGGGGTTGTTACTGAGAAAGAAGAGACTTAGATGTTAGTGTGCCTGCAGGGAGGAGAGGCCCTGGCAGTGGTGCCATGGCCATCCCCATGGGTAGGTTCCTGCTAGTAAGTACTACATGTACCTTGACCATTAAAATAACCCTGTTCTGGACCCAGAGCCACCATGGGGCATTTTGGAGCAAGCGTTAGTGCCGGGAAGGAGTCCCAAAGGTCTGGTTGCCGATGTCCATGTGGTACACAGAGATGCCGGGATACACGTGGGTGTGGATGCTGCTGGGGTTGAGGCTCCGGGAGTCCTAGTGGATGCCACGTAGCTCTGTCCTCACCTGCTAGACTTGTTCCTCCCCTGCTATTGTGGCAATACGCCGCAGATTTTCTTTAACTTTAATAAACTCAGGTGCCTGGTCTTCTTCCTTTTTGGTTTCTTTTTCCATCTGAAGAAAAGAGAAGTTGAAATGTCAAGGGGGAATGGTGGGGCTATTTCTTGATTTTAGTCAGTTGATCGACAAGCATTTATTAAGTACTTACTCTGTGCCTAGCACTGTGTTAGTGGACCTCGACTAGGGAGACCTGGGATTGAACCTAACCTGGGCAAGTCATGTGAATGCAGAGCTTGGAGCTGGATGGCAGCACCTTGACCAGCTCCATACATCGCTCTCCTGTTAATTCGGCATCAGTGTGGTCAGTGAAAAGAGCTCTGGGTTCCTATCCCACCTCTGAGATTTACTACATACAGTCCCAGTGTGACTTTGGCCGAGTCACTTATTCTTTCTAGGCCTATAAAATGAAGGAGTTGGATACGGTCCCTCTCAACCCTGAGGTTCCTTCCAACTTGAGCCAGGACCCCATAAAACCTAGAACCCCTCGATGGTAAGTGACTCATACAGTGCCATTCAGATACAAAGGAGCTGAGCAAAAATTTGAATCTGGGTCTTCTGACTGCAAATCCAGTGCTCTCTCCACTGTACCAAGTCCCTAAAAACCACTGAGGCTTTTTCTCCATCTATAAAATGGGGATCATAGTACTGAAGATAATACTATCCAGCATTTATCTGTCACTTAGGGTTTATAAAACACTTTACAGGAGATGCTAACTCATTTACTACCAATGTAGTTTATGTTACCTATGTCACAGGGTGGTTATGAAGAGAAGACTGACTCTTAATTAAAGCACCATGTAAATGTGTTCTTGTCATTAGCTGGAGCTATTACCTGGATTTCTTTTTGCCCTCTCCTAATTTGTTGTTCAGCTGTGTCTGACTCTGTGACCCCATTCAGAGTGGTTTGCCATTTCTTTCTTCAGCTAATTTTACAGATGAGGAAACTGAGGCAAACAGGGTTAAATGACTTGCCCAGGGTCACACAGCCACTAAGAGTCTGAGGCCAGATTTGAACTCAGGAAGACGAGTCTTCCTGTCTCCAAGCCCAGGGCTCTATCTACTGTACCACAGGGCTGTCCACATAGTACTGCCCAATTCCAGAGGGTATTTTTCTGGCCATGTGGTAAGAACCTTAATCTCAGATTCGGTCTTCACAGAACCAGTGTTACCTGGAAGGAATCTTAGAGACCCAGTCCAGATCCCACATTTTATACAGGAGAAAACCAAGGGCTGGAGAAGTTAAGCACTGCCCAAGGTCAGAGAGTAGATCAGGCAGGATTTGGATTGAAGCTTCCTGGCTCCAAATCCAGCTCTCTCCTCCTGTGTCAATCACTTCAGTTCTTTGAGACTTAGTTTCTCCATCAGTAAAACTGGGGTAACAGTACTTGCAGTCTCCACCTTGCAGGGAAAGGCCCTAGTAAAACTTAAGATGTGATTTCAGAGTGCTTATGCTCAGAAAGGCCCTCGAGGCCCTTGCCAGGCTTTGCTGGGCTCCCCAGCTTCATGAACTAACAAAGGAGGGTTTTGTTTCACTTGGTGATGCAATAAGAACCTTGATCTCACACACTGCATTCTCAGGAGCACAGAATGTTCTGCCTAGAGAGGATCTTGGACATCTCATCTAAGCCCTTGGCTTTCAGACCCCAGAGGCTGTGCCCATGGGGCTGCCCGGCAGGTGGCAGGGCTTGGGTGGGCATCAGGGCCTGGCTGGCCCTCCAGGCCCAGGCTCCTCCGCATGGCAGGTCCCTGCCTTCCCTGCCGCCTGCCCTTCTCCCCTATCCTCTGCCCTGCATTAGGGTGGCCCCTCGCTTTAACACATCTTGAATTTGTTGGGACCTTTTCTACCTCCTCCAGTCTTTGCTGTCTCTTCAGAAGCTCCTGTTCAAATGGCGACTTGAGTTTCTTGGCCTCTTCTTCCTCTTTCTTCAGCTTAAGCAGCTGATTGCGCCTCCGGTGCTCCAGGACCCGCTGCAGCTCTGGCTTGCTGTCCACTCCCAGGCCTCTGCAAGTGTCAGGGTGGGGGCAGGGGTGAGGCAGGGGAGGGAGGGAACAAGGAAAGAGTCTCAGTGGAAAAAACATCTGGTTTGGGTTCCCATCCCACCTCCTCAGCTCACGATTTCCTATTGCTCCTTGTGAAAATGAGACCTTGGATTCTGCACATAGAAATGAAGGGGCTGCCTGATATTTTGGCTTCTGGCTCCCTATCACCATGGGATCTTGGGGAGTCTGCAAAGCTCAGTTTGCCTGTCAATAAAATGGGGGCATGAAGGGGATTTACTGCAGGTTGCCACCTGTTTGGGAGGGTTACTCCAAAAATAAAGATGTACTTTTGGGGTTGCTGTTGTTCAGTCTTCTTACTTGAAAAGGATCAATGACATCATGAGGGTGATATCTCCACTTGCTCATGGATTGGTTATAAGAATGGGTGTAATGAACAGAAAGTGAGTGAGGCTGTTGGCCTCCTTGCCCTCTCCTATCCTTGGTGACTTAGACCAGCAGGAAGGAAGATGCCTCCTGATCTTAGAGATGGAGATCGGAGCCCCTGTCCAGGCCTTGGCGCTTCCAGCTGCGGGACCCTGGCAGGTCACCACCTCTCACTGAGCCTTAGCTCACTCCTGCAAAATGTGAAGAATGCTATGCCTCGTGCTACTTACCTTGAAGGTGTCGGGAGGGAAGCTCTTTGCAAACCTTAGCATGGTAGAGAAATGTGAGCTCGGCTTAGTGTTGGCTCCAAAGCAAGTTACCCAAAATGCTCCCTGAGGGGTTGTGGGGAGTGTGTTTTCTATTGTAGAGATAAGTGTACAGTGAACAGAACAGTGAAAACCAGAACTATGGTGATAGTTATTACCTCAGATAGGAGAAGGATCAGGGTCTAAGGCAGGGTCTATGGCTCAGTGGATAAATGGCAGGCAGCTGACTGCTTGAAGTTCAGAGATTTGGAGTGACTTGTCCAGTCACACAACTGCTAGGCCAGAGGTGGGGTCTGACTGTAAGCCCAGAGCTCTAACCATTACCCTATCCTGCCTCTCTGATGGTATTATTTTTTGGTCTTGTTTTGTGATTTCATAGGTGTAAGAACCCTTCTACCAATGCAGAATAGCAAAATATTTCGCAATTTATTGTCTTGGAGAATTTCTCAGGGGCAGTAAGAGATTAAGTGGCTTCAGGGTCACACAGCTAGTATGTATCAGAGGCTGGTGGTCAGGATTTGGATAGATGTCTTCCTAACCCCAAGGCCACATCTTTGATGGCCTTTACTAGGGCAACAACTAGAACGCCAAAACGTTGGTAGTTGCTGCTGCTGTGGCCAGTGACCACAACAGGAAGAAAAGTAGCCTTATTACTCAGGCTTAAAAAATTGACTTCATGAGGACAAGATGGAAATTAATCTGAAAAAAATCTTGAAGTCTTAGTGGACCGCAAGCTCCAAATGAGCCAGTTATGTGATGCAGGAGCCTCTTAGAAGAGCTCTTTCAGTATGGGGCTACATTACGGGAAACCTTGTTCTCAGAAGTCAAGAGGATGCAGTCCCTGGTCAGACCACATCTGCTCAGTTCTGGGCACCCCAGTTTAGCTGGAAAGCACTCAGAGGAGGGCAGCCAGGATGCTGGGTGACCATCACATCGTACCACACCAGGATCATTTGAAGGAGCTGGAGAGGTTTAGCCTGGTGAAGGGAAGACTCAGGACAAGATGCCTGGGTTCTAGTATTCAAAGGGAAGAAGGATCGGATGTATTTGACTCAGCCCCAGAGGGTAGAACAAAGGGGATGAGGAAGGCAAGATGGAAAATTGAGGTTTGAGGTCAGGAAAGAGAGAGAAGAAAAATCTGTGATTCTGTGACTGTGAATGGAGGAGTCTGAAGGCCAAAAGGGTGGGGAGCCCGAACTCCTGGGGACATTCGGGATCCTGAGGAATTGTGGCCCCTCCTGACCAGTAGAGGGAATAACTGACTGTTACCAGTCAGAGGATTCCAGTGGCAGAAGGGAGCTCCATGAGAGGTCCAGAAAGAGAGCGCCTGGCACATAGTAGGCACTTAACAAATATTCATTGATTGATTGATCTCCTCCTCCCCCTTTTGAGGACCCCCAGGGATGGAGAACTCACTACCCAGCATTCTCCTTTTAGAAGGTGCTCACTGTCAGGAAGGTCTTCCTTCTATATCAAGCTGACATGCACTTCCCTCAGCCTCCAGAACTCCTTGTTCTGCCCAAGCAGAACGAGTTATCTTTGTGTGACTTAGAAAAGCCACAGAGGGTGAGGCAGAAGGCAACTGAAAGCCTTCTTCGTTGCACAATTTGGGGACATTCTGGGCTCATAACCTCAGCTGGCTTATGGCAAACTCCCTGAATTCTGGATGAAAGAAAGCCAGAGTTGATTTTTTTAATAGGGCACAGAGACTTCAGGCAGAGCTTTTCTGTTTTCCTGGAAATTGGGTGCCTTTCTGTCTCTCTCTGTGTCTCTGTCTTCATCTCTTTGTCTCTGTCTCTGTCTCTCTGTCTCTGTCTCTCTCTCTCTGATGGGGGAAAATTGGCCAAGAACCACTATCTGGGGGATTTCATTAGTTCTATACTTCTGACTCATTGAAATAGGTAAAATTAAGGTACAATGAGGCACAAAGTTCTTAGCATGATCAATTTATTAGCAATGCATAACCATACCCATGGGTAGGACCTCAGCTTCCTCAAATAAGCTAAGACCCTGAATGAGGGGGTCTGGCTTGCTGTTATAGTTTTTTGGGGACAGAACCAAGAACAGGGCTTTGTGGGCAGGGAACAAATTATGATTGGTTAAAAGAACTTGAAATCCTGAATGATGAAATCAATATGATTGGTTAGAGAACTGAGGCTTGGGGGACAATATGATTGTTGTAAACTGGGGATGTGGGGCTAGCAACAACCCCGCTCCTTCCCTTCTCTGACCCAGAAGTGTTCACTGTTTGAGTCCACCCGCGAGGCCAGAGAGCATGGACCAGATGTCTTTGGCTAGCAAACCAGACATCCATGAAGGGTAGTTTGGCGATGCGAAGATACTAGATCAGACTCCCTGCTGTCTTATCTGCATTCCTCAAGGATAGCAGATTTCCTCGAGGCAAGAATAGAGCAGTGATTACCAGGAGAACTGGATTTCTAAACTTAACTTATTACAGGCCATTTGAGTTTCTGAACTAAGGTCAAAAACAAAGAACCATGACTTAGGTAGTTACAGGACAAGAATCAATTAATTGTAAGTACGATGAATAAATAAAATGATAATAAATAAATAATAAGTGGTATTATTACTTGAACTGTAATAGTCCTCAAGAAAGAAAAGGCGCTGGCATTCCCTCCCTTACGCATAGCCTTTACTTAGGGTTTTTGGTCTGGATCTGGAGTTTCACTGGCACGGGGGACTTGGTATGGAGACTATTTTGTGAACTTACTAATGTGCCTTGCCCAGAGTCACCCGCAAGAGACAGTTAGTCTTAGAGAGTAGTCTGGAGACGCTGAGAGGTTAAATGTTTTGCCCACAGTCACAGAGTTAGTATGTGACAGCAGTGGGATTTGAACCCACTTGGGCTCCAAGTCCAGCGGTGCCCTGCCTCTTTTACCCATTTTCTCCTAGTTTTGCCTCTGGGAGCAGACAGAGCCAATCTAATCCTTCTTCTAGGGAAAAGCCCTTCAAGTCACAATGATCATATTCTTTTCTAGTGAAACTACTATCACTCTCATTTTACAGATAAAGAAACTGAAGCTGATGCCAACCAACAGGGCAGATGGCTTGCATCTGCCACCCCCACCCCCAGTAGCCAATTATAGACTTGTCCCCAACATGGCTAAATGACCTCCTTCATCCATTACTGACTAACACTCTTATCCCCTCCTGACACTGGCCTTCCTTGGCGCACTGCTGTTGCACCCTCACAGTGGGCAACCCAACCTTGATCCAGGTCTGTCAGTGGCTGGTGAGAGAGCCACTGCTCCTACTTTTCATTTTTCACTGGAAACAGCACGAGTACATTGTGGATGGGATCCATTGCCCATCTCATCACTTTGTCTCTCCCTCCTCTACCAAACTTCCCTCTTTCCTTCAAGGGCACCAACATTCCTCCAGGCTCCCAGGTTCATTTCTCTGATTACACTTGACTCCCCTCTCAACTGAGAGCTGCTCCTTCTTCAAGGATCTCTTAATTGCCAAATATAATGGCCTTTTCTCAGTTCTCATCCTTCCAGATGGCTTTGCAGCCTTTGAACTGTGGACCACCCTCTTCTCATCTCTGGGTTGCTGAAAATGTTATGTGTCACTTGTAAAAATTCTCACACTTATATAATTAAAATTTAAAAACAGAATTTTGAGATGTGTTTAAAAATCTTCCAGCATTTCAATGGGTTTAAACCTATTTGTTAAAAATATAAAATTGCAACACCTTCTGACTGATTTGTGAGAACTGATTGACATCAGGGAAGATGGAAATTTACCAGCTGGATTCCATCAAAAGCCTTTGCGTGATTGGCAGATGGCACTGAAAAATTAAGATCATGTTTTAGTGTAGCTGGTGATGTCTTTCTTCTGTGGGGACCTTCAGAGCCTTAGGTGGCATTTTTAAAAAAGCTATGATAGCTGTTGAAACCACGTACTGAAACAAAGGATGTAGGACTACAGCTTTGAATCCCTATATCATTGTTGTTGTCGTTGAGTCTTTTTCAGTCATGTGCGACTTTTCCTGACCCCATTTAGAGTTTTCTTGGCAAAGATACTAGAGTGGTTTGCCACTTCCTTCTCTAGCTCATTTTACAGATGAGGAAACTGAGGCAAACAGGGATTAAGTGATTTGCCCAGGGTCACACAGCTAGTAAGTGTCTGAGGCTGGAAACTGATGTATCACAAAGAATTTAATGGAGATTTCAAAAAATAGTGAAGCATATTCCATCCCATTGCTTTCATGAAAATATTATTAATAGTAATTTTAGTCAGAGCAAAAAGGTTTTTTATGCCCCTACTAAGTAAAAAACATTTCCAAAATATTTCATCTTTATTTCCCCCTTTTTAATTTCAATTTTTGTGTAAGATTTATAATGAACACTGTTAGTAATTGTAATATAATTATAATTGTATTATGTTGTATATTTTAATTAACTATAATAATTGAGTAATTATAAGTATATAATACATACATAATTTATAAATAGGTGAATGTAAGACTATTGGATCCATGTGTAACTGAAAGGGGTACATAATTAAAAAAACCTGGAGACCATTGAGATAATTTGTATATGTCAGAGGTGAAACTTCAACCCTCTAAATCAAGATTTTTTTGGTACCCAGTTTCCATGACAACCCAGAGTCTGCAGCTGAGGATGCTCAGGGTATCCCTTGGTCTAAGCAATGGGGTGGAGATTCCATGCCCACCCCTCACCTTCTGTGGTTCATGAGGAGCTCCCTGTGTAGCTCCTGGTGGCTTCTGGAAGCTTTTACAGGATTTATCAGCTTCTTGGGTTTGATAAGTTCTGTGTTCCAATCTTTGTAGTCTGGATGGGCCATGACTCCCCCAGCTCTCTCTGTTCTATCCCTCTGCATTTCAGAGTACAACGAAGCTGTGAAGAGAGGGGCAAGGAGGGTGCACACATAAGAAACAGGGTGCTTCCTCAGGGAAGATGACAAGGCCCAAACTTACCTGCAATGGCATCCCCCACTCAGTTTTAGAGCTGAAATCGACTCCTCTCCTCATTCTGCAGACAGGGAGACTGAGGCCCAGAGAGGTCAGGCCACTAGCCCATGGTCACACAGGACTGGGGGTGGAGCCAGGATTCTAGACCTTGTCACCTGGCTCCAGATGCAGGGCTCCCTCTGATGGAAGTCTTGTCTTGAGTGCTTCAGAGTTTATACTTAGGACTTCATCGGTCCTGGGGCTCCCACTGAGGAATTCTTTCTACCAATGCAGAGCCTGCTGGGCAGGTTATAGTCTTGGGAGCTATTGTGGTCAGTGAGAGGTTACATTTAACCTTGCTCAGGGGCAGACAGTCAGTGCATATGTCAGAGGCAGGACCTGAATCTAGCTCTTCCCGACTGAGATCAGCTCTCTTCCACCAAGCCCACTGCCTCTCACCCCACAGCTGACAGGCTCATTCAGGTTAAGTGACTTGCCTAGGGTCACACAATCTATCCACAAGCATATATTAGACACCTGCTGTGTGCCTCTATGCTAGGCGCTAGGAATACAAAGGCAGAAATGAAACCATCCCTGCCCTTGAGGATATTACATTCTGTAGGAAGAAAACTACCTGTAAATCTGCAAGTGTCACTAGTGGAACTTGAACTCAGGATTTCTGCCTCTAATTAAAGGAAAGGAAACAAGCATTTATTAAGTGCCTACTATGTGCCACACGCTTTACAAATATTATCTCCTTTGATCCTCAGAACAAACCAGAGAATGCTATTATTATTCCCAATTTACAGATGAGGAAACTGAGGCAAACAGGGTGAAGTGACTTGCCCAGGGTCACACAACCAGTAAGTGTCTGGGGCTAGATCTGAACTCAGGTCTTCCTGATTCCAAGCCAAGTGCTCTATCCAGTGTGCCACCTAGCCACCCCTAGCAGTAGGAAATCGCTTCTTAACTGGCCAGCTATAGCACACAACACCCCAAAACCACAAGGGAGAAGTCCATAACCATCCCCAGTCCTACCCTCATCCTGTTTCATGCTGCAATACCTTCACTTGCTCTTTGTGGAGCAGGTGTGGATATTTTATCTTGGGTGTTTGTAGATTAAACGCCTTTTGGAGAAGTTTAATCCTGGAGAAAAGAGGGAGTGAGGGTCATTGGGATATGCAATACATTTATATATATGTACACAGTGTACCCAGAACACTTTAATAGGAATAAATGTAAAATCTTACACTGGAGTTTAGAAATGAGCTTCCTCAGCCCAAGACAGGGGAGGCCCCTAGCTAGTGGGCAATTATTCTGGAAAACATCTTGGTGTGTAAGTGGACCTCAAACTTCAATACGAGCCTTTAGCATATTATAGCAACAAAAAGCTAATGTACTCTTGGGCTGGCTTAAGAGGAATAAGAAGGAATAGTGGATCTAGGACAGGGAAGGGGATAGTAACATGTCCCTGTCCAGGTGAGACCACAATGGGAATGCGCAGCTAGTTCTGGGGCTTAGCAATGGAAAGGACCTCCACTTCTCCCGAGGCAGGTGCAGTGTCTGCCTTCAGGTCGTGGGAAAAGGAAATAACAGAGTAAGAATTTGAACCAAGATCTGTTGACTCTAAACCCAGAGCTCTTTCTCCGATACGACTTATTTTTTTCCTACTAGGCTCCGCACCTCATCGCTGGCCCTGCCAATGGGGCTTGAGATAGGCCCGAAAGTGTCTGAGCCCAGTGTCCAGTTCAGATTCTTCATTGCAAGTGAGGGAGGAAGGTGAGGAGGAGAATCGAGTCTTCTGTAAAGCTGTTTGAAAAGAAGAAGAGTAATTCAAGACAAACGACAAGTGTGGCTTCCAGGTTTCCTGGCCTCCTGATATCCAAACGTCTCCAAATGAAAAAGTTCCTATTTGTCTTCTGCTGAACGCCCATGCAGAATCAATCTGCTCAACACTATAGCTTAGGGATAAAGGCACCATGTGCGATCTGTAGAAAGCAAGAAGACTGAGACCCTTCTCACTCTGAGGCATATCACCCAAGGACGTCAAGACAGAGAGGCCCCACACCTAGAAACAGATTCATTGCAGCCCTTTTTGTGGTAGCAATGAATTGTAAACAAATAATGCCCATTGGTTGGCGAATGGATGGCTCATGAAGGTTATAGAATATCATTGAACTATATGAAATGCTGGAGAAGAAGAACTCAGACAATCATGGGAAGACATCCATTTTTTTTTCTTGGCCAAAGAAAACAAAATTTCACATTGGTCATGTCCAAAGAATATACGTCTCTTTCTACGTTTTAAGTCCGTGGCTTTTCTGGAAAGAGGTGGGTTAGTGAACTTAATCTTAGTCCTCCAGAATCATGGTCGGTGATTGTGTTGATTGAGATTCTTTGTCTTTATGGTTATTGTACAAATTGTTCTTCCAGTTTGTTGTTGTCTTGATCAGAGTGGGGAAGTTGTGGATGAACTGATGCAAAGTGAAATCAGCAGAACCAGGAAATGGATATACACAAAAGACCACAAGAGATACATGTGGAAAGAAAAGTATTCTTGGGAAATATATAAGGAAATATACTTCCCTCCCCTTGTTAGAGAGGTGGCAGCCTACAGCAGCATAATGTCGCATACATTTGTCAGAGTGGTTTCTGGATTGGTTGGTTCAATTCAATTCAACGCACATTTATTAAATGCCTGCTGTGCCCTGGGGCCCTGCTGGGTGCTGGGGATGCAATTGCAAAAACACCAGGAGCTTATATTGTACTTGATGAGAAGCAGAGCGGGAAGGAGCAGAACAGTATTTACACAGATAAGCAAGTACAAAATAAATGTAAGATAAATGCAAATTACTTCTGTGTGGGGGGGTGGTGGGGCGGGGGATGGGTGGGTAACTATACTTAGGCTTAGCCCTGAAGGAAGCTCAAGGTTTCAAGGGAAAGCATTCCAGGCTTGGAGTACAGCCAGGGAAAATGCCTGGAGTCAGGAGATGGAGAATCCTGTTTGAGGAGCATCAAAGAGGCCGGTGTCATTGGGGGGATGAGGAGTTCTGTGATGTCAGCAGAACCTGAAGGAGGTGGGGAGCCCATCAGCGTTAGTCGTGTTCTACATAATCGTCAGAGTGATTTCTCTGGGTTGAAGCGTGTCCAGTGTGATATATGACGGTGTGATAACAGCGACGACAATAACTCTTATATGATACCTACTGTGTGCTGGCCTCACAACAACCCTGGGGGGTGGGTGCTGTTATTATCCCCATTTTACAGATGAGGAAACTGAGGCAAACGGAGGTTAAGGGGCTTGCCCAGGGGCACGCGGCCAGGATGTCTCTGAGGCAGGATTCCCCGCCGGCCGGAGATCTATCGCACCACGTCAACGCTCACTATTTAAATGCCGCTTGTTAGAGCAGGTTTCCCTCTTTCTCCGCCTCCCATTCCCCTGGGAAGTTTATCCATTTAACCCAAAGACAAACTTTTCCTGAACAAGACAAATTGTCTTGGGGTCTGACACAGCTGGAGAGAAAAGAGGCGGGGCTTCCTCGGATACTGGCCGAGAAGTTTTGTGGATACTTTTTGTTTTCACGTGGCCGTTGATTCTGATACTTTGTTTCGGCTTGCCCTCTGGACCCAGGCAGGACTTCGGACAGCGAATAAATAAAGTTCCTCTCTGTCAGGTGCCATAGCAGACCATGCCTATGAGGGTGTGTGTCATCCAACCCCAACGATGGCTTATGAAGAGGAATCACAGACATCCCCAAGGGCGTGGGGGCTCCTTGGGAAGGGTGTGGGCCCATCCTTGGTGAGAGCGGGTAGTGCCAGGGACCTGGGGCCTGTGCTGTGCCCACGAGGTGGTCAAAGAACCGGAGAAGGATAGATTCCCCTCTAGAATTTACAGAAAGGCATCACACAGGTGAACACAACAAGGATGATTGGAGGCTACTCTGGAGGGGAACCAAGTATGAAACCTTGGACTGGGCAAAAGGCCTGAGTTCACCTTTAATTTTTTCTCCCTCAAAGCAAAAATATATATTAAATATGTTGTTATGTTTTATTTTCATGTTACCTGCATTTATTTTCCCCCACTTCCTTACCCAGCAAGCCATTTCTTATAACAAAGAATAAAAAAGGGAACAGGAAAAAAAAGAAACACTTCAGCAATTCAATTTGTACTTCAGCTTGGCCTGACAGTCTATGCACATCCCGCACCCATCTCCCTCCTCTCCATTAACATGTCAGCCACCCTGGTTCAGGCTCTGGGCATCATCTCTAGGCCTAGCCTCCTGATTGGTCTCCCCATCATCTCTTCTGTCTCCAGTCCATCATCCATCCACCTGTTAAGTAAGCACATCACTGACTTGCTTAAGAAGCATCAGTGGTTTCCAGTTTCCTTTAATTACTCTCCTATCCTCTAGAATAAAATACAAACTCCTCTGTTTGGCATTTAAAACCCTTCATGATATCTTTCCAACCTGCCTTTGTGGATTTCACCATACAGCGCTTCCTCTCAGTGCTTTTACCTGGCCACTGTCCCCCATGGGGCAGGAGGGATGTACTTTCTCCTCTCCTCCCCCTTCCAGGCTCATCTCCCAGGCCACTTCCTACAAGTCTTTCCTGATAGCCCCCGTGATTAGGATTCCAGCCTCCCCTAAATTCTGAGGTACGTATTTGGCATTTATCAGTGTACTGAGGGGTTATATATCCTCTCATTAGAGGGTAAGCTCCTCGAAGGCTGAGATTGTTTTGTTTTTTAATCCCTGAATCCTCCATGCTTAGTACAGCTCCTGGTGCTTAAGGGATCTTAAATTAATATCTTTTATATCACCTCTGTTTCCCAGAGCATTTTCCTCACTTCCCCCTTCCAGAGAGCCATTGCTTGGTTTCTAACAAAGAATAAAAAAGGGGAGGAAAAAACCCACACCAGCACGACTAACCACCATACTGAAAAAGTTTGACATTATTCCATGCTGGTTTTCCTTGCACCATAGTCTCCCACCTTGGATCTCTTTGGTTTGTGTCTGTTGTCTCCCTCCTCTGAACATAATCTCCTTGAGGGCAGGGACTGTTTGCCTTTTGTATTTGTCTCCCCAGGACTTGACACAGTGCTTGGCACACAGTAGTTTCTTAATAAATGCTTCTTAAGTGTTGTTTCCCTCTTTTATCTTTGTCTCCCCAGTGCCTAGCCCAGCTCTTGACACAAAGTAAGCACTTAATTAATGTTCGATGAATAAGTAGATGAATGACTGGATAATTTATGATTTGGGGTTTTTTTGGCAGGTACTGGAGTGGTTTGCCATTTCCTTCTCCAGCTCATTTTACAAATGAGGAAACAGGTTGTTAAGTGACTTGCCCAGGCTCACACAGCTAGGAAGTGTCTGAGGCTAGATTTGAACTCAGGAAGATGAGTCTTCCTGCTTCTAAGCCCAGTGTTCTGTGCACTATGGTGCCCCCTAGCTGCAGTTATATTGTCATGAAAATAAAATATGAAAAATACAAAGAAATAGAGCTCTGGACTCAAGCCAGGAAGACCTGTGTTCAAATCCCACCTCTTCAGACCCTTACTAGCCATGTGACCTTGGGCAAGTGTTAACTTCTCTGGGCCTCAGTTTCCTCATCTGCAAAATGGTGGTCTTTTTAGCTATAGATATATGGTCCTATGTCCTTTCCAAAGCAAGATCACTAAAGACATATAGACACACACACACACACACACACACACACACACACTCACTCACTACCACTTCTGACGGTACATGTCTTCCACTTTCAATGCCTGGTGCTTTCAGTGGCATGGGCCCTTATGATCAAAGCACTTTTCTGAGTAGTGGAAAGTCTGGGAGAGTGGTGATTGTTGACAGATTCATGACCCTAGGGCCACACTGGCTCTGATGACTCACCTAGGCTGGTTTTTGGATGAAATATGCAATTTATTACTTGAAACCTGAATGGGATGGATAATTGTGAAGACTTCACAGGGTATGTCTAATGGAGAGGTTTTGGAATTTGGACTTGTAATTTTGGAAGGCATGCCCTTCCCCCTCTCTCTCTCAGATGTTAGAAGATAATGAACTTCCTGTGAGCTATTTGTTCTCTGTTCCAGGAAGGGTCTCTCCTTCCCCCACCCCATTTCTTCTCCTAGACTTTCAGATGCCACCCTGGCAGTTCAGTTCTGATAGGGAAAAACCTGAATGAACCGGATCAATCTTGGTCCTCTGGGAAGTTTTCGCGCCTAGACTGTAAGCCCACCTCCCAGCCAATGGTGAGAAGGGATAGAGGTGGGTAGGAATCTTTTCATTAAGACTATAAATTAAGGCAGATTCCCTTTTACCTCACCTCCTCCATTATGGAGGTGTGCCCAAATCTTGCAAGGTTTGTAGAATAAATTTACTTTGTTTCTCTTAAGGATGTCTCTCCTATTATTTAAAAATTCTGTCCCATACAAACCCAACAGGGACAGCATCATACATTGAAAAGAGCCTTGAATTTGCAAAGTCAAGAGACCTGGGTTCAAATCCCACCCCTGATACTTACACCCTATGAGATCTTGGGCAAATCACTGAATCTCATGAGCTTTACTTTCTTCATCTGTAGAATGAGGGGGCTGAACTGTACAACCTCTGGGGTCTCTTCCAGCTCTAAATAAAAACCATCATCCTATAGTGCCCCCTCCTGGGCTATTTCCCCAACTCCCATTTGTGTCCCAGACAGTGGCTGACCACTACTTCTCCCCTCAGGTTCTAGGGGTAACCCTGAGGGGCTGGGTTGTTTACAGTACTCCTACTCATGAACCCCCATTCAATCAGTCAGCCAATAAACTCAATTATACTGTGCTAAGGACTCAGGATACAAAGAAAGGCAAAAGATGGTCCCTGCCCTCAAGGAAGGAGCTCACAGTCTAATGGGGGATTATGGAATGGCCTTGGGGTCCTTCCAGCTCCAGACCTATGGTCCTGATTCTTGTTCAGAGATGGCTTCTGGGGTTCCTTCTCCCACCTCTGGCATTCTTTGACTGAGGTTCCAGGAGTGTGGAACCATTTCTAGCTGCTGGGATAGGGGGAAAGTTTATAAAAAAAGCAGAGAAGCACTCTCAGACCCAGTGCTCTGCTCCTGGGGAGCAGGGTGGCAATACCACCTATAGAACAGATCCTAAGGCAGGGAACATGCAGGCTCCAGGCTGACCACCACCTTTCATCAACTCAGTGCCAACCATCTTTGTCAACTTGTAAGCAAGATACAAAGATCTATATAGCCTGGGACACTACCAGACTATTGGCTCCCCCTCTCCCCTCTTCCCTCTGGGAGGCCTTTGAAGTTCTCA
Source organism: Trichosurus vulpecula (assembly GCF_011100635.1). Classification (NCBI taxonomy): domain Eukaryota; kingdom Metazoa; phylum Chordata; class Mammalia; order Diprotodontia; family Phalangeridae; genus Trichosurus; species Trichosurus vulpecula. The sequence goes on along the minus strand of NC_050581.1, from coordinate 185,301,089 downwards.
GGTTGGAAATGGGTGACCATAGCTATAAGTCTGAAGCTCGTCTAAGCTAACAAGAGCTGGGTGGCAGCGTCCAGTCCCAGGTAGGGGAGAGGGGCTGGTCAGGAGGTTAAAGAACTGAAGTCAGGGTTGTGTGAGGAAGGCAGTTATCACTTATTTGACCATGATGATGTGAAGGACAGAAACTCACTCAACATCTGGCACCAGGGTGGGGAAGATTGGTCCAATAGAATAAGGGCCCCGTTCATCTCTCAGGGTTCTGAGGGAAATTTGGAGGGACATTTCGTCCCATTCTGCTTCAGTTCTCCTCATGTCATCACAGTTGGATGGAGTCCCAGGACTGGCTGAGTTCAAATGTGGCCTCACACATTTACTACCTTGGACAAGTCACTTGCCACCTGTTTGCCTCAGTTTCCTCAAATGTAAAATGGAGATAATAACCTCCCAGGGTTGTTGTGAGGATCATGTGAGATAATGTTTGTAAAGTACTTAGCACAGTGCCTAGCACATAGTCAGTGCTTAATAAATGCTTGTTGACTGACTTACTGATCTAATCTAAAACCTTCACCTTACAGAGAAGGAAATTGAAGCTTAGGCACGTGGAGGGATTTGCCCAAGATCGCAGGTTGCCTAAGAGACAGGGTTTGAACTCAAGGCTTTTCTTTTAACAAGACCACGCTCACATCCAGCAAATGCATAATCACTTAGCCTTTGCTTGGAGAACCCCGGTGAGGGGAAAGGCCATTAATAATAACCGTCATTTATACAGCGCTTTAAAGTTTGCAAAGTGCTTTCCATCCGTTATCTCTTTCGATGCACAACAATAACTATTTGAAGGAGGAGTTACTGCGAGAGGCTCAACCAAGGTCGCACAGCTAACGAACGCCAGAAGTGGCATTTGAACCCAAGTCTTCTTGACTCCAGGTCTAGCATGGTATCCGTCGCACCATTCTGGCTTCCTATAGTTTAGTGACCTTGGGAAAGTCATTACTACTTTCTGTGCCTCAGTTTTATCATCTACAAAATGGGACAGTTCAACTAGATGACTTCGATGGTCCCTTTGAGCTCTACATCTACGATGCCATGATCCTGCCTCCCAAGGCAATCTCTTATTCTTATGTAAACTCTGATTGCACCTTCCACCCCTAGCTTCCAGCTCTGTCCTCTGGAGCCAAGCAGAGCAAGCGCTCTCCCTCTTCCCCAGCCAACTCTTTTCTCACCACTGGCTCACAGTGCAGCCCTTTATAACCCAAGTTAGAAGAGTGTACACAGGTCACCTCCCCAGCAGTTAGGAAGCTCTGAAAGCCAGGATTCTCATCCTCCCCTCTAGCTCCCCACCTTCTTACATGTGACCCAAAGGTGATTTGCCAACTCTTTCTAATTTGAGTTTTCTTTTTCCTTCCTTACTTAGAGGATTTCCCAGAGTGGCCACCAGATGGCGAAGTAGCAACACAACCTTGACATATGTCCCTGACATTTGGAGGGACTATGGATGGTGTAGGCAGGGAGCAAAGAGCATTCATTTCATGTAAAAATAAATGGATTTGTTCTGTGTCCCAGGGAGAGGAGAAGGGATTACCAAGGGCTGAGGCAGATTACAGAGGATATTTCGCATGGTTTCATTGCCCTCTGCTGGGTCAGCAAAAGCTTGTCAACTTGCGATGGAGCCCAGCCTTGCTAATATCCTAAGAGAAGAGTTCGTAGGCTAATAGATAAAGAGAGGGCATGGACATTAGAGGCCACTGAGTTCAAATTCCTCATTTTAAAGTGGAGGAAACAGAGACACAGAGAGTTAAGCTACATGTCCAGGGTCACAAGGCTAGTAAGTATCTGTGGTAGAATTTGACTTCAGGTCTTCCTGACTACAAATCCAGCACATTAGGCTCTGTCCAAGAGAAAGAGTCCTCCTCAGCTAGACAGGACTGCACAGAGACCAGCTGGGATAGACTTGTCCTGTTCTAGCCTAAAAGGTTCCCCTTCAGGTTGGGTGATCTTGCCAAAGCGTTCTGGGCAGGTTCCCAAGGATGCCAGGACAGGAGCCAGTCTCTGCTGCCCCTGCCTTCCAAGAAAAGGAATTGTCCAGGAGGCAGAAATGCTGGCTTGGCCTCTGGGGTGGCAGCACTCTGCAGCTAAGGAATTTTGATCTGCAAGAGAAACAGCTGAGTGTGGTGTACCAGAAGTCTGGAGCTTCTGGTCTCAGCTCAGCCTTTAACTTGTCATGTGACTTTAGAGAAACACTTAACCTTTCTTGGCCTCAGTTTCTTCACCTGTCAAACGAGGCTGGATGATGTAGTAGATAGGGCACTGGCCCTAGAATGAGGAAGACTGAGTGTTTTCTAGACAATGATTACTGGCTTTTTAAATGAAACAAGGGAGTGGGACTGGGGAGAGATGTGCTAACAGCAGAAATGAGGCAAAGATCAGCTTCCTTCTGCCCTGTGTCCTTCCCATGTTCATTAAATAGGGTATCCCCTAGGAATGAAAACATCTAGATTTGGAAGCAACGGGGTTCGAATCCTAGCAAGACCAAGGTTGTCTGTATAACCTTGAGAAAGGTACTGAACCTTTCTGGGCCTCAATTTCCCCATCTGTAAAAGGAGAAAGCTAGACCTGATGCCCTGTGAGGCTCCTCCCAACTCCAAGTCCATGATCCTATTTTCTTATGACTAGCCGGGGGAAAAGTTCTTAGAAAAGCCAGTGACATATTTATAAACCCCCTCAGAGGGCCAAGGATGTAGGAATTTTGTGTTAAAGGGGCCCCAGGAATAGGGAAAGGGCATATTAAAAGGTAACCAAAGGTGGTATAATTTCTATCTAGAAGTGGAGAAGTACACCCTGAATGTTCCACAGTAATAACGTCTTGGCGACCTCCTCCTAGATCATCACTTTTCAAAGTCATTTGTGCTGGTTAAAAGGTTTTAATAACATCATAGAATCTCAGCATAGGAAGGGACCCCAGTGACCATCTAGCCAACCTTTGCCAGAAGAAGAATTATCCATAACATCTCCAGCCAGTAGCCAGCTTATCTAAGGTAAATCTGCCACCCTGCAATTTCTATTTAGGTCTGCTTCCTGGAGCTAGTGAGGAAAAGTGAAATCATCCAACCTGTTAGTCCTTCCTTCGAATTCTTAAAAACAGCTACCATACCCTTCCTAAATCTCTGCTTAAGGCTTAAGACCCACAGTTCCTCCATTTAATCTTTGTATGGTTGGGTTTCCAGGCCTTTCACCATCTTGGTCACCTTCTGGACATTCTCAGTTTATCAGGTAATCCCCTTACTAAACTATAGTGCTCTGAACTGAACTCAATACTCTAGCTGGGGTCTGACCATGGCAAGGGGCAGTGGGATTGTCAGCTTTCTTGTCTTGGACATCATACTTCTCTTAATTCACCCTTGGAAAACATTGCCTTTTTTGGTTACCATTTCACATGGTTGACTCATGTTGAACTTACAATCCAAAAAAAAGCCTGAATTTCTCTAAAAAAAGAACTATTTTCTATCTATTCCCTCTCCATCCTATATACATACACACATACATACATAAATACATTTATGCATACATACATACATACATACATACATACATACATACCCTGAGCCTAGTAACAGAAGCTCACTGAAGGGAGATGGGTGTTCTCTTACTACTCATTTTGGATTTCTGTATTCTACTAACCATTTAAATTAGGTCTTCCTAGACCAAAGAGCATTCTTTTAAAGAGAGAAACAGCCATGGAATAACAGCTGGTCAGTCCTGCCCTCTCACCAACCTGCACATCAGTCCTGCCCCTTCTATGATCTCCCTGTTATCCTACACAGAGCTAAGAAGTTCTCGTCATCACTGACATTTACAAGCTGTCTCAACTCACCGTGATGTTATTCATACAGACTGGGCCACTCTTTTGTATTAATCTGCTGTTCTTTACTCTTGCCTCTATCTTATAAACATGTCCTTTTAAAGTCCAGGCTGGAAATAGAGTGGCTGACCATGAGTTGAGGAAGGGCTGAAGAAACTGGGTACATGAGGGGAATGTAACATTGTTGGGTTTTCTGATGTTATAGGTCGAGCACTTGCCTTGGAGTCAAGAGGACCTCAGTTTAAATCTGGCCTCAGACACCTAGCCGTGTGCCTCTGGGCAAGTCACTTAATCCCAACTGCCTCCAAAAAAAGATGATACAGGCACAAGAAGCACCTTGGAGCCAAGTAGACCTGGGTTTGCTAGGGGCCTTATCATAAGCAACTCATCTACCCCTTCAGCTAAGTGAGCTAAGACTTCAGTTGCTTATCTGCCTGGGTGGAGGGAGTTTTCACCCTATACTGATGAGTGCTCTCTCTCTGTCTCTCTTTCTCTCTCTTTCTCCCCCCCCTCCCCCTCCTCTTCCCCCCCCCCTCTCTCTCATTCTCTCTCTCTCTCCCTCTCTCTCTCTCTCTCTCTTTCTCTCTCTCTCTTTCTCTCTCTCTCTTTCTCTTTCTCTCTCTCACACACACACACACACACACACATACACAGAGGCAGAGGCAAGAAAAAGAAAATGATGTATATGAGGAATTCAGAGAAACATGGGAAGATTTGTATGAGCTGATGCACAGAGAAATGCATCAGACCGGACCAGCATACGAAATGAAGCTAACAGCATAAGGGGAAAGATCCCCAAAAGAACGATGCCTGTGGAATAATGGTAATGACAGTCTTGGTTCCCGAGACGAAATGAAACAGATTTTCCCCTCATAAGCAGAAAGGCAGGGCAGTCTGGAGGGCCCCAAGCTGCACTTAATGTGTCAGACACTTTCACTGGATCAGTTGTTTGGGCTGTTTTAGAAGTCAGGATCCAGTTCTGGGGCAGGAGTTGGGGGGAGGGTGAGATCTGGAAAGGACAGTTGTAAAATAACCAAAAACATCAACAAAACTTTCAAAAAATGAAATTCTGAGTTTTTGGCAAACTCCTCATCTAACCGTGTAACCACAGCATTCTTTTGAGGCAGCTTCTTATTTTCCTCCTCACTGGAATAATCTTTGTATCTTATGAATTTCATTCTTGAGAGTTTTCCACCCGCCTCGGGCAGATTGTTTGCACAGAATTTTAGGTTACTAGATTCTCTTCTCTCTCCTGTTCTTTTCTCCCTTCTCATTCTCTCCCTCCCCTCCCCTCCCCTTCCCTCTCCTCCCTATTCCTCTGATCCTCTACTCTCCTTTCCTTTTCTCTTGCCTCCTCTTTTTTCTTTCCTCTTTCTTCTTTCTTATTTTTCCCTATCCTCCCCTCCCCTCCCCTCCTCTCCCTTCCCCTCTCCTCTCCTCTCCTCTCCCTCTCCTCTCCTCTCCTCTCTCCTCCTCTCCTCTCCTCTCTTCCCCTTCCCTCCCCTCCCCATTCCTCTGATTCTCTCCTCTCCTTTCCTTTTCTCTTTCCTCCTCTTTTTCCTTTCCTCTTTCTTCTTTCTTCTTTTTCCCTATCCTCCCCTCTCCTCTCCTCCCCTCTCCTCTCCTCTTCTCTTGTCTTCTCTCTTCTCCTCTTCCCTCCTCCTTTAACCATCCCCCTTACACACCCACACCCACACCCTCACATACTATGTTGGACTGAATACACACCTATCTATTGGTCAAAGGTCCCAGTCATCTTGTTTACTAGTGCTTTTTTTTCTTCAAACAACCCTGCTAAAATTCTAGGAGATGAAACTTGACAGTCTTAGAAGCAGCCTGGTCCTAGACTCAGGGTCAGGAAGACTTGGGTTCAAGTTCCATTTCATTCTCTTACTATCTGTGACTTAACCTCTCTGAGTCTCAGTTTCCTTGTCTGCAAAATAAGGAGGTTGGAGGAAACAGACTCTACGGTTCCTTCCAGCTCTAAATTTAGGACCTTACAAGTCAAGAGAAGAAAGCAGATTATTGATCTATGAGGGGGACATGAGGCAGAGGCACTGGGGCTCAGGCTGAACAAAATGGCGCTCGAAGTCAGAGAGGCCCCTTTAAGAGAAATACCTAAAGAAACAACATTAAGGAGGAGGCTACTAGCTTCTTTCTCCTTTCATAATTTTTTCTCCTTCTCCTCTTCTATCATTTTGATTAATACAGCTTGGTTCCTAGAGACCTTTTGCTGGGGTCTCCAGGATACCACGTCGTAGCCACTGCTGATTTTTGTTGTGTTTGTTTTGCTTGTAAACACAATGGTTTGGGCACAGGGTGAACAAACTGGAGCATCTATATGAAATGGAATAATTAATTATTATAATAATTATAATTAAGAGAAACATGAGAAGACCTAAAGGACGAAGAGAGAAGAAAGCAGAACCACCCAATGACTACAGAATGATAACACTAACATGGGTCAAACTCTGATGAACTGGAAGAACAACATTGGTCTTGGAGAACTTTGCACAAAACTCACGTTTCTCTTTGTTTGAGAGGTGGGGACTGGATGGATGCAGATTTGTGTACAGTGTCAGGTGCTGTAATGATGTCACTGAAATGTTTTTCATTGTGATAGAGAAGGGCTTAATGTGCATGATGAGATTTAAAGAGAAATCCTTGTGGTTTAAAAATAAAAAGGAAAAATTAAAATTAATAAAGAATGAAGGAAAGGATAGAAGCAAGGAAAAAGAAGAGAAAGGAAGGGAAAGGAATAGGAAGGAAAGAAGAATGAAAGAGGAAGGACAAATAAAAGAAGAAATGACAAATAAAAATTAACAAAAGAGGAAGAAGGGGAAGGAAGATGAAAGGAAAGAAGGAAGCTAGAAGAAAGGAAAGAAGGAAGGAGAAAAGAGGAATGGAGGAAGAAAGAAGGAATGAAAAGGAAAGAAGTTTTCAGAATTTTCTACCTGTCCTGGAGCTGTTCATCAGAGTCAATCCCTATGTCCCATGGCAGTGATAGAAATGACAGGAAATATCATAGAGCAGGGATTTCTGTCGTCTTCTGTTTGTATATTTAATGTGCAATTGCAAGGAGTTTAACTCACTGATCTTAACCACTATGTTGTTCTGGGCATGGGAAAATCATACGATTGACTGGATTCTGTAAACTAGCTTAGCCTAGCCAACATCTTAATGGAGGAACATACCAGCCCTAGAGCCCCTGTACCCAAAGATTCTTGCATCTTTAGCTTGGGAACACATGCACTGGGTACAATGTTAAATAATCAGATAACAGTGGCTTGAACCCCCAAGGTACCAAGGCATCTTCTTATCACAGTAGCCATGAGTTAAGAAGGAGGGAGAATCAGCTATAGCTATCCATTTTGCAAATGGAGAAATTGAGGCCCACTGAATGGAAGTAGTTTTCAGATCAGGCAACAGGATGACGGAAGCTTTGGCTAGGGGGCTAGGGTGATGCCTCTTCAGTTCATTTAATTGTTCATTTCTCCAGACTGTCCTAGATTCTGTTCTTCCCTCAGGAAGTGGGAATGTATAGCCAATTGATAAACTAGCTGATGTTGCTGGAGAGCAACATCACTGTTAGGGATATTGCTAGGGATAGAATGAGAGGATCATAGAGTTAGGTCTTGAAGGTCTCTTATAGAGATCATTTGATGCAATTCCCTCATTTTATTTTATTTTAACTTTTTTTGGAGGGGGGAAGGCAGGGCAATTGGGGTCAAGTGATTTGCCCAAGGTCACACAGCTAGTAAATGTGTCAAGTGTCTGAAGTCGGATTTGAACTCAAGTCCTCCTGACTCCAGGGCCAGTGCTTTACTCACTGCACCACCTAGCTGCCCCCAATTCCCTCGTTTTATAATCAGGGGTACTGAGGCACAAGGGGGTTAGAGCCTTGCCCAAGGCCATATAGGTAGTATGAGAGCCAAGATCAAGCCCAGGCCCACAAGATTGACCATGCCTGGCTTTCCTCCCACCACAGATTCTAAGGTGGAGTTATCACCTCCATGCAAGGGTCTATAGTGTCTGCTCTTCTTGGGGCCTAAGTCTTTCTATAACCCTAAGGTTTTTCTCACATTTCTTTCTTGTACCCATTTCCAAGGAGCTGCCATGAGTATGTAAGCAGTCTATCTCCAGCCAATAGACACCAGCCAAGTCTCCATGACAACTCAAACTTCCACCCTAGGTCTTATACTTGGTCTAAAATTTCAAAAGCTCCCTTTTAGTCCCTCAAATGCCTTTCTACAAAACCATCACCACAAACAAAAACAACCCAGGGCCCTCTGAAACTGCTCTTGGCTGGAAGAATGGAAGGGGGCTGGGGCATGTTGGTATAATAATAGCTTGTCATGGGATACAGTACAGAGGAGGGGGCAAGGCTGCTAAGAAAAGGAGCTTAAACCTTTATTAACAAGCTTGGACCATAAAGAATTTACCCACTGGAGAGCTGGGAAAGGCAAGAGGCTCATTGAGAGAGAAAGAGAAAGTGTGTGTGTAAGAGAGAGGAGAGGAATTAAGATTCTTGCTTCTGAAAACCACCTTCCACTCAGTTGCCATTAGGGATGGTTGGTTTGGCCCTTTATCCGAAGGACGGGCCCCTTTTGGTTTTTCTCTCATGTGTTTCATTCTGTCCTAGCTTTGCTCTTCTGGGGTGGCAGGAAGACAAAAAGATGGAAAATGAATCAGCTTCTGAGAATAGGGCCGTGAAAAAAGAATGGATGGGTGGAAACTTCAGAAAGCACCGAACTCTGTCCTGGCCAAAGCAGGCAAATTCCCAGGATTCCAGGCCACTGCTGCCCCTTCTCTGACCTTGCAAAGAGCTATAGTATGCCACCTGAGTACTCAAGCCCCAGGGAAAGTTCCTTAGTGCCCTTTGGGGCCTTGCCCTATCAGTAATTCAACAAACTTCTATCTAATGCCGATTTTGGGCAAATAATGCCCGAGAGATTGGATGACAGAGCCATTATTTACTTACTACTCTCCCACCACCATGGCAGCAGATGCTGCTGCTCCTGTGCCTGCTGATTACACAGGGCTTTGAGGTTTACCAGCTGATTTACATAAGTCTAGTATTTACTACTTCCCTTTCTAGCTTTATTACTTGTTATTTCCCTTCACACATTCTAGGGTCCATCTAGACTGACCTTTCTGCTCCTCACACAGGGCGCCTTCATGCCTCGTATGGACCGTCCTGCCCTCTCACCCAGAATTCACCCACTGCTGCTTAGAATCCTGTTTCCTTCAAGGCTCAGCTCGAAGGCTGCCAGCTGCCAGTGTCCTCTGGCAAATTATCTTGTATTTATTTAAGATGTATCTATCTATGTGCAGGTTGGCTTTACTAAGTGCCTTGCTCGGTGCCTGGAACATAGTAAGTGCCTGATGAGTGCTCCTTGATTGATTGCTTGAGAGGTGTCCTGAGGAGCGAAGGTCATTTCTGATTGAGAGGGTGGGGAAGAGAAGGCTTCACAAAAGGGGTGACACTGGAATTATTTCACAGATCGACATATGTCAATATGTCTTATGACATAGATTGATTAGGATCATAGGATCCCAGAGAATCTTAGAGACCACAGAATCCAACCCTCTTCTTGGGCTCAGAAAACTCAAGCCATTTGTCCAGGATCACATAGTTATTAAGTAGATGAGGAAGCATTCAAGCCAAGGTCTTACTGATCCCAGGAAGGCATAGAGTTCAGTGATCTATCTGCTTTACCACGATGCCTCCCAGGGACTTTGGCGCTCATCCAGTTTAACCCCCCAATTTTATAAGTGAGGAGAGGCAGATGAAGAAGCTGAAACTATTTCCCGAAGGACAGTAGAAGATTTTAAAACAGATTGAGGCGGAGCTGGGCTTGGCATTCCCAGAGTAGGAAATTGTACAAACAAGACATGGGAGTAAGAGTAAACAGGATGTGCTCCTGAATCAGGTTTATTCTCCAGCCCAAATGGAGGAATGCCTGACGATCATCAGGCAGGATCTGGAGATCAGGCTGTAAAGATAGTTTGGGGTCAGATTGCAGAGGGCTTTAGAATTCTTTGTTTGGGGGGAAAAACTCCTAGGATCTTCCATCTAGGATGAGAAGGGGCCTCAGAGGTCATCAAGTCAGATGGTCTAGGGAGTACATGCTTTCCCCCAAGGTCACATAGACAGTAAGTGGCAGAGTCAAAATTTGAACCTAGAAGTCTGAACAGTTGTTGTTCAATCATGTATGACTCTTCATGACTTCACTTGGCATTTTCTTGGCAAAGTTACTGAAATTGTTTGTCATTTCCTTCTCCAGTTCATTTTACAGATGTGGAAACTAAGGCAAACAGAGTGAAGTGACTTGCCAGGGTCACACAGCTGGTTAATGTCTGAAGCCAGATTTGAACTCATGAAGATGAATCTGACTCCAGGTCCAGCACTCTGTGCACTATGGTGCCACCTAGCTGCCCCAGTCTGAACAGTGTAGTGACAATCATCTCTGAGTTAGTAAAGTTGATCTGGCATTGACAGACAGGAGTAGGGAAAAGGTAAGAAGCCCAAGAGAATTTTACTACATTCCAGGCAAGAGGTAGTTGAGTTCCTGGACCAGGATGGTGGGAACTATGGGAATAAAATGGAGTGTATGGATTGGGAATGAAAAGACTGGGAAACTGAAGGAAACAGGAAGGGGAATGAAGGGGCAAGGAAGAGTCAAAAAGGGCATCAAGATTTCAGAATTCACTGGTTAGGTGAATGGTTTTGCCATAACAGACTGAGAAGGAAGAGACAGTGTCTGGGCAAGAGAGGATTTCAGTTCTGGATATATTGAATTTGGCGGCCATCCAAGACGCCTAACAGCCACTGGAAACGTGGGTCTGAACAAAGGCATTCCTTGCTAGCTAAATGGTCAAATGATATAAATAAATCATTTTCAAAAGAAGAATGAGAAACTATCAGATACCATGCAAAATCATGCCTCATATCACTGGTAATAAGAGAAAAGCAAACAAAGACAACTTGGAGGCAAATTAGCGAAAATGACAACTCATTGTTGGAGAGGCTGTGGGAAAACAGGCATATTGATGGGCTCTTCATGAAGCTGGGAAGTTGTCTGGCTGTTCTGGAGGAATCATGTGAGGAAAGTGACCCAACTGGTGATTCCTTTTAGCCCAGCGATTGCCACACCTAAAGCATACACCTAAAAAGGTCAAAGTCAGAAGTAAAGTTCTGAATTATTAGTGAAATATTTGTAACAGCATTCTTTGTGGTAGCAAAGAATTGAAAGCAATGCAGGTCCCCATCAGTTGGAGTGTGACTGAACATTGTGGTATACAAATGTAATATTCCAATCCCGGATTAAAAGTTAGTATTCTTTAAACTCACACACACTGTTTGTTACAGTACCAGAAGGCACGGGATCTCTGAGGTGGAGGGGACTTTTAGAAGACACCCAGTCTGCCCTGTGCCAGGAAAAGACTCGCTCTAGAGCATCCCTCTTCTGATGCTTAGAGGATGGGAGGGGAAGAAGAGAAGGGCGCATTGGCCTGCAGAGAGGGTGGGGGCTTTGGTCCTTCTACCATGGCAAGGGAATGACTATGAATACAAAGTGTGCAGACTTTTCTCTCTCCTATAATAAAAGATGAAAGAAAAAAGGAATCTCTTTCCTGCTAAGGGATGTAAAAATATGCCTTTAAAAATGGAAGGACTTCAAAGTGAAAACAAACAAACAAAACAAAAGAAGGAGCTGAAGAGGGAGCTGGCGCCCTGATGTGGATCAGCGGATGGGAGGGTGGAAGAAAGTAGCAACTATAAGCAAGGGAAATATGAGTGACCAACGTGGGGAGATGAGGATTAGGGGATGGACTCTCCCTGCAGAGGGCTGAACTGAGCCTTCCTGAGAGGAGGTAGGGTTGCAGCCTGCCAGGTGAGAGGTTACTCAGTAAGGGTCAGAGGAAAGCCAGTGGTGGCTGGTGACTCTCTGCTGAGAAAACCAAAGGCAGCTGTTTGTCAAACTGTCAGTCAATCAGCAAGCCTTTGGATGTACCTACTATGTGCCAGGCACAGTCCTAGGCTCTGAGGAGAGTGAGGCAGGAATGAAACAGTGTCCACCCTCAAGGAGTCTTTGGCAGATCCAAGCGCACATAGCCAAGATGGTACTGGGCAAACTCAGTTCCCACTTCTGGTGATTCATCTGGGGACACATTCTACTGCCATAAGAAAGTTAGCAAACATGGTAGGAACCTTGAAGTCCTGGGCAAGAAAGTGAAGGCCTTAGGGCCCCAGTGGTCTCTTCATCATGTTTGTCAATTAAAACAGGAGTTTGGGAAGAGAAAGACAAATCTGAGGAGTGAAGAGCCACTTAAGAGTAGTTTATCTGAAAACCGAAAAAAAACCTAATTTTTGGACCAGGGCTTAAAATATAGGAATGATACACTCTCGGCTTGGAATGGACTGTACCTAATAAGGGCTAGAAAAATATATTTGCTCAGAGATTTGCAGTGCTAGTGAAAGAAAGGGACTTAAACTGGAAGTGGGGGAGAGTGCATTCACCTTCATGTACTCCCAAGCTCAGGACCGACCAAAGAGTATGCTTACAGTAACAGTAGTAGAGATGCCCAGTAATTCTTAGGACTAAAAATTTAAGAAAGAAGCCAGCAATAGAACCTGTGGCCACAGAGGTCCATACACAAGAGCACAAATTATGAGTAATAAGCAAGATGAATGAGAGAGGCTAAGGAAAGGAGGCACTTTGTCTTTATCTATAGGATTGAGCCTTGGAGGGATGTCCAGAATATAACTTTAGAAAGGTATATGCCTGATTAAAGAATCACAGAAAATGAAAGCCCCTCAGTGCTGGAAGGGACCTCAGCCACTTCATCCAAGCCATACTTGAACAAGAATCCTCCTCACAGAAAGCTTGTACCCCTCAAGTTTGGGTAGAACTTACTACCTCCTTAGGCTAGGGTGGGGAGAGATCAAGGAAGGCTTACTGGAGAAAGCGGAATTTGAATTGAATTTGAAAGGACACTAGATTGCTGACCCCAGGCTTAGCATTCTAGTCCCATCTTTTCCAGGAAGGATCTGTGTGATCCTGGATCTGTCCCTTCACTTCCCTGAATTTCAGTTGCCAATGGGGAGGAGGGAGGGTGACTAGAAGAGCTCTGAATTTTCTTCCAGCTAGAGCATTACACGATTTCAAAGTTTTTTTGTTTTTATTTTTTCATCCCCTGCACCCAGCCCAGAGCTCTATAGACAGTGAACACTCAGTCGGTACAGGCTAACTGATTCACCAACCCAGAAAGGCTGCTTTGGGTTCTCAGGGCAGCATCATTTTGTGTCCCGGCGCAGGCTTCAGAGTTCATCTTTAGCGATTCTCAGCATGTACTGGGATGATTGACTCCAGGAGCCACTGAATCAGACCGAATCCCTCCAATTTTGCTTGGTTTGATGTTTCCCAAGACTCCAGGAGCAAACACAAAAAAGTCCCAGCTAGCCTTGGGCTCCAGTGCCCGCAGTTGGCAGGGCCCCAATCGGGAGCTCGGGGTTCCTCACTTGGTTACAAAGCTCAGTCTGCCTCTTTGCCCTTGACTGAGGCATACTGGCTGATCTCTCATGAATCAGGTTTCTGAGTTAGAAGGAAGGTTGAGACCACAGGATTATGAGGGCTATTGAAAACATCTCTCTCAAAATAAAATTGTCAAATTGTAAAAGAAACAGGGACCATCCTATCCCTTTCCCCTTTCCAAAAGGCAAGCTATTTCCCCTAACACTAGGAGTTCCTTACCTGGACTATAAGACTTGTTAAAAAACAAAACAAAACAAACGGAAAGAAACCAAAGAAATACCCCCTTGATAATCATAATACCCACAGTTGGAGAAGTGCCAGTAATCTTTTAAAATCAGTCATATTAAGGAATCACATGTCCGTAGTGGGGCTGCGATCCTGACTTAGAACTCTCCAGCACTATGCAGATGCCCAGGAAAATGCCAGTATGGGCCATGACAGGTACCCAGGTGGATACCTGCACAGGGAGGCAGGCAGACACATTCTTGCCTAGCTGGGGAGCACGGGAGAGGACCCCATGCCAAGCTTGCTCTTACCTGATTTGACCAGCATGGCTCGATAGAGCCCTGTTGCCTCGGGGGGCACCCTGATCCCCACATCTCTCTGGGCCATGAGTGCCGGCCGGGCACGGGGGTAGCTAGTCGAATCTCGGAGGCTGCACATGTTGGCAAGTGAGCATAGCTTTTTGGCAGGAGCTCTGCTACTGAGCTCTCTCTCTCTCTCTCACTTCAGTGAGATCTTTTCAGAGACGGAAGGCAGTCATGTGAGATGGGCAGGCTCAGCACAGCCCCTGCCCTCCCCTGCCAGGCGGTACATTTTGATCTGCTCCTCTCACAAAACCTTTCCTGGGTGATTTCGGGGATTATGTTACTGCTGCGAGGGCCAGGCTGCTGGGATCCCAAGGCCAGTATGGATGAACAGCCACTTTTCTTCACAATCTTCCCGGAAGGAAGGTAGGATAGGTAGCATTGCAGACGAGGAAACTGAGTCACAGAGGGACCAAGGTTCAAATCCTGACTTTGTTACTTACAATCATACATAAGTTGCTGGGGCATCACTGTGACCTTCTGGGCCTCAGTTCCCTCTCTTGTAAAATAAAGAGATGGGATTATACCTCCAAAGAACCTTCCAGCTCTAGACCTATAATCTGGGGAGCCTATAAACCAACAGCCAGGTAGTGCAGTGGATAGAGTGCCAGCTCTGGAGTCAGGAGGACCTGAGTTCAAATTTGACCTCAGACATTACCTTTGTGACCCTGGGCAAGTCCCTTCACTCTGCTTCAGTTTCCTTACCTGTAAAATGAGCAGGAGAAGTCAATGACAAACCACTCCAGTTGCCAAGAAGACCCCAAATAGGGTCAGGGAGAGTCAGAAATGACTGATGAAAGCTAGACAGGAGTAGAATCAGATTGAAACCCAGACTTCTTTCTGGGAGTCTTGGGCTCTTGTCATGGGGCTAAAATGTTCAAGTGCATTGGAAAGGGTTTGAGGTTTGGAGTCAGAGGACCTGGGTTCAAATCCTGGGTTAGCTGTTTATTACCTGTGTGACCTTGGAGAAGTCTTCTCTACCCCGGGTCCCAGTTCCCCCCAAGGTCCTTTTTGGTTCAGCATCTAGGGTTCTGTGATGCTGAACTGGTGCTGGCTGGGGAGCAAAGATAAATAAAAAATATTCTGGGAGCAAGTGGGGGAGCAGATGGCTGCAATGTGGTCAGCAGGGTGGGCAGCCCTGATACCTTGGAGGGGAAGGTCTCAGGGCTTTGTCCCTCTTTGCTCTGATTTTTTCCAGAGTTTAATGTCAGTGGCTTTAGAGCGCCTCCCCCTTTGTCCCCTCCAAAACCATGTGAAATACAGATGGATGTCAGTGGGGAGTACCTAGGGGTTCCCATGAAGAGACTCAGTTGTCCAATATTTATTCTGCAAATATATACTGATGACCTACATGTGAGGCTTGGTGACAGATGCTGTAAGGGCTTCATAGATACCTGGGGTATTGGTCCCTGCCCTCTGGGAGCCTATAGTGCTGTAGGGGAGATACTAATGCCTAATAATTGATAGTATTTATATAATACTCTGTGTATACAAAGTGCTTTGCCAATATCATCTTATTTTATTCTTACAACAATCCTGTAAGGTAGGTGCTATTATTATCATTAGGGAAAATTGAGGCAAACCTAGGTTAAATGATTTGTTCAGGGTCACTCAACTAGCAAGTATCACAGGCCAGCTTTGAACCTAGGTCTTCCTGACCACAGGTGATTGCACAATAAATTGTGAGTGCAACGGGGAGAGCAGGGGGAGACAAAGTACCATATTAGTTCCGAAGATGGAGAGATGGGGGGTGGGGGTCAAGTCCAGCTTGAAAGAAAAGCAGGTCTTAGCTTAGCTAGGAACTAGACAGATAAAGGATAGAGCACCGAGCATGGTAGGGAAGACTAATCTACATGAGTTCAAATCCAGCCTCAGACACTTACTAGCTGTGTGACCCTGGGCAATTCATTTAATCCTGTTTGCCTCAGTTTTCTTATTCATGAAATGAGCTGGAGAAAAAAGTGGCAAAGCCCCTCTAGTATCTCTGCCAAGAAAGCCTCAAATAGGGTAACAGAGTTGGACACAACTCAACAACAACAAAGACAGAAGAAACCAATAAGAACGTAAGAACCCTGAGAGGAGGGACCATTTCATCTTTGTCCTTCCATCCCCAGGGCTTAGCATTGTGATAGGGATTGGAATCATGATTTTGTTAGTGTAGGGAACTTCCAGATGAGGAAACTCCCTTTACCAATGCAGGTTGGCACTTCTGCCACTATTAGTCTTGGAGAATTGCCTAGAAGCCTGAAAGGTAAGGAGAATGCCCAGGGTCATGCAGGAAGGATCTGTAAGAGGCAGGACCTGAACCCAGGTCTTCCTGACTTTAAGGCTGTCTTCATCACACATCACTGCTTCTCATAGTGGGTTTTTGGTTAATTAATAAATTAATAAATTCTTACTGATTGATTGATTTGGAATGGGGTGGCAAAGGGAGTTCTAGGCACTCAGGACACTAGAAGCAAAGATACTGAAGCGGGAAAGTGTGTGTGTTCAGGGAAAAGCCAGGACCCCAGTGTCACCAGCCCATCAAATACATGTAGGGTGATAGACCAGGCTGGAAAGGCTGGGTTCGCACGCACAAAAGTGTTGTTAGTAACTCTGGTAGCAACAAACTGGAAGTCCAGTGGGTGTACATTGCGGGGGAGTGGCTGAGCTGACAGTGATGGATGAATGTGGTGGAGTATAAGGAATATGAGGAGTTCAGAGAATCAGGAGAAGATATATATGAACTGATACGTAGTGGAATAATGAAGAACCAAGAGTACAAAAGCAGCTGTTACAGTTTAACGAGAGTCTGGCCACCTTCCAGTGTTAGAGTCAGTCACTGTGTATACTCAGAGGATAGGATCACAGACCAGAGTAAGAAAGGGGCCTTAGAGTCCATTGAATTCAACCCACTTGTTTTACAGATGAAGAAACTGAGGCCCCTTCAAGAGAAATGACTTGCTCACCCGAGGTCCCATAGGATTTGAACTCATCTCCTCTGTGGTACAAGATCTAGAGGCAGAGGGCATGAATTCAAACCCTACCTTTGTCATCATCTGTGTGACTTTGGGCAGGTCATTTAATCTCTCTTTCTGGCCCTCAATTTTCCACATCTGTAACATTAGGGTTTTAGGTTAGCTGACCTTTATGGTCCCTCCATTTCTTGAGCTATGATTATATGCTATACACAGAAAGTACAGAAATGATGGAAAATCCCATGAAAGCAGCTGAATTGTGATGAATTTTAATGAACAGCTTTGGTCCCAGAGAACTAATGTAGAGAGGCATGGATCGAATGATATGGAAGATTGCACAAAACATGACCACTATGGCAGCTGTTTGAATCTGTGTCAAAATTATCAAATTGTTTCAATCTTTTTTTTTAAACTGATCAAATTTAGGAGGCAGAGCCAAGATGGTGGAAAAAAGGCAGTGACTTCCCTGAGCTCTCTCCCAAATCCCTCTGAACAACTTTAAATAATGCCATAAAACAATTCTTAGAATGGAATAACCTACAAAAGGATGAGGTGAAATAATTTTTCAGCCAAAGACAACTTAGAAGGTTGGCAGGAAAGGTCTTTTACACCTGGGTGAGAGTGGAGCACAGTCCAGCGCAGGCTGTGCCAGCACAGTGTGGTCCCAGCAAACCAGGAGCAGGCCTTGGGAGCCACTGAATCAGCAGTGGCAGCAGCTGCTTCTGGACTATCAGCCCACAGACAGTAAAGGGGTCAAACAACTGGTTAGAAGGAGATCACAGGGTTCTCTTTGCAACACTGAGGCAGGACTCTGTTGCTCTGCCCATACTCAGATCTGAGTTACAGTTCTGGGTGGCAGTCCCAGGCCAAGGAGGAACACTAGTACACCAGAGATTGCAGCCTCAGTGGAGCAGGGGCCCCTGTCTGTTGCAACAATTTGGCTAGCAGCTGTTGTGGGGGTGAAAGCCCAACACAAGCCCAACAACAAGAGCTGCCAGCATGGGTTCTTTTGATATGCTTTACTAAGGAAAGTAACAGTTAGAGGGTTAACAGTCTTACTTTAATCTAATATACAAATATCACTCAGTTAGCTCAGGAGGAAAAGCCAGCAACCTGAACTAAAGAGTAAATACAAACAAGCTATAAACACACACAATATAAACAGACCAAATCACAATTCATAGTTACCAAGAAACCATCAACAAATGGGTTCACAAGCTGGAGGGTTCTTAACTACAGCTGCCCAGAGTCTCCACATCAACACTCCTCCCAGAGTGAGAGCCCCCAGTAGATTACTCTGTTCCCTCTTTATACAGTTCTTAGACATCATCAAACATCACCTGAGTGACCAGAACTTAGGTGCCTACTGTTGGCTCTGGTCTTAGCAACTCCCCTTAGAGCCCTGAGGACTTCACGCCCGCCCGCATAGACTTAGTACCTAGTAGATAGGGGTTTGGGCCTGGGGCTTTGCACCTAGTAAGGCTCAATCAAAGACAATTAATTTAGCATTCTAAAACAGTAAAATGGTCCCACCTTAATTACCAATACACCATCACAGTTCCAGAGCAGAAAAGAGTGCTTCTGGTCACTCACAGACCAGAGCACAGGCCAGGAGAGTAGTAAACATACCTCTAAGACCATACCACCTTGGAAGAACTGAAAACTTACAGGTCCCTAGAAATGTCTCTGAAAATAGCTGCACAAAACCCCTGAGTTTGGGACAGTGTGCTCTCCACCCTAGATGCAGAGCCCCACTTTAACAAAGAGTTAAAAGTCAAGAAATAGGCTGGAAAAATGAGCAAACAAAAGAAAAAATTCTGACCATAGAAAGTTGCTATGGTGACAAGAAAGATCAAAAGACACTCAGAAGAAGATAACAAAATGAAAGCTTCAACATCCAAAGCATCTAAGAAAAATATGAATTGGTTTCAGGCCATGGAAGAGCTCAAAAAGGATTTTTGAAAATCAAGAGAGGTAGAGGAAAAATTGGGAAGCGAAATGAGAGTAATGCAAGAAAATCATGAAAAATGAGTCAAGAGCTTGGTAAAAGAGACACAAAAAATATTGAAGAAAATAATACCTTAAAAAACAGACTAGGCCAAATGGTAAAAGAGGTACAAAAATTCACAAGAAAAGAAAAACTCCTTAGAAAGTAGAATTGGCCAAATGGAAAAGGAGGCACAAAAGCTCACTGAAGAAAGTAATTCCTTAAACATTAGAATGGAGCAAATAGAAGCTAATGACTTTATGATAAAACAAGAAACAATAAAACAAAACCAAAAAGAATGAAAAAATAGAAGACAACATGAAATATCTCATTGGAAAAACAACTGACCTGGAACATAGATCCAGGAGAGATAATTTAAAAATTATTGGACTCCCTGAAAGCCATGATTAAAAAAAGAGCCTAGACATCATCTTTCAAGAAATTATCAAGGAAAACTGCCCTGATATTCTGGAACTAGAGGGTAAAATAGAAATTGAAAGAATCCACCAATCACTTCCTGAAAGAGATCCTAAAATGAAAGCTCCTAGGAATGTTACAGCCAAATTCTAGTATCGTGGAGCCATAGTCAGTAGAACACAAAATTTAGCAGCTTCTACAATAAAGGATCGGAGGGCTTGGAATATGATATTCCAGAAGGCAAAGGAGCTAGGAATGTGTGAAGTCCTCAATTGTTTCATTTTCCTTCTCAACTTTAAAAGAAGAAATGAACAAACAAGCTATGCAGAGAATGAAGATGCCCCAGCGCCTAAGCCTAGAGGAGGCAGAGATCAGAGTCCACCCAGTTTCCTGCCCAGGGATCATCTCTGACAGGCTCATGGCTACAGGAAGAAGCTTGCTGGGAGTCTGGCCCACTTCTGGGCTCCCTCCTCCCATTCCAGGAAGGCCTACTCATTTTAATCATCCATTTAAGCAAAGCATAACTAGGGGAGATCTGTTGCCAAGTCCAAGAGCTATGATGCGTTCTAAAACAAACAGGCTGGGGGGAGTTTCTCCAGCGCTGCTGCCTGGCCTGAGAGAGGTGGGACTCCCAGAGGATGAACTCTGGCCCCTCCCCCCTCCCCATCCTCTGCCAGTGCCCCTCCCCCCCAGCAACCTGTTTAACCTGTGGAGGACTTAGGGGGATCTCTAGTCAAGTCAGGCCTGTTTCTTCATTGTAAGTAATTAATAAGTGGTTTGTAAATCTATGATCCTATGCCTGGACAAGTCATTCAACTTTTTGCCTCAATTTCTAGAGACCTCTAGAGGACCTGGGTTCAAAATCTCACCTCTATCCTCACTGGCCCCTTGGGTGTCTTTGGGTAAGTCACAGCTCCCCAGGCCTCTGTTTCATTATCTATAAAATGAAGAGACTGGATTTTTTTTAACTCTTTGGACCTCAGTTTCCTCATTTGTAAAATGGTGTGTGTGGACTCGATGGCCTTCAGGGTCCTTTCTCATGCTGAACCTATGACTTAAGACTATGAGTTAGGAGGAGGGGGATGAAAGCAATTCTCCAGCCTTACCACGAGGGGTGAGGCTTCTGGAGAGGCCGCGAAGATGAGAGGGCAAAATTGGGGTGCACCTTGGGCCCTAGTTCAGATGCTTAATAAGAGACCCCTAGCTACCTAGCCCAGTGCTAGGCCCTGAGAGTGATTCAAAAAGAAATCAGCTCTGACTTCTTCCCCTGAGTTGTTTATAACTAAAGACATAAGACAGGGATAGAAGGCTGCACAAGGCATGAGGAGTTGGCCAAAGGCCTAAGCAATCTCAGAGGAGAGAGAGAGAGACCCAGCTGGCAGGTGCCTGGGGGTTGGGGTAGGTGTGAGGGTAAGGAAAGGTCTCTAGAAGAGGGAAACAGGATTCAAGCCAGCCAGGCCTTGAAGGGTGGGGAGGATTCCAACAGGCAAGAGAGCCTGGGCATAGGGAAGGACAGGCGTGAAGACTTCTTGCCTTCTCTGACCATCAGTTTCCTCATCCAGAGACTGGGGACAATCGATGGGGACAATATTCTTGCTTACTTGCCTGGCAGGATGGCGGTGAGGAGGAAAGCATGTGGTGGAATTTAAAGTCCTCTCTAAATATGAGCAATGGTTTACAGGAAGGGAAAATGCGGGACTCATTTGGGAGGCAGAATGGAGCACCAGATGGAGTGCTGAACCTGGGTCCTGGAAGACAAGGTTTGCATTTCATCTCCCTTATCTCTCCAGGCTTCCCCCAGCCTCAGTTTCCTCCACTGTAAACGGGAAAGAAGCATACATGGTGATTCACGAAGAAGTGAACACTTTCAGTAGCTTACCATCTATTAGCTCGAGGCTGTATGAACATGAAGTCAAACCCAATTTGTAAAGGAATTATCACTGTCTAGAGAAGTGTAAGGCTGAAACTCTATGATTTGGTGCTCACTACATGTTCACATCCAGACTGGTTACTGAGCAGCATATTTCTGAAGGGGTTCAAGCCTTTTTGAATCACCCAGTGTCTGGAGGATGGGTCTCAGTGGGTGGTTGGGAGGTTCTCCTGAGATGCTGTGTGTAAAGTGCTTTGTTATCATTAAGGCACAGTAACAAGTGCCAGTGGTTGTTATTCAAGGAATGGTGAGCCCAAATTAGTCAGTCAGTCAATAAGCATTTAGTATTGTTTACTATGTAGGAGGGAAGTTTCTTTGGCCAAGTGTTCAAAGTTAGTCAAGCATCCTGGAGCTCTCCATGGTCCAGTGGACCTGGATCCTCTGTCAGCCCTTGACTTGTGGGCAGCCTTTGTCTGCCTGGAACTTTGTTTTCCCCCCACCATAGCTGTCTGACCCGAGTGGGCACACCTCCTGGCTGTCTCTGCTGTCTGTCTGGTAGCTGCTGGCTCCGCTGGGTGGAGTTTTGTATTGATGTAAATAGATACAAGTATCTTGTATTTTTAAATACATGCTCTTTGTGTACATGTAGTTCAGCTGTGTGACCCTGGGCAAGTCACTTAACCTCTTAGCCTCATTTTCCTCATTTGTAAAATGGGGATAATAATGGCACTTGCATCACAGGTCTGTTGTGAGGATCAAACAGATAACATATATAACTTTGCAAACCTTAAAATGCTAAGTGCTAGCTGTTATTATCTCCCCAAAGATTCCGAGTGGAAGCTTCTTGAGAACAGGGCCCCTTCCTTCCTTCCTTCCTTCCTTCCTTCCTTCCTTCCTTCCTTCCTTCCTTCCTTCCTTCCTTCCTTCCTTCTTTCCTTCTTTCTTTCCTTCCTTCCTTCCTTCCTTCCTTCCTTCCTTCCTTCCTTCCTTCCTTCCCTCCCTCCCTCCCTTCCTCCTTCGTCCTTCCTTCCTTCCTTCCTTCCTTCCTTCCTTCCTTCCTTCCTTCCTTCCTTCCTTCCTTCCTTCCTTTCTTCCTTCTTCTATAGCCCCATAGCCTAGCATAATGCTTGGCACATAGTAGGTGCTTAATAAATGCTTGTTGATTGATTGAGTGGGGGCAGGGCAGGCAAGATAAAGTCATTTGACATCCAAACTTCACAGTCCAGTACAATGTAAGTACAACGTAAGCTCCTTGAGGACAGGGATGGTTTCATCTCTTGTCTTTGTATCTCTCCACCCCGCCCCCCAACCTAGCACTCGGCCTGGCAGTTAATGCACTTTGGTTGAATTGAATTATTGGTGCCTCAGGAGTGAAGGAGGCGCTTCTGCCTGGAGCCATAGTAAATGGAACAACTATTTCCCAGGTTGTCCCCTTCCTCCTCAAGGTCAGAACTTTGAGAGGTTTGTAGGGCATTCATGAAGCTGACTGCCCTAGTAGCTTGGTAGAGTCAAGAAGCTTTCTTCCCAACTCATCAGGGTCATGCCCCTGGGAAGGCTTCTTCTCAAGAACAGGGCCCACATATCAAATAACAATTCAACATTTATTAAGCCCCTATGGTATGCCCGTTAGAATGTGAGCTTCCTTAGGGCAGGGACTATCTTCCTTCTTGAATTTGTATTTCCAACACTTAGCATAGTGCCTGGCACATAGTACGAATTTAATAAATGCTTGTTGACTGACTGACTCCTGGGCGTTGTACTAGGCATTAAGGACATAAAACAAAATGGCCCCTGCCCTCCAGGAGCATCTATTCTCCTAGGTCAGCCACTCAACCCAGCATGGGATACACAGCCATCTTGTGTCTCTAGGTCTTTGTTCCTTATAGGAGGCTGGACCCTGTAGATCCTTTGAGCTCTATGATTCCAAGACCAGCTTGGGACACTCAGGGGTTCTTCATGAGTGCACATGGCCAGATGACTTCATGAACCCCTCTTACTCAATGACAAAGTCTGGAAAGCACTCAGGCCAGGGAGATCTGCTTAAAGAACTCTTTTCATGTCCCAGAAAGGCTCCATTTCTCCAATTCACCCTTGAATGGGCGGTAGCCTGAGCATCTTAATTAGCTGGTTGTAAATCTAAACCCTGGCTGCCATATTGGGGCTCCTCAGAGCTGTGTGTAGCTGCTTTGGGAAAGCTGGCAGCTCTTTCCTCATAGATCTTAAGGGTCTTAAGGGTCGTAGATATAGAACCAAAAAGGAACTTAGAGGCCATCAGACCCAACCACCTTATTTTACAGATGAAGAAACTGAGGCCCAGAGAGTTTGACTGGCTTGCTCAAGATCATGTAGCTAGAAAGTATTTTCTATTTCTCTGGGGCCAGAGTTTGGGGGGGAGGGGTGGGAAAACTAGGATCTTCTGGATTCCAGCCATGGAACTGCCAAACTGATATCATTAAAGCAAGAGCCCGACCATATCAGAACTTTGCTCAGGAGGCATCAGTGGTTTCCTATTGTCTTCAGATAAAACACAAACTCTTCTGTTTGGCATTTGAATCATATTCCTCCCTATAATGGAACCCATATACCTGTCAAAATGGCCAATGGATGGTTCTATCTTCTACCTCCTTGCCTTGGCATAGGTTGCTTTTATTCCTGGAATGTTCTCGCTTCACTTCTTGGAATACCTGCCTCCCTTCACAGGGCGTCATACATCCACGGCCAGAAGGGACTTAGAAGCCAGGTAGCCCAATCCCTTCATTGGACCAGGGAGGAAACTGAGGCCCAGAAAGACATAGGGCTTGTCTAAGGTCACACAAGTAGGTAATTGGCAGAGGCAGGTCTTGACCTCAGGTCCTTAGGCTCCAACTTGAGCCCCCTGTCCACTGTCCCAACTCCCTACCTTCAAAGAGTTTACTTTTGGGGAGACAATAGCTATAACTATACATATGTATACATACATACATACATACATGCGTGCGTACATATATATCTATACACACAATGGTGAGAGAGGAGCTCTGACAAATGGGGGAATCATGTTAACACGGCAGCACTTCATTTCTTTGGAATTAGCCAGGCAAGCCAACCATTCCAGGAAGTGAGGGTGGCCAGCCCCACCCCACGCCAGAAGGACAAACAGTCATCAGTCTGTCGAGTTCTGCTGGATCCCCTCTCTATCATTTTTGAAGATTAATTGTACTGGTGTCTTTCGTGGACATTGCCTACATTTCCCTGTTTCTCTTCCCTTTTCTCCTCCCAGAGATTCTTATAACAAAGAATCTTTTAAAAGGAAGAGTAAAGAACAAGAAAATTCTCAGCAAAGCAGATCGATACATCCCCAAATCTGACAACATATGCAAGGCTCTGGCCCCAGACCCTGCCTGCTCTTCTCCCACCTTTGCAAAGCTGGGGAGTGGACTTCAGTGAATGGTGTAAAATTACAAAGAACAACTTGGTCCCAAAGAAGAGAGAGGAGAAGACCCTGCTCCAACAACAAGCTGCCCTTGATCTCACAGCTCTCCACTTTACCCTCTTTCTGTCTTCTTGGGTTCATGGAAACCTGGCTCCCCAGGGCAGGCTGCACCCCTTGCTGCCCTCTCCAGCATTGGGTGTTCTTCTCTTTCCCTCCCGGAACACTGAGCAGGAAGAGTCCCAGGCATTCTCCATGCTCTTTCCATCTGCTTCCAAACTCTCCCCTGCCCCTCTCACCCAAGAACCTCTCTGCTCTGGGGGCTCAACCCCCATCTTTACCACCTGCTCCAAATCTTTACTGAAGCAGGAAGGTGTCACAGCGGATCGAGCACTGGACTGGGAAATAGAAGACCTGAGTTCTAATCCTGCCTCAGACACTTGCTGGCTGGGTGGGCCCCAGCAAGCCGTTTACACTCTCTGAGCCTCAGTTTCCTCAACTGCAAAATAGGCATATTTATAGCACCCACCTCCCAGAGTTATTGTGGGGGGAAAATGAGATCACATATGTAAAACCATTTGTAAATCCTTAAAGTGCCTTTAAAACATTAGCTGTTATGATTATATTATAATATATTGTAATAATAATAATAGATGATGATGACAGTGGTGATGATGAGGTTGATAATGCACTGGTAGCACAGCAGACAGAAGGCCCTGTGTGGAGTCAGGAAGACAGGAGCTCAGTCACTGGCTGCGTGACCCTGGGTGAGTCACTTAACCTGTCTGCCTCAGTTTCCTCAACTGTAAAATAGAGATAATAATAACACCCACCTCCCAGGGTTGTTGGGAGGATCAAATGAGATAATGATTGTAAAGCACTTAGTACAGTGCCTGGCACGTGGTAGGTGCTACAGAAATGCTATTCTTCTTCTTCTTCTTCTTCTTCTTCTTCTTCTTCTTCTTCCCTCTTCCTTCTCTTCTTCTTCTTCTTCTTCTTCTTCTTCTTCTTCTTCTTCTTCTTCTTCTCTTCCTTCTTCTTCTCTTCTTCTTCTCTCCTTCCCCCTGTCTTCTTCTGCTTCTCTTGCTTCTTCTTCTTACTTCTCCTTCTTCTTTCTTTCTTTCCCTCCTTTTTCTCTTCTTTTC